>NC_056741.1:472168104-472460121 GCF_019279795.1 Protopterus annectens
ATTGCAACTCAGGGGATTTGTTTCCAAGACGAAAATGTCCAAAGCAATGCTTCCTGTGAAATGTAGAGAAACTGTGTTATAAATATATGTCTGCATGAGTACATGCACTAATAAGCAACACTGTTGCAGAACATATGACAAATAATTACCAGTGAAGGGAAAAAAGCATGTAGCAACAAACATAAAACAAAAGCAAACAAAAGAAAATACAATTGCCTAAGTTGGGATAAGCTTTCCACTAAGTTTTACAAAAAGCAAGCACATACTAAAGATTTAATTTCACTGCTGCAAAGGATGCAGGTTTGAGTTTGACTAGATAGCATCTCAGGCTAATGCTAAACCAGTCATTCAACTAATAGTCTCTGGGTAGGGGAGGGGAAGTTCAAAACAACAAACTGTAAATTCTAAGCAGTTCCTATCATAAACATCCAACAGTGAAGTTTGTGAAATCTAACCTGCAGTATGCACACAAGCTTGTCTGAAAATTCTGACTCTGTGTGAATATGTGACTTACACTACACTAAAAGGTAAACAAAATAGTCTGGTAAACAACAGATTTTAGAAACAAAATAATGTCTCTTTATAAGAATTGCATTACTGCTGTGCTTTCTAGAGTAGCAGCAGCAGTCTGGTCGTAAAATGTCTGAAAGGCTACTTTTCTGAATGGATAAAATGCACAGATTACACCAATGAATGGCTCACATGGAAAGCTGTTGTCAGTAGAGCTGCAATTTGAGATGGAATGTGGCTAACTCCTTTGAAGCTTCCTGCAGGCACACTTCCCCTACCCCCCTCAGCCACAGGTGAGCATGCTCAGAAAGGCAAACTTGAAAAGTAAACAAAGGCTGAATCAAAACAAAAAATCCCTGGGATTGTCCCTTTAAGGCCAAACACTATGCCTGATACACTAGTAATAGGTGACTCTATAGTCAGACACACTGATGTTCCGCTTACCAGGCTGAACAAGGAGAGGGTAACGATGAGCTGCTTATTGGGAGCTAGGATCCACCACATAACACACGCACTCAG
This sequence comes from Protopterus annectens, assembly GCF_019279795.1. Lineage (NCBI taxonomy): Eukaryota > Metazoa > Chordata > Ceratodontiformes > Protopteridae > Protopterus > Protopterus annectens. The sequence continues at coordinate 472,169,134 of NC_056741.1, forward strand.
GTCACTCCAAAGCAAGTACAAATATGACTCCGTCATTGTCCATGTCGGCGTGAATGAGATGAGACGTACCTCCCTGGACTACATGAAAAGAGACAGAGGAGCTCTCTGATTATGTAGCCCAGGCTGGTATGACCCTGAGCAGCATCATGCCCTCACCAAGAATGATGCCACAATACAAAGACAAGATGACCAGCTTTAATAATTGGCTCAAATACTGGTGTCATTCTAGGGGGATCCAATGTCTGTCTGCTTGGGATGACATGCTGGACAAGCCACGCTGCTTCGCAAGGGACGGCTTGCATCTGTCACCACTGGGCTTCCGGATATTAGCTAAGGCTCTTGCCTCCCCCATAGTGCCTTTTTTAGGCAAGGCTCAAAAGACAAACCCACCTCCTTAGAAAACAAAAATGGAAAAAAATTAAGGGTAATGCTGCTCAATGCCAGAAGTCTAAATCTCAAGATGCAGGATCTCGAAGCACTCCTCAGTATGGAGGACATTGATGTCTGTGCAGTAACTGAAACCTGGTTCAAGGCTCCTGAGAGCACCCCAGCACTACCAGGCTATACCTCGTATCATGCTTTTCAGCCCCAAAACTCGGGCCAAACCAAAAAGGGAGGGGAGTGTCCATATTCATCAAGGACACCCACACCTCCAGGTTACTGGCAGCACATGAAGCATCAGAGACCATCCAGGTGCAACTAACCGTAGGCAAAACTGCTATACAACTGGTAGCATGTTACAGACCACCCTCCCAATCTCAGGAACCCCACTCAGCCTTCCTGAAGACATTGGAGGATATGAATGTCTCACCAAACACCATCATATTGGGAGACTTCAACTACCCTAACATAGACTGGGTGCATTATTCTAGCCCAAACACCCTAGCCCAAAGGTTCCTGGAATTCATAAATTCAAATGCAGTGGAACAGCTAGTCCCCTCTCCCACAAGGGGAGATAATATACTAGACCTGATCATCACAAACATGGGGACAAAGTGCTCCACACCGGAAGTATACCCTTCACTAGTGAGGTGTGACCACAAACTAATCACCCTGGATATACATATCCCACCTCCACCCCCAACACAAAAGACTACAGTGAAAAACTTCTCAAAAGCCGACTTTACACTTCTTAAAACTGAGATGGTATCCTTTAAGCCCACTGGGACAGTGGAAACCACACCCCACAATGCAGAATCCTTCACAAATGCTTTCTACGGACATCTCCAAGAATGCATGGATCATGCAATCCCAAATAAAACCAAGTCCCTCTCCACCAAGGGCAGGCATCCTGTCTGGTGGACCACAGCCATAAACAAATTGTATAACAAAAGAAGGAAGCTACTGCACAACAGAGCAAAATCCCATAAAGAGAAGGCATCTCTGATCAGCACTAGTAGAAAGCTACATTCTCTCATAAAAACATCCAAGGCCAACTTTGAGAGAAAAATCGCTTTGGACACTAAAGATAACCACAAGGCCTTCTTCAGCTATGTTAGAAACCTGGGCGGAAACCCTCAGATATGTTCAGAGTTAGTTCACAATGACAAAAAATGCACAGAACCCACAGATATTGCCAACACTCTGGCAGACAGGTTCAGTGCAAATTTCTCCCCTCATTCACCCCCAAAAGAAGAAATACTCATCCCAGCTGACTGTAACTGCCCTGTCATCTCAGATGTCCAGGTGAGAGCCGCCCTCAGCAAAGCTAAAAACACAGCATCAATGGGACCCGACGGTATCCCGGGTTGCATGCTACGTGAACTCCAAGAGGAGCTAAACCCGCACATAAAAATGCTATTTAACCTTAGCCTTACTACAGGATATGTACCTGAAAACTGGCGTACAGCAACAGTAGTCCCACTCCACAAAGGAGGCACCTCTACTGACCCTGGTAACTACCGCCCCATAAGCTTAACCAGCCTGGTCTGCAAAGCTATGGAAAGAATCATTATGGAGCTAATAAACAGAGACATGGGGACTTACAAACACTTGATCCCACCCAGTTCAGCTTTGTAAAAGGCAGACCCTGCCTTTTAAACCTGGTTGACTTTTTCGAAACAGTCACTAGAGCCATTGACGAGGGCAAAGCAGTCCATACAGCCTACCCGGACTTGGCTAAAGCTTTCGACACAATACCCTACTCTGGCATCATAGACAAGCTCAACAGCTTAAATGTAAATCCATATGTCACAAGATGGGTGGCAAACTGGCTAAAGGATAGAACCCATATAGTCAAAATCGCTGGAGCCATGTCAGACTCAAAGCCAGTGACAAGTGGTGTCCCACAGGGCTCTGTCCTGGGACCCCTCTTGTTCGGCATTTATTTCTCAGATGTGAAAGCAAACACGGGTGGGTTGTGGCTGACAAAGTTCGCAGATGACTGCAAACTAGGCGCCATAGTCGATACACCAGCTGACACATACATCCTACAGAAAGGCCTCACTGAAATGGACAACTGGTGCCGCAGTCATGGCCTTAAACTAAATGCCACAAAATGTATAGTCATCCCCTTTGGGAAAAACAAAGTGCCCACAAATTATCATATAGGCGGTAACCCACAGAGTACAGAAAAAGTAATCCGAGACCTGGGGACCCAAGTCGATAGTGACCTCTCATTTGACACCCACGTTGCCAAAGTGGTTAGAAAGACTTTCTACCTTGCCCACCTTATCATGAAGGGATTCACATCCAGATCAAAGGAGGTCATTGTGCCCCTGTACTCCTCCCTTATCAGGCCCATGATTGAGTACAATGCCCCATTTGGTATGTACCTCACCCGGCACTTGCAACAGCTAGAGATACCCCAAAAGTACCTCACCAAAAGGATCAAGGGTCTCCAACATATGTCATATGCTGCCAGACTAAAGAAACTCCAACTCTATTCAGTAGCATACCGCCTACTCAGAGGTGATCTGTGCCTGACATACAAGGCCATGTCCAATCAGGAATTAATGGACATGCTCCACCTCAAAAAATCCAAATCCATCAGAACCACGAGAGCTAAAGATTTGAACCTCAGCACAAATATGAATAGGACATGCTGGAGGGACAGATTCATAACTCAGAGGCTTCCCATACTCTGGAACAGAATCCCAGTTTATGTTGGGCAGAGCCCCTCACTGACTCTCTTCAAGAGAAATCTTGACGAGTGGATGGGAGATTGTAGGTTTACCCCAGGGGTCATCTCTGTGTCACTACTAGACAGAGGCACAGTAAACTAATTCTATTATGTAAGGGGGTCTTCACTGTGTCACTACTAGACAGAGGCACACTATTCTAAATCTATTCTGTACACTTTTGTACCATTACATGGGGTGGCGAAAGCCACATCACTATGGCTAGGCTTATAAATGCCCCAGGGCAGATAGCCTAGTACCAAACTATGAAACTATGTTCATTAACTGGTTAATAACTAAGCTTAATGTATATTATATTTATGTTTGTATGGCAATAGTTTGTGGAATTCTGCTACCCAGGACTTTGCTGAAAATAGTTACTGCCACTAGGAAATTTCTGGTAATCAAATGTAGATAGATAGACAGACAGACAGCATTTGGTTTCTGGCATCTCCAGGCAAGTGGACCCTTTTGCCTATGGCGTCCTAAAGCCCAGCAGTAGCTAGATAGATTGCAATTGTGTACACAGGATCTCTTTCTACCCCATTACCTCTCTCATTCTCTATCCCCCTCCTCTTTATTTACAAGTGTAACAAGTAAAGGAGACATGGAAGATGTTTTGATGTCATTACTTCCCACATTACATCATTGCAGGGAGCCATACACAAATAAGCATTTCTACTAAGACAATGCCCAAGTTCTTAACTGGCCATTAAGGGGAGGGGGTGGCTAGAGTGGAGTTTTTTTTCTATATTTCTCTGACTGCCACCAGCTATAGTCTAGTGTGGAATCTGGTCATTTCTGTGACTCCAACTTTACTGTGACTAGGACAAAAAGTTGTGCAGTATGCATAGCCAGAAGAGATGAAATGATTTAAAAATAAATTATTTGCAGCTGTTTACACAATGTACTAGTTTCAATGTTTATGTCTTTGCTATGGCTCCATTACTAATAAGTTATTCAGAGTACAAAATCACTTCTTAGGCTATGTGACCCCCCCCCCTTTTCACCTTGTGGCATGACACCCTCAGTTAAATTTTCCCACTGTTTGGTTTCTTTCAGTGTATCATGTAGGCTAGCATCAATCCCATTACTCATTACACTGTTTCTACAAATGAACTGACACTCCGCAACCGTTTTTATCCAGGTTTCACCAGTAAACGTCTGCCACAAAAAAACTCATTATTCTGTCACAACAACATAATTCAAGGACCTAGATGGGGCATAAGTTCTTACTATATGCCCCACTTTTCAAAAATGTCAAAAAAAATAAAAGTCAAAGGAAACTATTTTCATTCAGAACTACACAGCGGTGTAGCTGAACAAAATTACAATGCTTCGTTCTCAGTGCAGGAAACAGTTGCACATTGAGAAAAATTAATAAAATATCACAGTAGAACTGTAATACATATAATGGTAAAAAATCGAATAAGTGCAGAAATACGAAGAGGTAAACCACTAGAATATATCCAAAGCGTTTATTGTAGCCAAAAATATCTGGTTGATGAGTCTAATATTGAAAAATAACTTTATTCACTTCAAAGGTGAATTTTTTCAACAAATACAAGGAGTAGCAATGGGAGCAGCATGTGCCCCAACATACGCCAATTTAATACTAGCAAATTGGGAAGAAAAATACATCCTGGACTCTGAATATAAGACATGCTGGATCTTGTACCGTAGATTTTTAGATGATATAGTAATTCTATGGACAGCAGGAAGAGATAGATTCTATGAATTCCTGACATATATGAGTAATACTACAAAATTTTTTAAATTCACCCATAAAATCTCAGAAAATGAATTGCAATATTTAGATTTACAAGTATACAAAGTAGGGCAAGAATTGGAAACAAAAATATATAGAAAAAAGACATTTTGTAACTCATTCTTACATTTTGAGAGTGCACATCCCCTTCATTGCAAAAGAAATATTGTCAAAGGGCAATTCTTCAGGGGTAGTCGCATGACTAGTTCAGAAAATGATTTTAAGGATGAATGTGAATTACTAGAGAAAATGTTTGGAGAAAGGGGATATCCATTAGACTTCATTAAACAAATTAGGAAGGAAGTTGAAGATGGAAGAGAAACTAAATTTGCACCTATTTATAAAAATAATAATAAAAAACAAGTGATAACAAAAAGGAAAGCATTAACAATAATCAGGATCATGGGGAAGAATTCCAACAAGCTTTAGTATTGGAATACAATGGAGTAAACAATTATATTAAAAAAATATTCAAGGCAGACTGGGAGAAATTTATAACCTTTACAGATATTGACAGTGTATCCAAAATACCTAGCAAAATAATATATAAGAATTCACAAAGTATTAGAAACATTATAGAAAATAAAAAGAAACTTAATAATAATAGAAAAGGAATAGGTACATACAAATGTGGGCATTGTAGTCAGTGTACATATATAATAAATAATAATTCTTTTTATTTGGAAAGTAGAAAAAGATGGATTCACAGTTTGGAATATTATAACTGTGAATCCAAGGGAATAGTTTATATGGTAATTTGTGAAAAATGTGGATCCTTCTACATAGGAAAAACTGAGAGAATGCTAAAGAGAAGGATCTATGAGCACATATATGAAATAACAACGGAGAAAGAGTGCAATGCCTTATATAAACACAGTAAAATATGCTCAGAATATAAATATAAATTCATGGTATTAGAACAAATTCAACAGGATATTAGAGGTGGTCCTTGGGAAGAAAGAATTGAGTTTAGAGAACTATGGCGGCAAGTGACCCTGGAAGCAGGGAAATTTCCTGGTTTAAATGAGTTTATTTCCATTTTACCTTTGTTAAAACTAAGGTCAGCAAAGCTTTGAAAGAGGTATAAAAACTATAATATAACTAGCCTCTAGGTGGCATTTGAAATTCATTTAAGGCAGATTTTTATATATTTAGGAAAATGAATGTTTTATACAAATAAAGGTCTTTTATAAGTGTTTTTTAACTGTTTTTAACTACAAAGATTTTTTTAAATCATCATAAGTTATAAAATACAATACTTTAAGTTTCAACACAATATTTTTATGTATTAAATTAATTGTTTTAAACAAATTAGCGGGAAATTGATCAGATAATGATTTTTATTGGCTGCAATAATAATGATTTAAACTATATATATGTGGAGTAGATGAAGTTTGTATTTGTATTTATCTGATGAAGTCAATGAATAGACGAAAACGCATGGAAGGATTTTAAAAGCATTCATGTCTGGCAGTTACGTGTATTTTTTTCCGTTTGTGGCTACAATAAACGCTTTGGATATATTTTAGTGGTTTACCTCTTCATATTTCTGCACTTATTCGATTTTTTACAAGTAACTTTGGTGCAGGATCCTTTTGTTGAGTACATATGATGGTAAAATTATTAAATGGATGCACAGCAAAATGTTCTCTTCCTGGTCTACAAAGCAACTGTATCCAACAATAGTAATTCTACTATCTGGTGACAGTAAATTCAGTCCATGACTCCTACCCCTGCTAGTGCTACTCCAATCACATTCAATAACCAAAGACGTGGTACATATAAACACTGACAATATAAATAGTAAGAGACCTTATTTTGAAGTCTGGATAGCACATAATAGCAAAATAATATCATTTGCTGAGTCATAGCTAAAATAAAATAGCAAGATTTCCCTTTTCATTGAATACAACTATCACATATTCTGACACCTAGTGTAGGAGGTGGACTTACAACACTAGTTCATAAACACACAAATCTCTCCACAACACTAATTCCACCACAGACAACCACCCTAAATGGATAATTTTACAAATTATGATAAGAACCATATCAAGCTATTACTGGCATGTGTGTGCATGTTCTCCATTTTGTTTTCCAAAACTTGTACAAGATACCCTTACAACATTACTGACACAAACTAGGAATAATAGATTTAATACTGGGAGACTTTAATGGCAATTGGAAAGACCCACATAAGTCTACCATTAACAGATTCCTGCAACTCAACAGTTTGACCCAAATGATACATCAGAAGTAGATCTAAATGAAATAACGGTAAAAACTCAGATATTGTTTTTCTTATTACTAATATTGCAGAAAAACTGCAGTTCTTCCATCTCTTTCCCTCTTCTCTTAGTGACTATTGCCTTTTATTATCTACATGAAAACTAAAAATTCTTGAGGCTTTATGAAAAATCATCCTTATCAGAACTGTATGCAATACTGCAGATGAAATTCTGTAAGTGGCAGAGAGTACCCCTAAAGAGCAAGATTTCAGTAGCTTCCACACTTACAGACCAGTAGCTGCACATACAAGGACTAAAGGTGGAGGTGTTTCAATATACAAGAATAACAAGCATACCTCTAGGTTGGTCAAACAGGATGATGAACTGGAGTTCCTCCACATGTGGATCACCATAATCAAAATCCCATATAATATCCTAGCCAGTTATAGGTTACCCACGATATCCCAAGAAGCTCACAATGCATGCTGGGACCCACTGGAGACACTTACCATCCAAATTAACACGCTACCTGTGGGAGACTTTAATTACCTGTCTGTAGACTGGGAATCCCACACAGCCTCAAATCTGCAGCTGTGGACATTCTTGAACTTTGTAAATATAAACACCCTTGCCCAAATAGTGAAAATGCCCACTAGAGGCTCCACTATACTGGACCTTGTACTCACAAATATGGGAAAATGCTGCACTCTTCCCCAGTGACTCAACCTCCCTAGTAAGATCCAACCATAAACTGGTCTGCTTTGAAATCAAAATCAACACTGTAACCCCAGTAAAAAAACAGTAACAGTTAGGAACAATTACAAGGCAAACCACTTTTCATTAAGTGATGGTTTGTCAAACTTCATTGCCCTTCCAAACCCTGATAACACAGCAGTCTATGCTAAATTGCTCTCAGAAACCTTGTACAACCATGTCAATGGCTGTATGGAGGTTGCTGTACCTACCAGAACTAGCCCAGAAACAAACCATTAAAAAGGATATACAACAAAAGGAAAAAAAATGATGGCAGAAATTGGGAAGAGTAACTCCCATGAAGATACAAATTCTCCCATCAAATTAAGTAGGCAACTAAGAGGGCAAATGAGGTCAAACAAAGCCAATTTTCAGGTTAAGATAGCCTACCAGGTAAAAGATAATCATAAGGCCTTCTTCAGCTATGTCGGGAATCTCAAGGGCAGTACACAGCAATGTGATGAACTGGTGATTAGTGGTGCCACGTTCAATGATCCTGACAATACAGCAAACCTGTTAGCAGACAAATTAAATTCCAATTTTACCCCCCCCCCACCCCACCCCACCCACCCTCAACCACACCTCAAGAAATACCCTCAAATATAACTCCTCCAACTATAACAAGGGCACATGTACTGGCTGCATTCAAGCCAAGAACACAAACTCACTGAGCCCTGATAACATCCCAGGATGCCTCCTGAGCAGTCTAAAATATGACCTATCAGGACCCCTGGAGTCAGTGTTCAACTTCACTCTTAAAATAGGGTTTGTGCCACCAGAATGAAGGATTGTGGTGGTCCTCCTCCTTCACGGGGGAGGACATTCAACAGATCCTCAAAACTACAAACCCATTAGTCTGATTAGTGTTATTTGCAAAGCCATGGAAAGAATTATCATGGAATTTATCATCAAGGACATAGGAGACCTCCAAACACTGGATCCATCCCAGTTTGTTGTCAAAGAAGGTCATGGTTACTGAATCTGCTTGACTTATTCAATAAGGCCACTGAATGAAACACTTTCAAAGTTGATTCACTAATCAGTAATCTGGGATCTTATGTAGATAGTAACCTAGTCTTCAACTTATAACTAAGGTCACATCATCTAAGTCCAGGGATGTCATTGTACCACTGTACTCAGCATTCATCAGACCATTCGTAGAGTATAATACCGCCTTTGGTGTGTACCTGACCAGATACATGCAGCAAATGGAACATCCGCAAAGGTTCCTCACAAAAAAGAGTAAAGGGAGTAAACAAAATGTCCTATGCTGATCACCTCAAAGCCCTGTCTCTTTACTCCATATCATACAAACTACTGAGAGGTAATCTTTGCCTGACATACAAGGTATCCCTTTACCCTGTTTTGATGAACCTTTTGCACATCCACAAAGCAAACAGCATCAGAACAACTAGATCAAAAGACCTAAATTTTGCTTGGGATATAAACAGGACATGTTGGATAGACAGATATGTTTCACAGAGAATCCCCATTCCCTGGAACAGGCTCCCCATCCAAGTGAAGGAGAGTTCCTCCTTATCCCTATTTAAGTGCAACTTGGACCAGTGGTCATGGATGGGTAATCAGAAATTCACCCCTGGTCTTGCATGAGGGAGTCAGTAAATCTTCCCTATATAAATCCATTTTTTGGGTCACAATTGGGTTGCACGGCTAGGCTCATAAGGGCCCTAGTGGCTGTTAGCCTAGTACACACTTCTGAACAAATGGACTGGATATCAGTCTGTCATCCACACAACCTCAAAGTGGCCATCACTACCTTCTGCAATCTCCTACATACCACTATAAAACAGACTTTACCCTCTCAGACTGAGACGTATGTCAGGTAAAGAGTTATTATGGTTTACTCAAGAACTCAAGCAAAACATTAAGGGCAGAAACCAATCATGGGCTGAATGGAAAGCCAATCCAGCAGATAAAATCAAACATATTCTACTGAAGTATCTAAGAAAAGAGAGGGACAGCTACTAACTCTGGCAAAGTTTCACACATTAGGTAGTGTGAGGAACAACATTGGATCGATCCAAAACTATTTTAGAATATTAAAGCAACTCAGTATTTAAAATGTATTTCCAAAGGTGGCAAGCTAAAGGATCTCATTTCTTTCCCACTGCAGACAAATAACTAATTATTTAATACCGGCCCACCTACATCCACTGAGCCCTTTTATCAATATATAGAATATCAATATCTTCCTTTACACCATTTTGTTGGAAAGTTATTAGTGATATACATTACAACTATAACTGACATTTTCACTATCTTCACCTAAATTACTGTTACTCAGGGGAGGCTCGCGTTATAGGACTGCAGCCCCCCCAGCTGTGGAAAGAAGATGAAAAACAAAAAGTCCCTGAACTCCGCGCGCATGCGTGCTTGGAGTTCCTGGAACTCAGAGAACTCCAGACTGCTGTATCAGCAATCCGGATAGGTGGAAGGCATCTCTGCCCTGCAGATGCCCAGAAGTCTAGACAGTGATGACCGCACAGAATGGAAGAACTCTGGACTGTGTCTGTAGGCTGGAGCCTACTCTCACAGGGAAACCAGTCAGGAGGACAGTTAGCTTGCACGGGACTGAGGATATGGTGTAGCTGCAAATGGACTCAGGAACTAAGAACACTGAATTTAGGTGCTGCAAATGGACTCGGGAACAGGTGTGTGTGAATTCAGGTGCTGCAGATGGACTCAGGAGCAGGTGTGTGTGTGAATTCAGGTGCTGCAGATTGACTCGGGAACAGGTGTGTGTGTATGTGAATTCAGGTGCTGCAGATGGACTCGGGAACAGGTGTGTGTGTGTGAATTCAGGTGCTGCAGATGGACTCAGAAAAGTACAGTTGTGTACACTTGCCATAAATGTAGATGTTAGAGTGTATTCACTGTTGTAGTCATTACATTTGGGTGATCTGCTGGCAGGTTGCCCTCAGTTGGCCTGAATTCCAAAGTCTTGGGTCCTGCGTCAGTTGCTGTCTCCTCTTCCATGACATCAGGTCGTCAGGGGTATAAAACATGCAGCTGACGCCATTTTCTTTAGTTTTTCTTGCCCCCAATGTCAGGTGCCCCCATGAATCAATGTAAACATGACAGGGGGATGGCGGGAGGGTAACCTGGACTGCAACAGTGAATACACTCGAACATCTACATTTATGGTAACTGTACTATGTTCTTCGTGTTTCACTGTTGCAGTCATTACATTTGGGTAGAATCCCAAAGCTATGGTTGGGAGGCTGGAGCTAAACAGCATTAGGTGCCGCTATAAGGCCCTGCAGCACTTCAGTGGCAAAGCCTGCCCTGGACTTAGAGTAGAGAGGCAAAGGGTAATGCTTTGTAAAGATGTGAACAGAACTCCAAGTAGCAGCCTCTAGAATGTCTTTGGTTGGTACTCCTCTGAGAAAGGCTGCTGAAGTAGCTGCAGCTCTGGTGGAATGAGACCTAATGTCCTTGGGCACAGGTTTACCATGGTGTAAGTAGGAGAAACGGATATAGTGGCTTATCCACTTTGAAATTGTCTGCTTTGAGATAGCCTTTCCTTCTGATCCTGCAGCATATGACACTAGTAATTGTTCAGTTTTTCTTAGAGCTTTTGTCCTGCTCAAATAGAATTTTAGCTGTTTGTGTACATCCAAGGAATGCAGAATTCTCTCCCCTTTGTTCTGCAGATTTGGATAAAAAGTTGGTAGATGAATTGCTTGGTTAAGAGCCACACTGGAAACCACCTTAGGCATAAAAGTAGGATTTGTCCTCAGAGACACCCTGTCTGGGTAAAATATAATAAAAGGTTCTGCAGCCATGAGGGCCTGTAGCTCTGAAACTCTTCTTGCTGAAGTAATTGCTAGTAGCAGAGCTGTCTTCCATGATAAGAACTTTATCAGTGGTAGCAGCTGGTTCAAATGGAGGCAGGGTGAGCTTTTCCAACACATAATTGAGGTCCCATGCAGGTAATGGTGATCTTCTAAGAGGTCTTAGGTTTTTGGCTCCTCAAAGATATTGCTTTAGTAAAGGATGAGAAAAGATTGGTGGCTCTATATTGTAATGAGCCGAAAAGGCAGAGGCATGGATTTTGATTGATGAGAAAGATAAGCCTTTGTCAAGCATATCAGTTAAGTATTGTAATATCTGAGGAATGTGTGGTTCTGCTATGTCAGTTCCTTGTGCTTGATTCCAAGCACAGAATCTCTTCCATTTGTCAGCATAAGATTTTCTAGTACTAGGCCTTCTGGCTTCCAAAATGACATCCATCACAGCTTTACTGAGAGGTGTCGTTTGTATGATTACATGATTAGCCATGCTTCCAGGTTCAGAGTCTGTAGTTGACTGTGCAGGATCTGATTGTTTTGCTGGGACAGTAGTTGTGGTCTTTGAGGCAAGGTCCAAGCTGGGTATTGAGACAAGTTCCTTAGGACTGGGTACCAGTATTAGCGGGGCCATTCCGTGACAATTAATATCATCTTTGGCTTCTCTAGTCGGACTTTTAGGAGGAAGATGCAGAGGTGGAAAGGCAGAAACTGACAGGTTTTTTCAACTGAAAGATAGAGCGTCCACTTTCCATGCTTGTCTGTGATAAGTCCTTGTGCAGAATCTTTTCAATTGATAATTTTGAGGGGAGGCTAATAGATAATTGTCTGGGCTCCCCCATTTCTCTGTTATCATGCTGAATACTTGTGGATTTAGTTTCCACTCATGAGGATCCATAAGGTTTCTGCTTAAATCGTCTGCCAGAGTGTTCATAGGTAGGTACTAGGCTATTGGCCCTAGGGCCTATACAAGCCTAGCCAAAAAGGTACAGTGGCTTTCGCCAGCCAATAAAATTATTTTCCTGTGGCCCTGTCAAGCAAAACCACAGAAGTGATCCCCGGGGTGAATTTCCTATTACCCATCCAATCATCAAGATTTTTCTTGAAGAGTGCTAATGAGGAGCTCTGTTTGACATAAATAGGTAGTCAGTTCCAGAGTATGGGAAGTCTCTGGGACAGGAATCTATCCCTCCAGCATTTTCTGTTTATTGTGGTGACAAGGTTTAGGTCCCTAGAGCATGTAGCTCGGAGGGATTGGGATTTCTTTAAGTGGAGCATGTCCAACAGCTCTGGGTTTGACATAGCTTTATATGTTAGGCAGAGATTGCCTCTGAGTAGGCGATATGCAACAAAGTAAAGCTGGAGTTTTTTTAAGACGGTCTGCATAAGGCATCTATTTGAGGCCAGTAATCCTCTTTATGAGGTATTTTTGTGGCCTTTCCAGTTGTTGTAGATGTCTTGTGAGGTACATACCAAAAGGGGTGTTGTACTCTATAATGGGTCTAATGAGTGATGAGTAGAGGGGAACAGTGACCTCTTTTTTTCTGGATGAGAAACCTTTTGTGATGAGGTGTGCCACGTAGAAGGATTTCCTGACCACTGTAGCGATGTGATTATCAAAGGAGAGACTACTGTCCACCTATGTCCCAAGGTCTCTTATCACACTTTCGGTGTTAAGTGGCAATACACTTTTTGGCATTGAGCTTGAGACCATGTCTTTGACACCAGGCATCTGTCTCAGTGAGGCCCTTTTGTAGGATGTCCATATTGTTAGGAGTTTCGATTATGGCTCCTAGTTTGCAGTCATCTGCGAATTTAGTTAGCCAAAGACCTTCTGTGTTAGCCTGTACTTCAGAGAAGTAGATACCAAACAGGAGTGGACCCAGGACTTTACCCTGTGGTACTCCACTTGTCACTGGTCTGAAGTCTGATTTGGAGTCTGCAACTTTCACGGTGTGAGTTCTGTCAGTAAGCCAGTTGGCAACCTATCTTGTGACATAGGGATTTATACCTAGTTTAATGAGTTTATTTATAATTCCAGAGTGGGGGATGGTGTCGAACACCTTGGCAAGATCTAGATAGGCTGTGTGAACCACCTTGCCCTCATCTATGGCTTTGGTGACTACTTCAAAGTCTATCAGGTTTAGGAGACATGATCTGCCTTTTACAAACCCAAACTGTGTGAGGTCCAGAGCTTGGAGATCTCCAATGTCATTGTTTATGAGTTCCATGATGATACGTTCCATGGCCTTGCAGATGAGGCTCGTCAGGCTAATGGGGTGGTAGTTCCCAGGGTCTGTTGTGGCCCCCCCTTTGTGGAGTGGGATAACTGTCGTGGTACACCATTCAATGGGCACAAAGCCTGAGGTGAGGCTATGACTGAACATGGTACTTAGGTGGGGTGCCAATTCATTCTGTAGTTCATGTAGAAGGCAGCCTGGGATGTTGTCAGGTCCCATGGATGCTGTGTTGTTTGCTTTGGAGAGTGAGGTTTTTACCTGTGCAGCCATGATTACAGGAAGTTTGCATTCTTCTGGTATAAAGATGGGCCATTTAGGGGGTGAAAGGGGGTAAAGTTAGCACTGAACCTATCTGCCAGGATGTTGGCAATATCAGTTGGTTCTGTATATTTAGTGTCATTGTGCTGTAACTCAGAGCAGATCTGAGTGTTGCCATTGAGATTTTTTACATAGCTATAGAATGCTTTGTGGTTGTCTTTAGAATCAGTGGCAATTTTGTTTTCATAACTAGCTTTGGAGGATTTTATGAGGGATCTCAGCTTCTTACTGAGGCTGACCAGGGAGTTCCTCCAATCATGGGATTTTACTCTTTTTTGCAACAGTTTATTTCTTCCGTTGTAGAGTTTGTTTATGACAGAAGACCACCAGATTGGCTTCCTTTTTTTGGAGGATAGCATCTTGGTTCTATAAGGAATAGCATGATCCATGCACTCATGTAAGTGCTTATAAATTGCATTTGTGTAGGATTCAGCAGTCGTACCACTATTGTCCATCTGCATGGGGGTCGTGAAGTTTGCCACTTCTGTCTTAAGAAGCATGAAGTTGGCTTTGGAGAAATTTTTGGCAGTTTTCCTAATGGGGGGTGGGAGCGGGATGTGGATGTCTAGGGTCATTAGCTTGTGGTCGGATCTGACCAACGAGGAGCTGACCTCTGGTGTGGAACACTGGTCACCCATGTTGGTGATGACCAGGTCTAGGATATTGCTGCCCCTGGTGGGGGTGTGGATACTTTGATCCAAGGCATTGGAATTGATGATTTCCAGAAAACGTTGAGCAAAAGAGTTGGTACATGAGTAGTTTTCCCAGTTAATGTTAGGGTAGTTGAAATCACCCATTATTAGAGTGTTGAGTTGTACCTTAATATTTTCCAGTGTATCAAGAAAAGAGGAGTGGGAATCCTGGGGCATGGTGGGGGTCTGTAGCAAGCTACAATCTGGATTGCAGTTTTGCCCAGAGTTAGTTGAACTTGGGTAATCTCGGATGCATTATGCCGAGCAACTAGCTTGGAGGTTTGGATATCCTTAATGAATACGGACACGCCTCCACCTTTAGTGTTTCGGTCCGGGTTTGGTGGCCGAAAGGTGTGGTATGAATTATAGCCTGGTAATGCAGGGGTGCTCTCTGGAGCTTTGAACCAGGTCTCTGTTACTGCACAGATGTCAATGTTCTCCATTTTAAGGAGTGCCTCGAGTGAGTGCTTTTTGAGGTTTAGACTTCTAGCATTGAGTAGCATTACCCTCAGATTTTGCTTGCTTGTACCTGTTATGGTGGTGAATTTGTCATTTGAGCCTTGCCTAAAAAAAGGCACAATAGGGATGGCAAGAACCTTTGCCAGTATCCGGAATCCCAAGGGTGACAGGTGCAGGCCATCTCTGGCAAAACAGCGTGGTCTGTCATTCATGTCATCCCAGGCAGACAGATACTGGATTCCCTTAGAATGACACCACAAGCTTAGCCAGTTGTTAAAGTCAATCATTTTATCCTTGTACTGTGGTGTCATTCTGGGTGATGGCAGGATGCTTCTCAGGGCTAGGGTCATACCGGCCTGGGCTACAAGATTGGAGAGCTCCTCCATGTCTCTTTTCATGTAGTCCAGGGAGGTATGTCTCAGGACATTCACACCAACATGGACAATGACAGAGTCATATTTGTACTTGTTGTGGAGTGACCTGAGTCCATGCATTATGTGGTAGATCCTGGCACCTGACAGTAACTTTTTCCTTGTTTAGCCTGGTGAGTGGAACATCAGTGTGCCTGACTATCGAGTCACCTATGACCAGAGTGTGGGGTACGTTATGCCTTATGGGCTGTAGTTGAGTGGCACACTGAGTATGTGGGCTGTGTGTCATTTGGGTTGTGTTGGGGGGGGGGTGGAGGTTGCTTGCACTTCTGCTTTGGAGGACTCTGTTTGGGCAGATTAGTACTGAGAGCCTCCATGAATGTAGGTGTGTGTTTTGTGCTTCTGTGTGTGTGTGTGTTTTGGTGGTGTAGGTTTTGAGGGACTATGTGATGAGTGTGGTGAGGTGCAAGTGTTTACCTTCTCCTCTTGACTGTCTAGGCCAATCTTTGGTGAAGAGAGCTTTGCTTCCAGTTTGGCTATATAAGTGTTCTGTTTTCCTGGCAGGAATTGAGCTTGAAGATTTATTTGGTAGGTCGAAGCTGTGTCCCACAGTGCCATGGCTAATCTGCAAAGGGGGTATGAGTGCGTGCCCCCTTGCTTGTTTATAGACCACATGACTGTGGTGTTATCCGTCTTTATCAGTAGTTGCCCTGGATGAAGCAAGTTCTTGAAGGCTGTTAGGGCATTTTGAACAGCTAGCATTTCTTTCTGGTTTATATATAGATGCATTTGATTTGGTTCCCATATGCCCTGAATGCATCTTCCTGCCATGTGGGCCCCCCAGACATAATCTGATGCGTCTGTTGTTAAGGTTTGGCTGGCAGGGAGCAGAGTGAAGGGCCATCCCATGTTTTGGTGGCAGGCCTTTGCCCACCATAGAAACTCCTGTTGCAGGCAGGGGATGAGAGGAATCATTGTTTCCAGACTGTGAATGTTGACTCCATAAACTTTTTAGGTACCACTGAAGTTTCCTCATATACAGTCTTGCATATGGAATTAGTAGGATGCAGGATGTCATGAAGCCCAGAGCCTGCAGAATTTGTCTTGCAGAAGACTGGGTTTTTGTTGCCATCAGTTTGAAGTAAGTAGTCAGTTGCCTTTGTCTGTTATGAGGTAAGCCACCTGGGCAGTTGTATGCAAGCTTGCACCCAGGAATGTTATCTCTTGAGAGGGTACCAGTTGTAATTTCTTTTCATTTATTGTGTACCCAAGGCATGCTAAAAGCCTTTTCACAAAAGCCAGGTGTCGTAGAAGAGTGTCCTTGTTCTCTGCTTGAATGAGACAGTCGTCCAAGTAAGGATATATTTGAATACTTCTTTGTCTGCAAAATGTAATTACTGGTGCCAGGCACTTTGTAAAGACACTGGGCGCAGTAGATAAGCCAAAGGGCAGCGCAGAGAATTGGTAATACATTAAGCCAGCCTTGAATCTGAGGTATCTTCTGCATGACTGTCTTATTGGGACATGCAGGTCTGCCTCTTTTAAGTCTAAAGTCACCAGTCAAGCATTCTTGCCCAGCATGGGCAGAAGCTGTTGCAAAGTGAGCATTTTGAATTTTGGAATGTCAAGTTATATGTTCAAAATTGATAAATCCAGTATTAGCTGCCTTTCTGGGTACCAAGAACAGTCTTGGGTAAAAACCTTGTCCTTTTTCCTGTTCTGGTACTGTCTGAATGGCCCCCATATCCATGAGGGATGTAACCTGTTTCTGTGCCTCTGCCCATTGGTTTTTCGGTAGATCTGACCAACCAGTTGTCATTGGCAGAGTGTGAAAATGGAATCTGTAACCCTGTGATACGATGTTCAGTACCCACTTGTCCTGGATTAACTGCCAATTTTGGGCAAAAAGTGCTAATTTTCCCCCTATGGGTGCTGCTAAAAGATAAGTGCTTGGTGTAGGCAGAGGGAAGTCATTGGGATTGCTTTCTGTAGGTTTGCACTTTATCTCCTCCAGATTTGGAGGTGGATGCGCCCCATTGCTTTGACCTGTATGAATCTTGAGCCTGGTACCTGGAACCCTTGGGGCGTCTGGATTTGCCCCTTTGAGCTCTGTCTGACAGAGGAAAAATAATATATTTTTGTTTAATGACTCTCTGTTCCTTCAGCTTACTGGGGTAGCTATGGGTACCTTGGTAGCTAACACATATGCTAACTTGGTTCTTTATCAATGGGAGAAGAATTGTATATACAATGATAGTAATCATTTCATTGATAAAATTTGTTTTTACCAACGTTTCGTGGATGATTGCTTTATGATATGAGGTGGTACGTTGGATGAGTTAAATTAATTTTTGAATTATTTGAATTCAACTACAAGTTGTTTAAAATGGAAACATCTGACAACGCTATAGTCTTCTTAGATGTTAGGTTACAGATGCATAAAGGCGTTATACATACCAGTTTACATAGAAAGGATGTTTATTCCAGTAGATATACCCATTTTGGTAGCATCCATACATTTAAAAGCATTGTTAAGTCTCAGTTTAGTAGAGTAAGCAGATTAAACACTGATGAAACTGTTTTCTCCTGGCAACTGGATGAGATGATAGAAGATTTTATATCTAGTGGATATGATGAGTATCTTTTATCTGGTTTGAAACACAATGTGGTGATAGAGAGACATCCTTGAAACCAACCTTTTTAGAAGGTTTGGTTGATACGAGTAATAATGATACTGTAAGGAATAAACCTGAGACAGCCATTAGATATGTTACTTCGTTTAATGTAAAGTCATGTTCCATCAAACAAATTGTATTTAACAATTGGGCTATTCTTATGGCCTCTGATGAACTGAAGGCTATCCTAGGTGATAAGCCACGCTTTGCGTATAGAAATATGAAGACTCTAAAGAGCATGTTATGTTATAAGGACTTCAGTAGATCCATGCATGTACCCCTTTCAGTGAACTGTGGTACCTTTAAGTGTTTTAATTGTGTGTGTTGTGTTGATATTCTTAATAATGATAGTGGGACTTTTGTACATCCCATTCATGGTAATGTTTTTAAGTTTAAAGTATCAGCTACTTGCACTACAGCTTCTGTGGTCTATTTGGCTACATGTGTCTCCTGTCCTTCATTTTATGTAGGTAAGACTACCCGTAAATTGAAGGAGCGTATTACTGAACATAAGTCGGAGATTAGGAGATTCTATGATAAGAATGCTTTGTATAAACATATATCTATTTTTGGCAATGAGCATAAGTTTATGTTTAGGGTGATTGACATCGTATATCCTACATTAATGGGTAGTGACATTAATAACCAACTAGAGATTAAGGAATATGAATGGATATTGAGATTTGCTGCTGATTCACCCCCAGGTTTGAACAGCATGGTTAGCCTTAAACCGATATTAGTTAAATTACAAAATACCAGATTGTGATGTAATTGTTCTTGAATTATGTATGTTATATAGAATGAATTTCTATGTTTTAAAGTTTTATATTATGTTTTACATTGTATACTTTGTATCTCATCTACTTGATTTATTTTGTATTTGTGTTGTCACATGATTTCATTTGGCTGCTGATCATGTGACTGATTACCTGTATTTAAATAGTGAGTTAGAGTTTTTTGATGTTATGTTTTAGTATTGAAGAAGGGTTCTACCCGAAAGCTTTGCTTCATAAAGTGGTTTTCTCTACCAAGTGTCTTTGTTATATCAGTCTTTTGCAGCTAGTGTTTTTTCTTGACAGAGAAAAGGACCAATTTTTTGTAGGCCAGTGTCTACTGAATCTAGGTGGCTGCACTTGTAAGAAATCTTTAACAGTTTGCATAGACCTAGCTTTGTCTTCCATTTTCTTTAAAACCTCTTCTGCCTTAATACCAAACAGAGAATCAAGCTGTAAAGATGCATCTAGCAATTTAGCTTTAACATGATCAGGCAAATTTTGTTCCTTTAACCAGGCATGCCTCCTAATCACAGATCCAGTACCTGCGGCCCTGCAGGAGGCCTCTAAAGAATCAAAACCTCATTGCAAAGTATGCTTTCCAACTTGTTCAGCTGCATGCAATAATTCCTGCAATTCCTTATTTTCTGCACATTCTGAAATCAACATCATTTTCTGTTTCAGCAATCCCATAACATGTTATTGGTAATTAAGCATATGAAATTGACAGTTCAAGGCCCTGATTGCCAAGGTTGCAGATGTATAAACCTTTTTTCCCCATCTGTTCAGCACCC
This sequence comes from Protopterus annectens, assembly GCF_019279795.1. Taxonomy (NCBI): domain Eukaryota; kingdom Metazoa; phylum Chordata; order Ceratodontiformes; family Protopteridae; genus Protopterus; species Protopterus annectens. The sequence continues at coordinate 472,189,133 of NC_056741.1, forward strand.
TTGAATCTCTGTCGGAGGTGGTAGGGTTTTTTGTTGTTGAGGCCTTAACTCCCTTTGGACCCTGTGAAATAGTTTCAGGATCAGCAGTAGGGTTTCTAAATAAAATTTTATTTGAGTCAGGGACCCTGTAATACCAGTCAGGCTTACTGGGAGCCGGAGGTAAAGAGTCAGGGGTCAGGCTTGACTCCGAAAAAACATCATCCACAATGTCTAACACAGGGGAATGGCTAAAGGCTTGTGCTGAGGGAGAATGAGGAAATCCCTGAGCCTCTTTTTTTGATTCTGAGAAGGCTTGACTCTCCCAGTGAAAATGCTCCCTCAAAGTATGCAAGGTCTCTCCAAACGAATAATCCTCAGGAGGAGATGCAGATGGAATAGACTCCTCAGCATCAGAATCCTCATAAGGAGGTATAGATAATTTCTAATCAGAAGAGGAATCAGAATGAATAGAAACCTGATCTGAAGATTCATAGTCAGTGTCTTGCCTAGGCCTCTTATCTGGAGGGGGATGGGTACACATGACCAAGGTAATAAGGTCTTTAGCCATTTTGATCATCTGTTTTTTAGGCATAGAGGCCTGTGCACGTGGCTCAGGCATCGTTTTTTTAGTTTTAGAAGGTGTCTTTGCCTTTGGTTTTGCAGCTTTCATCAGTTGGATATAAAAATGTTGAGGTTTGAATACACCCTCAGAAGCCAGTGCCTGCTCAGCGGCGCTGGACCCATCGGAGGGAGATACATCCGTCGGTCCAATACCATGAGTATCTTGTGGCATGCCAGACTCCACATGGGTGTCGGTAGAAGCCTGCGGCTCGAAGGTAGCGGGTATCAGGGGCTGCGAAAGCACCTCACTGAGTACCGGCGAACCAGTGACTGGCTTAGAAGTTTCATTGTCAGTTTTGGATCTCGACTGCTTTTCTCTGTACTTTTCTTTGCATTTTTTATGTACTCCGGTAGTCGGATTGCTATCAGGCAACATCTCTGGATATTTAAATCCGTTTCCAAAATACTTAGATGCAAAAATATACTGACGCATAATAGTGCGTTGGTTAAATCTAGCACAAAACCGATAGCCAGGCACGTTGTGTTCAGGGCCTAGGCAAGGAATACAGTATAAATGGAAATCCTTATGAGGTATTTACTTCCCACAAGTAATACAATTATTAACTTTTTCTGACATTGGTAAAAAGCAAGAAAAGCGTTTCCCCAATGGAGTACTTAGCTTTATTGAAGACTTTGGTTCTGAAACTCAAACGTGAATATTTCAGTAGTCGGCCGACCGGCACTTGCGAAATGCTTCTGCTTCGGGCACCGCGCGGCAAGAAAGTGGCATCGGCTGCATGTTTTATATCCCTGACATCATGGAAGAGAAGCCAGCAACCGATACAGAACCCAAGACTTTGGAATTCAGGCTGACTGAGGGCAACCTGCCAGCAGATTACCCAAATGTAATGACTGCAACAGTGAAACATGAAGAACATCAGGTGTGTGTGTGTGGGAATTCAGGTGCTGCAGATGGACTCAGGAACAGGTATGTGTGTGTGAATTCAGGTGCTGCAGATGGACTCGGGAACAAGTGTGTGCGTGTGAATTCAGGTGTTGCAGATGGACTCGGGAACAGGTGTGTGTGTGTGAATTCAGGTGCTGCAGAAGGACTCAAGAGCAGGTGTGTGTGTATGTATGTGTAAAATGTCCCAGGTTCTCATTTGATCCTTGGCTGGGATGTCTCCTGTGTGGAGTCTGCATGTCCTCCCTGTGTTTGTGTGGGTTTTCCCTGGGTGCTCTGGTGTCCTCCCATCTTACAAAGACATGTGTCTGGAGTGTTTCTCCCTGGGCCTCTGCTGAAAATTGGCTTTTGTTCCAAGTCAGACTTTCCTGGTTAACAAATGTTAAATAAATAAAAATGACAGGCATTTGAATTTCAGACTTCATATTCTTCAGAAAGTACATGGTAACACAAAACCTTTTATTCTAGCAATTTTCTAAGTTTAGAAGATGGATATTTGAAAATTGTCCCTATTTTTGGGACTTTATTCCCCCATTATTGGCTTTGTCCAGGTTTTTTGTGCTGAGGTTGAGAGCTATGGTGAGAACTGAATATGTTTGGGGGCTATATTCCCCCATTATTGGCTTTGTTCAGGTGTTTTGTGCTAAGAGGTTGACAACTATGGTGAGAACTGAATTCACTAAATGGTAGCCATTTAAGTTTCAAGTCATCACATCTTTCACAAAACAGCTGAGTTGGCATAGTGGTATGTTGCTCTGACTGTTTTGAACAGAGTCCTGGGTTCAAGACTTGGCAGTGAAATGTATGGTGGTAACACAGCATTTTATTCTAGCAACTATCCAACATTATACAAGCAATGTTTAAAATGTGTCCCTGGTTTTTGGGCTTTTGTCCCCCCCCCCAATACATTTTGGCTTTTTTCAGATTTCTTGTACTGCAAAGTTCAGAGATACAGCGGAGTGTCGAGTAGATTTTTACAAGGAGCTGAGAGCTACAGGGGAACAAAAGTTTAGTGCTGCTTATGCAGAGGCTGCTTACATGTACTTGCTTTTGATGCAGAAGGCTGTGGGTTCTACTCCCACAGTAGGTAGATGCATTGCTGATACTGTACTGTGTTGTGTTGTAAACAGGGTGGATACTGCAGCCCTTTTTGGCAAAGATACCTAGTAACTATGAACCTGTTATCAGTTTGCCATCAATTCCCTATTGCAATATTACTAGCTTATCATTTTTTTAATGTAACATAGGCAATTTATTCCTCAAGGGCAACAAGCACTTTATTTGTAGAGGAAACAATGAAATATAAAGTTGTTTACTAACAGCAACCTCTTCATTAGTTACTGATCTCGTTAATGTAGAATTATTTAGATGACTTTTACTTCTTCAGAGATTGTGCATATTTACTGATACTGGTGGACTGTAGAAGTTTGAGTAGATTTTTATGATGGAAATGTTCTGAATTGGGCAGTTTTGTTTAATTGTTTACTAGAAAAATGTTCAAAACAATAAATTTAAAATGCCCTCTAAAGCTGTAGTGTATTGTACAAGGAATATAATTTAATACAATCAAGAAGGTGTATCAAAGAGCACGTGTAGGTTTCATGTGCAAGGGACCTGTGATTTGAAAGCAGCCTAAAGTTAATCTTTATCTGCCACTGGCAAAATGTATTTTCTTTGAATGTAGGTTTCAATGCTGTTTCCATGAATGTGAGTTTCAAGAGCAGAGACATTTTAATGCTGTCTATTTTCATTGTGAGACTGCATTGCTTTGTTTAGCAGATATCTATTAGTGTTTGTGCTGTACAATGCAAAATAAAACTTTCAGATGAAATCCAAATAATTACAGAAGTCAAGCAGTATGCACATTACAATGTTTATGGTAAGTGGGTCAAAATAACCAAGAAATGGGACATTGGAACGGCTGCGGGGGGAGGCTCCATTTGACCATGATTTTGTGAGGGGGAAGGGCAGCAAACTCAAAGACAGCCCTGACTGATCTATACCTCTCAACTGTCCAGATTTTTGCTTTTTATTTTGGTTTGTTCCTCATAAAATTTGTGGTTTTCTGGAAAATCATTTAGTAATAAAGTCACTAAATAATGACAGGCATTGAGTTTCAGACTTTATACCCTTCAGAAAAATGCATGCTAAAGCAAAACCTGTTATTCTATCAACTAAGTTTATACAAGAGCATTTTTAGTACTGTTTGTATGTTCCCCAATATATTTGGCCTTGTCCAGATTTCCTGCATTAAGAGGTTGAGAGGTATATGTCCAAATAAAATCACTTTATAGAATTAGGAATACCCAAAATTCTCAACTGTCCCCAATTTTGGCTCAAAATGTTGCTCTCCCCCTAATAATCCCTCCACAAAATGGCAATTTTGGAAGAAAATGTGGTGGATTTACAATTGTAAATAACTGTAATGATCAGTTATAGATTACTTTTATTTCAGAAATGCATGCAGATTCTCTTATGTTGTCAACTACTCAGGTTCAGGTTAACAGTACTAATATTAAAAATGTGTCCCTTCTTTGACAGATTCCCAGCTGTATTATGTGGCAATTTTTTATAAAAGTATGGTTTTCTGGCAAATTAGTGGCAAATCATTAAAGATTGAAGTTATAAACTAATGGCAGACATTTGAGTTTCAGATTTCATACCCTTCAAAAATTCATACTAATGCAAGACCTACTACTTATTCTATTATCTTTCTAAGTTTATAAGAGCAATATTTAAAATTGTCCTTATTTTGGGGTCTTTGGCCCACTTCTATGTATGGCTTTGTCCAGATTTCTTGCTCAGAGGTTGAGAGGTGTGAGTGTCAGAGTCATCACCATCAGCCAGAGACATATTAAATTGTGACATACTTTTTGCACCCCACTCCCCCATGTAGTGACTCTGGATGTATCCAAGCAAGGCAAGGAGCAATTATGCAGTGTAAACATGCAGAGTACTCCCCCCATCCAAGTTGGGCACAAGTACAACAGTGGCTTTTCATCTGTCCTTGATTTTGCAGAATGTTCTGGCTTTCTGTCATATTTTTATACTGTTGATTTATGCTTATTATTCAGAAAATGCATGCTGTCACAGTTCCCTGTTGCTCTGTGTTTAATTAGTAATGCTTTAATGACCATCAGGTAAGCTTGTCAGAGATTGTAGCAAGTACACTTTAATAAGCATACTGTTAAAGAATTACCAACATTGAAAGCCTTTTTGTTTTTGCCATGCAGAGAATATTTACATAACTAGATAAAGTATAAGCCTTAGGTACTGAAATGCATATGACAGTATTTGTAATAAAAGACATGATTACAGTATTTTCAGAAGCTCATTATATGTGTTGGAGACTTGCAGTTATCTTTGCAGACTTTACCCATAAACTAAACAGAATGCCAATCTATCTCATTTGTGGTCCATAATCTGTGCAGTAATCCTTTAAGCACTTTATCTTGAGCTTGTTTCTTGTTTTCGGTTCATTTTTTACTTTGATCATGTCTTCCCCATGAAACAAGTAGATAGTTTGTCAGGCAGCAGGTGTTTTTGGATAAGAAACATTTTTACAAGTGGAGGTATCACAGAGATGGCTACTTTCAGCATGTTACTTGGTACTTTTATAAAGCTGAATATAAATTATAATTAGAACTGCAATGCAAAGAGAAGTGGTTTGAGTTGAGTGCTGCTTGTTTTTTTATACTTGATTTTGACTGGCATTCCAGTAATGTATTTAAAAAGTAATTTATTTTTTCATCCCTCACAACTTTTTTGTTTCCATCTAGATATTAAGCAAGCTGTCATGTAGCCAATGCATTAAAATATTTTTGTTCTTCTACACTTCATTTTGTTTTGATTGGACTCGCGTAATGATGTTTTGGCACCCAGGGCAGCATATTAAATTAAAGTTCCAGTTGTAGTGGTTTTGAGCATAGCTCCACCCCTTTCTAGTTGGCCATACCCATTCCCATTGGCCCCACCCATTCAGCTGTTTCCAGCAGCCCCCCTTTAATTTGAAGTCACCAGCCACCACTGCTGTTACTTCAAGTCAAGTTTTACCACCATTGCTGTGCAGTGATCATGGGGTTATAAAGGTTCATTTGTTGCTAGATAATTCTGCCAAACTGAAATCTAAACCAATGCACAGAAGTTTAAATACAGATTATATGAAGCAAAAACAGTCACTATATAAAACTAACTGGAGTGAGGTGTTCAGTGGAAAAACTACAGATGGAATGTGGAAAGTTTTGAAAGAGAAATTGAGTGCAAAAAAAAAAAAAATCAAAAAATGTTTAACATCGGGATCTAGGCATAAAACATCAGGGAGATATATTTCCATAAGAATAAGATACGTGATTAAGGGGAAAGACAAAAAATATAAGAAATGGAAGAGATGTCGAACTACAACTTTGAAAACTGAAATAAATAAGCTGGACAAACAGATTAAGCATAGTGTGAGACAAGATCAAGAAAATTTTAAAGAAAAGCATAATAGGAAACCTTTTTATAGATACATAAGATGTGGAAGGAGTAAAGAAACACAAATTGATAAACTCTGTGCAGATGCTAAAATTTATTCACAGACACAACAGATTATAGATATATTTGCAAAATCTTATGCAAAACAGTTTGGCTCCACACAATTGGTGATAAGTTGTCCTAGTGACATCTGGGTAACCCCAAATACTGGAATCAAATTCGATCATATTGAAAAAGAACTGAGCAAACTGGATCCAAACAAAGCACAGAGAGGAGATGGAATTAGTAACAATGACCGGAGAACACTTCAGCATTAAAACTTACGGTACCATTATATTTATTATTCACTAGATCATATAAAAATGGGGAGATTACTCAAAATTAGAGACATGTGCTTATTAAACCTGTTTTCAAAGGAAAGGGGAGTAGGACAAATCCAGAGTCATATAGACCCTTGTCTACTTTCATGTTGTGGAAAAATAATGGAGAAGGTAATATTGGATAAGTTAGTCAGAACTGGATAGGTTGGGACTTCAAACCGTATATCAGCATGCATATATTGAAAACAGATCTATTACCACCTGTAACATGAAGTTCTATGTTTATTGCTATTCATCTGTCATAGATGATGACCAAGGACATCACATCAAGGAGGATGACTGAGTACAGTGTGTCCAGCTATGGCTGATCAGTCTGATGTGAGCTTGGAAAGCTCTGCAGCATGTCGGGGAGAAATGGTCTGTTGAGTTGGTTGGCAAAGAGTTGGCTAGGGATTTACACAACTCACATTTCCTCTGTGCCTCTGCAGTCCTGCTCTGCTCATAGGAAGTAGCTCCTTTGCTGATGCAGCTTCACCAGCCGGGACAGTCTTACACTAGAGTTTCCCAGGAGTCTGGATCAATGCCAAAGTTCTTCAGAGAGACTTTCAGCATGTTCTTGAAGTGCTTTTTCTGCCCACCTTGTATCCATTTGACTCCCGCAAGTTCACCATAGAACAGTCTCTTGGGGAGGCATGTGTCTGGCATACGTACAAGGTGGCCTGCCCACCTGACTTGGACTCTCCTCAGCAGGGTGTAGATACTTGGCAGTCCAGATTGAAAGAGCACAACTGCATCTGGAACTTTGTCCTGCCAGGTAATTTTCAGCAGCCTTCTTAAGCAGTGCATATGAAAGCGATTCAGCTTTTTGGCATGATGCTCATACACAGTCCATGTCTCTCAGGCATACATTAGTGTGGACAGTACGACTGCCTTGTACACCTTCAGCTTTGTGGACAGTTTGATGCCTCTCATCTCCCAGACTGACTCCTGCAGCCATCCAAAAGCAGAGCTTGCTTTGGCAATGCGTGTATCTGCCTCATCACCAATGTTCACAAATCTGGAGTGTGTGTGTTGCTGAGGTATGTGAACTTGTCAAAAGCCTTCAGGATCTCACCTTCAGTGGTGATAGTTGGTTCTGCATACATCTTCTGTGGTGTGGGCTGATGCAAAACCTCAGTCCTTTTGGTACTGATGATGAGGTTCATGCTTTGCTGCATCTGGGTCTCTGAGACAGCACTGAGTGCACAGTCATCTGCAAACAGGAAATCATGCACAAAATCCTCTTCACTCTTTGTCTTGGCTGTAGCCTCCACAGCTTGAACAGCCTACCATCAATCCTGTGCCTGATCTTAATGCTGTTTTTTTCGGCATCGCCGGAGCCATCTGACAACATGGCCAAGAACATCATGCTGAACAGCATAGGTGCCACTGCACAGCCTTGCTTGACTCTGTTGGTGACTAGGAAGGCATCGGAGGAGTGTCCATCATCCAATACTCAAGCTAGCATGCCATCATGGAACTGGAGCACCATACTGATGAATTTGCCTGGGCAGACAAACTTTTCCATGATCCACCATAGCCCCTCACAACTAACAGTGTCAAAGGCTTTGGTCAGGTCCACAAATTTTGTATAAAGGTCCCTGTTTTGTTCTTGGCACTTCTCCTGTGGTTGACACGCTGTAACTATCATGTCCACTGTCCCTCGGCCCTCTGTAAAGGTGCACAGACTCCCTGGCAGGTGTCCATCTTCCATGTGTTGAATAAGGTAGTTGAGGAGGATTCTGGCAAGGATTTTGCTGGCAATGACCAGGAGACACATTCCTATGTGTTTGTCACAAGACTGCCTGTTTCCCTTTCTCTTATAGAGATGTATGATGGAGGCATCCTTAAGCTCTTGAGGGCTATCTTCCTGTTGCCACATGGTCTGGAAGAGCTTGGTGAGCTTCTGTAACAAGACTGGTCCCCCTGTCTTGTAGATTTTGGCTGGGATGGAGTCAGAGCCTGGTGCTTTACCATTGGAGAGAAGCTTAATTGCTTCCTTAACTTCTGATTCCTCTGGAGGTTCTGCCAGGGAGGTGTTACTGGTGACTTGCGGCATATAGCAATAGACTTTGGCATTGATGGAGGAAGGCCTGTTCAGGACATTGTTGAAGTGCTCAGCCCATCTTTCCAGGATGGCATTCTTGTCAGTGAGCATGGTGGACCCATCGGCACTGAGTAGTGGTGATGTTCCAGAAGACTGTGGTCTTCAGAGCATTGTAGAAACACTTGAAGTTGTTGCTATCAGTGTACTTGTGGATCTCATCTGCCTTCCTGCTGAGCCAGGGGTCTTGCATCTCTCTGAACTTTTAAACTCCAAAAAATGGCGATACTGGTAAAATCCACACAAATTTATTTTGGTCAGCACTTTCATACAGACAAATTCATGTACTTCTTCAGACATCTTTCTCCCAGAATGCAATCATTTTAAAAGCATGTTAATTAAGATAAATCAATTAATGAATCAAATTGATTGATGCTTAAAGAAATATACCAGAGTCAATTACTATAAGAGCCTATAAAAAATGTTACATACCCAATAACCATTGTATGAATATGAATAAAATACAAACTATAAAGATCAAGCTTATTACAGTGCTAAAAATATATCAATATATATTCAGAAAGTGCATATGTATACATAAAGAAATTATCTTTCTAAAGCTTTTAATTTTAAAAGGCATTTGATGGAACACGTTTCATTGAGGCCTTGCGTTTGATGGAGTTATAGGCTGCTTTCTTGGAGGCAGATGTAGTGTCTTGCTGGAGGGATCTGAAGGCTTTATGCTTCTTATCCAGCAGCTTCTGAATGTCTTCATCATTGTCATCGATCCAGTCCTGGGGTTTGCGTGTGCTCAGGTCAAAGTGAGCAAGAGCAGTATTGTATACCACATCCCTAAAAGCTGCCCAGTCCTCTTCTTCACCATTGGTGCCAAAGCTGAGTTAGTCAAGCTTACTGTCAAGGTCCTCACTGAGATTCTGGCACACAGAGTGCCATTCTAACTTGCTGACATTCAAGCTCCTATTGGTCTTTTTCCCCTGCAGGCGCCGCCTGGGCTGGATGTGCATGTTGAGATTTGACAGGATGAATCTGTGGTCTGTCCAGCAGTCTGCACCACACATGGCCTTAGTCACTCTAACATCCTGCCCGTCTCTTCTCCTTACTATGACGTAATCAATGAGATGTCAGTGCTTGCTGCATGGGTGCATCCAGGACATTTTGTTATGGTTAGGTAGGTGGAAGACTGTGTTTGTGATCAACAGGTCAAGAGCTGCACAGGTCTTCAGAAATAGATGACCATTGCTGCTGCTTTTGCCAACTCCATTCCTCCCAATAACTCCCTCCCATGTCTGGTAGTCTGCACTGACTCTGGCATTAAAGTCACCTAAAATTACAAGCTTGTCTGCTTTGGGTACAGCTGCTGTGAGGGGCTCCAAGTCTTCATAAAACATGTCTTTGATCTTCTGTGTGTTTATCATGGTGGAGTCATATGCACTGATGAAGGTGGCATGACATTTTCCTTTGAGGGGGAGCCACAGAGACATGAGTCGGTCGTTGAATCCTTTTGGGAGGCTGGCTAACTTGCTGATCAAATTAGATCTAATGGCAAAACCCACTCCTGCTTCATGATGTTCATTGCTGCTGTGGCCACTCCAGAAAAAGGTATAACCGGCTTTGACTTCTGTCAGCTGGTCTTCATCTGCGAACCTGGTCTCGCTGAGGGCTGCTATCTGGATGTTGTACCAGCCAAGTTATCTTGTGACAAGTACTGTCCATCTCTCAGGCCTGCCTGTTTTGGAACTGTCCATGAGGGTGCGCATATTCCATGTACCAATGGTGAGCAAAGTCACCTATGTTCTATAACACTATAACAACAGCTAAACTAGGGATTGATGTACTCTTGATAAGATGGCTAGCTGCATGGTTTACAAATAGGACATGGCAAATATCATACAGCAACTGGACAGGTGAAATCCTTGGTTACAGTCAGGGTGTCCCACACGGCTCTGTCCTAGGCCCTTACTTGTTTAGACTGTATCTTTCAGACCTAACATTTTCATCAGCGGTGTTCTACTGTTTATATGCAGATGACCTGAAATTGGGTGAACTGATTACATGCATTACAGATAAGGCATGTCTGCAAAATAACTTGACTAAATTGACCATTTGGGCACAGGAGAATAATATGCTGATAAATACATCAAAAACTATCAGCTATGAGTTTTTCTGATCATATCAACCAATTGGTTAATGACAGTTATAGATAGCTATAAGCTGTATAAAAAGATGTATAAAGTCTAGGAAATCAAAAACGATAAAGTCATTGTTTGATAATTACATTAGACCCAACTTGAGTATGGAATAACAATATGAAAACATAAGAAAATAAGCATGTGTAAACTGGAAAGAGTACAGCGGAAATATACCAAGGGCATCCATGGATGTGAAAATGTAAGTTATTATGAGAAACTAAAATACCCGAACGTTTACAATGTCTCTTACAGATATCTAAGAAGAGATCTTATTCAACCCTAATAATGGGTGATTTCAACTACCCCACCATTAACTGGGAAAACTACTCATGTACCAACTCTTTTGCTCAACGTTTTCTAGAATTCATAAATTCCAACGCTTTGGATCAACTTATTCATATCCCCACCAAGGGCAGCAATATCCTAGACCTGGTCATTACCAACATGGGAAACCGGTGTTCCACACCAGAGGTCAATTCCTCGTTGGTCAGATCCGACCACAAGCTAATCAGCCTAGACATCCACATCCCAACCCCACCTCCAATTAGGGAAACCATCGTAAAAAACTTCTCCAAAGCCAACTTCACACTTCTTAAGACAGCAGTGGCAAACTTCATGACACCCATGCAGATGGACAATAGAGGTATGACTGCTGAATCCTACACAAATGCACTTTATAAGCACTTACACGAATGCCTGGATCATGCTATCCCTAATAGAACCAAGATGTTATCTTCCAAAAAAAGGAAGCCAATCTGGTGGACCTCTGCCATAAACAAACTCTGCAACAGAAGAAAGAAACTGTTGCAAAAAAAGAGTAAAATCCCATGACTGGAGGAACTCCCTGGTCAACCTCAGTAAGAACGATTAAACCAAACAGACCAGCACTCCAGCAGAAGAGATGTAGTATATAACTTTTATTAGGTAGCAAAAAAACTACCTAAACAAACTATTACATACAGACCGGTTTCGGCATAAAAAGCCTTTATCAATGTCAATATTTCTTTACTTAATATAAATCTGTTAACCAGCTTCCCATTTTGAGACCCCTTAAATACCTTATTCAAAATGGTATAGTCCAACCATTGGTTCATTCATCAAATGTGATTTAAAGGCACCATTGCACAGAAATAGAAGAATGTATAGAGAAACACACTTAAAGGAAAAATAAAAATAAAAACACCCATACTCTACAGTTATTATAATAATTCATCCACACTATCATCCATGCCAAACCATATGCTAATTTGATTTTTTGAGGCTAATACATATTGTTTCTTTTGATTGAAACACAAACCATTAATGATATGTATGTGTATTAACACATCATTATAAAATTATAGCCCAAAAATATCATGTACCTCATATTCATTTAACCCAGGTTTAAAAAATGCCCCCAGTTTGGTAATCCATTTGCTCTCCATATTGTTCAACTTGGTATGCCATCCCATTTTTAATTTTCTTGGTAATTGAATTTTGTCAATAATGACAAACTTAAAGCATGCTTCCTTATGCTGTTTAGTGTGTTTATATAGGGCACTTGTGACTCGTCTATTCCTAATGGCACTTAGGTGTTCACTAATCCTAATCCTTAAGGGTCGAGAAGTCTGTCCCACATAAAATGTCGAACAATGACAAAAGGCCAAATAAATGACCCAATCTGACCCACAATTTCCAAAGATGTTAATGTCATAAACCTTAGAGGTGTTTTTACTACTAAATTCTTTGGTTTTGTTAATATGCTGACAGGCCCCACAATGTCCACACGGATAACATCCCACTAGGGGCTCTACAGAAAGTGTAGTCTGTATAACCGAGGGTGGGTTGAATCTCTTATAATGTGTCAGCTGTGATTGAATAGACCTCCCCCTCCTATACGAAAAGGCACATTTATCTGGGAGAACCCTATCAAAAATAGGGTTAGATTTTAAAATATCCCAGTGTGTGTTTATAATGTCCCTAAAGTGAGATGTATTGCTCCCATAGGTAGTTACCAGTCTGATTGGTTGTTGGTCCTTGTTACTATCATTTATCAATTGATGGTTATACTGCAATAATTCAGTTCTAGTTTTCTGTCCTGCTAGTTCAACAGTCCTATTAAGATGTTGCATATTATAACCCCTGACCCTAAATCTAGATTTCAAATCCTCCGTGTGTTTAAAATATTCACTTTCTGTTGAGCAAATCCTTTTAAGGCACCAAAATTGTGATTTTGGGATATTTCTAATAATGTGGCAGGGATGAGAACTTTGGGCATGCAATAAAGTGTTATATTGAGGAAATTTCCTATGGATGGTTGTGCCCAAAGTATGATCAGGTAGTCTTTGCACCACTACATCCAATCCAGGAATAGACGAGTCACAAGTGCCCTATATAAACACACTAAACAGCATAAGGAAGCATGCTTTAAGTTTGTCATTATTGACAAAATTCAATTACCAAGAAAATTAAAAATGGGATGGCATACCAAGTTGAACAATATGGAGAGCAAATGGATTACCAAACTGGGGGCATTTTTCAAACCTGGGTTAAATGAATATGAGGTACATGATATTTTTGGGCTATAATTTTATAATTTTATAATGATGTGTTAATACACATACATATCATTAATGGTTTGTATTTCAATCAAAAGAAACAATATGTATTAGCCTCAAAAAATCAAATTAGCATATGGTTTGGCATGGATGATAGTGTGGATGAATTATTATAATATCTGTAGAGTATGGGTGTTTTTATTTTTATTTTTCCTTTAAGTGTGTTTCTCTATACATTCTTCTATTTCTGTGCAATGGTGCCTTTAAAATCACATTTGATGAATGAACCAATGGTTGGACTATACCATTTTGAATAAGGTATTTAAGGGGTCTCAAAATGGGAAGCTGGTTAACAGATTTATATTAAGTAAAGAAATATTGACATTGATAAAGGCTTTTTATGCCGAAACTGGTCTGTATGTAATAGTTTGTTTAGGTAGTTTTTTTGCTACCTAATAAAAGTAATATACTACATCTCTTCTGCTGGAGTGCTGGTCCGTTTGGTTTAATCGTTCATTTACTCAGGACCGTGCACCACAGTCTCACGCGCGTGTTTTTGGTACGTTGGTTTGTCTGCTTTTTCACGCTGGGGATGCTTGGCAGGAGGAATCGGCGACCATTTTGGACTTATAATTTGGAAAAGATGGTCAATTGTCCATCCACGGGTATCAGCAGGTTGGCGTTTTGGTCCACTCTTAAGAATTACCATTGCAGTGGTTTGGGAATATTGCTATTGTAGAGGAACTTTTGGTTCAACGAACTTGTCTTGGGCCTACCACAGTTCACGCTTCATCCGAGGTTTGCTTTTTATAAATTGGATCTTGAACAGTTTAACTATTGCAGCATTATGGGGCCATTCTAAATTTTAGCGTGTTTGATTACATTAGGAATCCATGGATATTTGGGGCTAACCGTTTGGAACAGATGTTTATTTAACCATCTACTATGACTGGCAGTTTGGCGGTTTTTTAGTTACAGGATTTACAACTTAAATGGTTTCGGATATACAGTGACTGTTTAAGAACTTTTGGGATAACAAATCCAGTTTGGGCCATTACAGTTTATGTATCAGTCATGGTCTTGAGGGGTACTAACGCTCTTCATAAAGCGGAATTTGCAAGCATATGTTTCAAGCAGTTATGATGTCGATTCATGGGACAATGTGTTGAACAATTGGGCAAGCGATAATTTTGGTGGCTAGTGAGATGACAACATACTATTCGGATATCAATATATGAAGTTGGGACATTAATACATGTAAGAAAGGTTTGTCTAATGACTTCTTCGGGTATTTAGGTCTTAGCAACAATGTGGTTGTTATGATCTTTTGCATTGTGAGCCATACCAGTTATAATTGGCCGCTTAAATATTTAATCAGCAAAAGTCTAAAGGGACATTTTGGACAATAAGAACTTTGGACTATGGTGTGAATAAATGATATATAAGCCCTTACTGGCTGGTAATATACAATTTTGATTATCATTTGGGATTAAATGTCATTTTATATTAGGCTGGTGTAATAGAAAAGCCAAGTCTGATTTAAATACAAGTGTTTTGTAAATCAGGGTGTTATTGGGACAAAGTGATGTTTAATAACCCATATGGTCATTGTTTTGTATTTTTGGTAAAACAATATATGTTGAATACAGTTTATCTGCTTTGAATGTATGAAGGTTGGACCTGTACTTATATTCGGACCTTACATGTTCTTGGGTTAAAGAATTTATGTAGTTTAATTTCATTTACAATCTTGTAGCTGTAGTTTGTCCTCATTAATTGGTATTTAAAATAAGTTTGGGGAACTTACCTAAAGCTCAAAAATAACTTTTGTCCATAGGGCTAGTAAATAATATTGATTGGATAAGGGGATTATTCAAAATAATGTTCAGTAGTATAACATAGTAAAATCTTTAAAAGTTTAGTGTACTTGACCTTGGTAGTGGGAATTCTGGCCTGTGGCATCAACAGGAGCTGGGGTTATTGACATCAAGATGTTTAGAACATGCTTTGGTTAATAATTCATATTGGAAAATTTTTCATTCAAAAATAGGTGTATATAACGAAAAATACACATTTTTTTCAGGTGTACTAAGGATTTCAACTGTAAGGAGAAACCCATTGTGGGTATTACAAAACATATATTTTTTGAGCCTTACGGTGGCCTGAATATATGTGATTTTGTTTATATATTAGTTGGTTCAATAAGTCAATAAGTGCACTTATGGTAAGGGGGTGGAAGTCATTGATCATTAAAATCCCCTTGCGGTGACTTATGTACATCATTAAAGAACAAAGAACCAACAAACAGACATTTATGGTTTGTTGTTCAGGTCCACTTATTGTAAAGGTTCTTATTTACATCTATAATACACCTTTGGAGTGAATTTTCCAAACAAAGTGTGATGATTTGTTAAGGTTGGTGGTAAATTTGGTTTCCTCAGTTGGTGCTGATGGACACAGACTTGACCGGACCAGGTTTTGAAAAGTCCCAATAATTAGTATATTAAAATTGGCTTAAGGACAACAGTTCTATTAATGTTGAATACAAAATTGTTTTATTATAATAAGGGTCAATACAGGGTTTTTCCAATAATAATAAAAAGTTTTTTTCAAATAAAAAATTGTTTTCAAATAACTTTTTAGGGTAATATTGGAATATCCCAATTGGTTGGAGGTTTAATTTTGAAGGATTAAATATGGATCTAAATGATATTTTAAAGGGGTTATCAGCTGATATGGATAATTTAGAGGCATTTGGGCTTGACAATGGTCAGGTTTCCATGTCGGACAATGCTAATATTAACACTCAAGATAGATGTGGGTCTGTTTTTACTAGGTTAAATAGACAAATGAAAGTTCTTAGGAGTAATATTTGGCATTTAAAGCTGTTAAAAGCATACAAAGTTAAAGACATCACACCTAGGGGGCTTAGGATTAGGTTACAGCCACTAGTGGCTAATATTGACAGCCAACTAACAGAGGAATGGGCTACAGCCCAACATCAAGCGTCCATGTTGTTTGTGGACTGTCTTTCCAAGTATTATATAAGAAATATTGAAACAATGACTATAGATATACAAGGCATTTGTTTAGAAGCAGAAACTTTTTCTAATGAAGATTTTTACCCACGTTACTTGTCAGATTTAGCTAGGGATTTAAATAGCATGGAAGAGCAGTTAAAGAAGAAGAAAATGAACAAGTTTCAAAGGGATGTAACCGATTATGGGAAGGGTAGGCCATTTATTACCCAAAAAAATGTTAGGTTCAATGAAGGAGTTAATAAAACACAAAAGAGTAGAAAGAGACCTAGGTCCATATTAAAGAGAAATGAACCTACACATAGTGTTACAACGGATGATGATTATTCATCCACAACAGATTTTGAAACTTCCTCTTGCCAAGTGTCCCCGGTGGCGAAAAAGAAACAGGCCATCCCTTTAGGCCCCATAAACGTAGGGCAGGAAGAAAACATAAGACCAAATACAGGCCCGACCAACCTTCAGGTGCTTTTGAAACAAATGATAGCACAGTAAACAATGTTTTGAACATCTCTTCATATGCACTTACGGAGGCACAATTTAAAGTGTTAAATAAAGGGCTCAATTTTATACCCACATCTTCAGTACCTGAGCATTTATTAACAGAGGATGTTAATAATTTTTGTAGAACACTTAATTTAAAAGCCTTTTTTTCAGACTCAACAGACTCTCAAAGATCTATTGGTTTCCGTTTTGGTAAATCTAATTTTGTACCTCCTGTGGACAAACATGTGGCGATTTTTAAGAAATGTGTTATGAAAGATCTACACTTTTCTAATCAGGTTGTAACAACTAATAGTAACCTTACCCAACATGAAAGAATTGCCCTTTCACAATTGAAAGCCAATAAGGACATTGTCATTAGTATGGCGGACAAGGGTGGTGGCATTGTTGTGATGGATTATTTGAAATATAGGGAAGAAGCATGTAAACAACTGTCTAAATCAGAGTTCTATATACATATGGCCATTGACCCGACCACCAAATTGAAAACAGAAATTGATGTTTTTCTGGATCAGGTGGTGGAGGGGGGCATAATTTCATTACAAACTGCTAGACAGTTGAAGGTTAAGGAGCCCATGCCACAATATTTATATTTGATCCCCAAAATACACAAAGATTTAAATAATCCTCCAGGTCGCCCAATTGTTTCGGGTAGGGGGTCTTTAACGGAACCAATATCAGCCTTTCTTACTGAACATCTTAAGCCTTTACTGAGTCAGGTGAGATCACGGCTTAAGGATACTACCGAATTTCTAAATATTGTTAATGAATCACAATTGGAGGAAGGTTGGCTATTATGTACCATGGATGTTTCAGCCCTATATACCAGCATACCCCACAAAGCGGGGGTTAAGGCAGTCTCTTATTGGTTGGACAAGGCCAATTTATACACTCCGGAGTTTAATGGTTTTTTAACTAGACTAACTGAAATGGTCCTACAAAAAAACATCTTTTATTTTGAGGGGGGCCCATACTGGCAAATCAAAGGTACAGCTATGGGGGCATCCTTTGCCCCCATATATGCAGATTTGTTTATGGGTTTTTTCGAATTACAATTTATATATGATGCAGGTAATAACATCTATATGGAGAAACTGGATATTTGGCGCAGATTTCTTGACAACTGCTGGTTGGTGTGGCGGGGAGAGAAGGATGAGTTATCTGAGTTTGTGGAATATCTCATTAATAATCCTTATGATATACATTTTACAGTTAATATTGGGTATCAGGAAATGGTGTTTTTGGATGTAGTGGTGCAAAGACTACCTGATCATACTTTGGGCACAACCATCCATAGGAAATTTCCTCAATATAACACTTTATTGCATGCCCAAAGTTCTCATCCCCGCCACATTATTAGAAATATCCCAAAATCACAATTTTGGCGCCTTAAAAGGATTTGCTCAACAGAAAGTGAATATTTTAAACACACGGAGGATTTGAAATCTAGATTTAGGGTCAGGGGTTATAATATGCAACATCTTAATAGGACTGTTGAACTAGCAGGACAGAAAACTAGAACTGAATTATTGCAGTATAACCATCAATTGATAAATGATAGTAACAAGGACCAACAACCAATCAAACTGGTAACTACCTATGGGAGCAATACATCTCACTTTAGGGACATTATAAACACACACTGGGATATTTTAAAATCTAACCCTATTTTTGATAGGGTTCTCCCAGATAAATGTGCCTTTTCGTATAGGAGGGGGAGGTCTATTCAATCACAGCTGACACATTATAAGAGATTCAACCCACCCTCGGTTATACAGACTACACTTTCTGGAGAGCCCCTAGTGGGATGTTATCCATGTGGACATTGTGGGGCCTGTCAGCATATTAACAAAACCAAAGAATTTAGTAGTAAAAACACCTCTAAGGTTTATGACATTAACATCTTTGGAAATTGTGGGTCAGATTGGGTCATTTATTTGGCCTTTTGTCATTGTTCGGCATTTTATGTGGGACAGACTTCTCGACCCTTAAGGATTAGGATTAGTGAACACCTAAGTGCCATTAGGAATAGACGAGTCACAAGTGCCCTATATAAACACACTAAACAGCATAAGGAAGCATGCTTTAAGTTTGTCATTATTGACAAAATTCAATTACCAAGAAAATTAAAAATGGGATGGCATACCAAGTTGAACAATATGGAGAGCAAATGGATTACCAAACTGGGGGCATTTTTCAAACCTGGGTTAAATGAATATGAGGTACATGATGATATTTTTGGGCTATAATTTTATAATGATGTGTTAATGCACATACATATCATTAATGGTTTGTATTTCAATCAAAAGAAACAATATGTATTAGCCTCAAAAAATCAAATTAGCATATGGTTTGGCATGGATGATAGTGTGGATGAATTATTATAATAACTGTAGAGTATGGGTGTTTTTATTTTTATTTTTCCTTTAAGTGTGTTTCTCTATACATTCTTCTATTTCTGTGCAATGGTACCTTTAAATCACATTTGATGAATGAACCAATGGTTGGACTATACCATTTTGAATAAGGTATTTAAGGGGTCTCAAAATGGGAAGCTGGTTAACAGATTTATATTAAGTAAAGAAATATTGACATTGATAAAGGCTTTTTATGCCGAAACCGGTCTGTATGTAATAGTTTGTTTAGGTAGTTTTTTTGCTACCTAATAAAAGTTATATACTACATCTCTTCTGCTGGAGTGCTGGTCCGTTTGGTTTAATCGTTCATTTACTCAGGACCGTGCACCACAGTCTCACGCGTGTGTTTTTGGTACGTTGGTCAACCTCAGTAAGAAGCCAAAATCCCTCATAAAATCCTCCAAAGCTAGTTACGAAAACAAAATTGCCACTGAGTCTAAAGACAACCACAAACCATTCTATAGCTATGTCAAGAATCTCAATGGGAACACTCAGATCTGCTCTGAGTTACAGCACAATGGCACTAAATATGCAGAACCAACTGATATTGCCAACATCCTAGCAGATAGGTTCAGTGCTAACTTTACCCCCCTCTCACCCCCTAGAGGGCCCATCTCTATACCGGAAGAATGCAAAGTTCCTATAATCATGGCTGCACAGGTAAAAAAACGCACTCTCCAAAGCCAAGAACACAGCATCCATGGGACCTGACAATATCCCAGGCTGCGTTCTACATGAACTACAGAATGAACTGGCACCCTACCTAAGTACCATGTTCAATCATAGCCTCACCTCAGGCTTTGTACCCACTGAATGGTGCACCACAACGGTTATCCCACTCCACAAAGGGGGAGCCACGACGGACCCCGGGAACTACCGCCCCATTAGCCTGACGAGCCTGGTCTGCAAGGCCATGGAATGTATCATCGTGGAACTCAAACAAAGACATTGGTAATCTCCAAACTCTGGACCCTACCCAGTTTGGATTTGTAAAAGACAGATCATGTCTCCTAAACCTGATTGACTTCTTTGAAGCAGTCACCAAAGCCATAGATGAGGATAAAATGGTTCACACAGCTTATTTGGATCTCGCCAAGGCTTTTGACACCATCCCCCACTCTGGAATTATAGATAAGCTCACTAAACTAGGTATAAATCCCTATGTCACAAGATGGGTTGCCAACTGGCTCATGGACAGAACCCACACTGTGAAAGTAGCAGATTCCAAATAGACTTCAGACTAGTGACAAGTGGAGTACCACAGGGTTCAGTCCTAGGTCCTCTCCTGTTTGGTATCTACTTCTCTGAAGTGCAGGCTAACACAGAAGGTCTTTGGCTAACAAAGTTTGCAGATGACTGCAAACTAGGAGCCATAATCAAAACTCCTAACGATGTGGACAAACTACAAAAGGGCCTCACTGAGACAGATACCTGGTGTCAAAGCCATGGCCTGAAGCTCAATGCTAAAAAGTGTATTGTCATCCCCTTTGGTAAAAACTCTGTACCCATGAACTACCACATAGCTGGTAGTCTACTTAATGCCAAAAATGTGATGAGACCTTGGGACACAGGTGGACAGTAGTCTCTCCTTTGATAATCACATTGCCACAGTGGTCAGGAAATCCTTCTACATGGCTCATCTCATCACAAAAGGATTCTCATCCAGAAAAAAAGAGGTCATTGTTTCCCTCTACTCATCACTCATTAGACCCATTATACAGTACAACGCCCCTTTTGGTATGTACCTCACAAGACATCTACAACAACTGGAAAGACCACAGAAATACCTCACAAGAGGATTACTGGCCTCAAACAGTTGCCCTACGCAGACCATCTCAAAAAACTACAGCTCTACTCCATCGCATATCGCCTACTCAGGGGTAATCTCTGCCTAACATACAAAGCTATGTCAAACCCAGAGCTGTTGGACATGCTCCACTTAAAGAAATCCCAATCCCTCTGAGCTACACACTCTAGGGACCTAAACCTTGTCACCACAATAAACAGAACATGCTGGAGGGATAAATTCCTGTCCCAGAGACTTCCCATACTCTGGAACAGACTACCTATATATGTCAAACAGAGCTCCTCATTAGCACTCTTCAAGAAAAATCTTGATGATTGGATGGGAAATGGGAAATTCACCCCTGGGATCACTTCTGTGGCTCTGCTCAACGGGCACAGGAAAATAATTTTCTTGGGTGGCGAAAGCCAGGGTACATTTTTTGGCTAGGGTTATATAGGCCCTGGGGCCAATAGTCTAGTACCTACCTATGAACCTACATAGGGCATTTAGAGACAGCTACCTCTGGTCTGGGAATGTTTGGGGTTAAGAAAAAGTACTAGAGAGTCATCAGACAACCTATGTAGAAGATTCTATAGGAATGAGAAGTGTACTAATTAGTTCTCTGAGAGAGGAGCCGATGCATGGAACAGACCACCAAATTACATTAAAGCAAGCACTAGTTTAGATATTTATAAGAACAGCCTGGACACTTATTATGGGAACAAGTGTTTTGGTATATTGGCAAGCTAGAAGGGCATTAATGCCCGTGCATGAAATATTTGTATGTATGTATGTACTGACCCAGCTACAACCACTGAGCCCCTTTATCAATATATAGAATATCAATATCGTCCTTTACAGCATTTTGATGGAAAGTTATTTAGTGATATACATTACAACTATAACCTACATTTTCACTACCTTCACCTAAATTACTGTGTGTTGGTCAGTCCATCTTATCAGGACCCCTTACACATATAATTATTACACAAAATCATACCCACTCACTTGGTATAAGCATTTATTATACCACTACCAAAAGTTCCTCACCCCCCTTAAGTCCACAACTGATTATAGACCCAATGCAAATGACTTTACACTTGTTATGGTTCTTGCAGTAGTAGTTTATGAGCAAAGTCTGGACTGTATCACAAAATATGACATACCTTCTGATGGGCAATATGATTTTAGATCCAAGACAGACCAAATCAGCCAAGATAGAAAAAAAAAATGACTTAGCAGGAGCTATATTTACAGGCCTCAAAAGTCCAAAGATAAAGATCATAGCTTATTTCTAGAAAACCTAAACAATACTATTTTTTATAGATGTATCACAGGGGTTTAAAATCCTTTCTTTCTGACCTGATTTTTATTACCAACAAGCATCAGTACAGGGGGCATTGTTATTATCGTTGTTTGTTAATATATTCTCAATTCAGAATACATTCTATATACAGATGCCTTTGAGTTTATAAAGACACACACATCCTCTACACAATGAGACCTAGCCCTACAAAATGACTTCAGTACAGTGTGGAACTGGGTCAGTAACGTTTCCATAAATATTCAGAACTCTACACTTATGTTTGGGACCCAGAAACACTTGACAGTGCTAACTGGATATCAATTAAGGATTCAGAAAACACAGAAATTTCATTTATTAGCCATCATAAATACCATGGCCTAACACTGGACCAACGTATTTCCTTTAGCAGCTCATAGAACTGCAAATTAGTAAGGTACTGAAACAACTGAGTTTCATGTGAAATATCACAATGACTGACAATGAAGGCAAGGCATGCAATTGCATTACATATGCTGCTGCCTACACTTTTGTCTGCTCTGCCAGTTATACCATTGCAGTCACCACATAATACAGGTTTCCTACAAACTGCAAAAAAAATAAGATGTTAAGGTTTATCTGCATAACTAATAAAAGACAACATCATTGTGTCATCACATAAACAAGATAAATGATTGCCTGTTGAAGTCAGAGCCACCTTTTTGCTTGACAACAGTAACGTAGCAGGTGGGGTGAAGGGAGCAATTGCCCCAGGTGCAAAGTGTTAGTAGTCATGATCGAGAAGCTAGCTCTGAAATTTTTTTCTGTACCAAAATGCCAGTATAGAAAGACACCGGAGTTGTTTTTATTTATTTATTTTTTTGGGGGGGGGGGGGTTCTTCACTGTAAGAGATGAAGTTGTGAATTGGTTGAATTACTGCAGAAAGTGGATTGGTTTCCTACAGTAACCCAAACACTTTTTTTAATGCTCTTCACTCGAAGAACTGAAGGGTTGGGGTGCAAGTTTGTGAAAATATCCTAGCTAAGCCACTGCTTTGCAATTTAATGTTCAGACTACTAAATTATAACTATTGCCCATCACTCAGGAACACACTGTTTATAAGACACATCTACAATCTAAGACCTTGTGATGGCTTTCAACTACAAAGGCATGTTTACACACTAGCAGCAGCTAAGAAAGCATTTAGTAAAATAGCCCCTACCACCTGGAATGCCTCATCTCAAAAATACAAAATACAAACAAGAAACTTGATTTTTCACAACTTACTAAAAATATTCCTGGGAGTTAAACATAAGTACAGCTATTTAATGGCCATTTCTGAAAATACCGGCCACTCAAACTATATTTCAGCTTGAAACTTTTGAGACCTACAGTTATATAAAAGTATATCTGAATTGACAGTAGGGCTTTTAGGAACCCCCACAATAATTCTATAAATCACCACTTATCATGTTAACTGATTCTGAAAGACTGAAGCTAAATAATGTAACTTGGAATAAATATCTAGGGCTTAGAGATCACATATCAAATCTCAAGTGCAGAAAGTTATAACTCTGCTAAAATAGGATATAAAATGTTTAAATCACACTACTCAGCACAAAACACCAACATACCTCAGAAAACAAAAAAAAACTCACATTCACACATTTAAATCCATCAGCTGAACATCAAAATGGTTATCAAGCTTATTAATTAAAACAAATGACCCTCCCCTAAAGAACCAGTTACATATTTTATACTCCCTTAGAAAACTAGCCAGTACCACTTTTCATATCACCAGATTTTTTTCCTGGTTACTGCATAAAAAAAAAAAATCTTTCGCAAAAACAGTTCCAGCTTTAAAGAAACCACCTACAGAAAAATAAGAGAGATAATGATCCTTGAAAACTGTAAGACATGGGTAGGAAAGTGCTTATCTAAATAAAATGTGTGCGCACACTTTCAGGACCCTGGTCGATTATTGAATTACCTATAGGTTTTCACATATTTTTTTCTAAACAAAATTGTCAAAACTGCTATGTACATTTGTAAATAGTGCTATCTTTTGCAAGTGTTAATAGAATAGTGAGTACATATTCATCTTTGAAAGAACTTCTTATTCTTGAATGTTTACTGTAAAAATCTATATCGTTGCCCTATGTTTCAGTATTGTTAAAATCAATTTTATGGCAGTCACTGTATATTTAATTTTATACTTACATTTGTTGTCATTAACGTTTATTATCCTTATGCTTTGTACTGTTGTTTAACTCCCAGGTAATGCCTAAAAAGAAGCTTTGAACCAGTGTACTTAACCCAGTTAACAAATGGAAATAAATATATACATTTACCATGGTACCATGAAAATAGCCCCGCTTTATTATTTTTACAAAACACTTACTGTACAATACTTTATATTATGCCTCTTTTAACTATAGTCTACCCAACCCTATTTATATATTACATTATGTAAGCTATAGCATGCCTTGGTTATATATTGCATTATATGCATAACTGATTGCAACTCTATATTTACTATGTAAGGTTGTCATTTGCCCAATGGTCCAGATGATGACTAAAATGGTCCTGCAATTGTGAATAGTTCACTTACCCTGTTAAAAGAAGCAAACAAATAGGTAAATAAGGATCATTCATGTGTTTGTCTCTTCCTCTCCTGTGCTGTGGTGTTCTTGACTTTCCAAAATACCAGATATCATTGGCAAAATGCCTGAAAAAAGTTATGCAAACAGGAAATAGCCACAATTCAATTAAAATTGAAAAGGCTGTGCAAATAAATGACAAATGTTGGTGTTGACTGATTAATACCTCAGTACTTTTTCAATGTTGGGTAAATGTGTTCTCACTGCAGCAATTGTTACTTCAGTCCCTTCTTAGAAATAAACATCACTGGTGGGCAAGACATGCAATATTCCTATGGCTACCATATGTCATGTGTTAAGTTTCTTGATTACACCATAAATTAATTGGTTACATTAAATGTTCTTGAATTAATATGCATTCATTTCTATGCTGATAATTAAGGAGAATCAATAAGAAAAACAACTTTTGGCTTGATTTTTAGGTTTAAAGTATACTAAAAATGCTCATGTTAAGGCTACAAGTTTGCCCCACTGCAATTACATTTCAGAAAGTGTAACTGGGCTCTCCTCATTTACTATGCAATAGGCAGTTATTTACCAACTTATAGGTTAAGTACTTTGGGAGGCATAATTTCAGTTTCCAAATCATTAACTTTCTGCTGATCCAGCAGATATCCCATGAGTACACTATTAGCACTTCCTCATAATACCTGGTACTTCAGTTATGGTCTTTATTAGGATGTTTTACCTATCTCCTGGTCACCAGCAACAGATAAAATATAACCAGGTCAAGGTCACTTGCTGTTATTCATGTTTTAAATTCAATGTTTTATTAATTAACTTCTCTTATAGGTGATGCTGACGTAATGAAGACCAGTACAAAATAGTTGAAACAGCACTAACCCTTTCCCACATTTCTCACACAAATGACATAATGCTTATAGGAGTTTTACTGATCAGCTGTGTACCCCTCAGCAAATACTGCATTTTTTCCAACTTTATTTTCATAACTTGAATTACATTACTGATTTCCAGCATTGAGTTAAGGTATTCTATTCTGTCACTATTATCTGAATGAAGTCTCTAGACCCAGTACTAGCAAGCTGTCATGTACATGTTAATAGATTGATTTTTATTCTTCAAAAAGCTGACACTGATGTTTGTCCTTCTTTTCTAAAGGGAGAAGACGGAAGCACTAACTTGTTAAAGGGCCATGATTCACAACAGCATCCATTGTACCCTGTGAATTATTGAATTTGTGTCAAGAAGAAAAAT
Source organism: Protopterus annectens (assembly GCF_019279795.1). NCBI lineage: Eukaryota > Metazoa > Chordata > Ceratodontiformes > Protopteridae > Protopterus > Protopterus annectens. The sequence continues at coordinate 472,215,163 of NC_056741.1, forward strand.
GCTTCCAGGGATGCAATGGCAGCTGAGGAAAAAAGTGTTCTTCCCTTCGAGGGACAACCACATCTTTTATCTGTACTGCATATCTGTACCTATATTTAGTTTCAGCTCTGATGCATTTTTAATAGGATGACCTACTTTTTCCCCTTAACAGAAATAAAAGGTGCAAGAAAGGCTGAGGAGGTTAGATGAAGGACAGAATGCATTTTGCTTACACTCAAAAATGTACCTGAAAGCAACACTTTTAAGTAGAGAATTCAATTATACAAGTGTGGTTATAATCATCAATTACATGTCAGCAACTATTGTATTTAACATCACACTAAGCTACACATGTACTCCGGCTAAGATCAAGTGCAGTAGTTCACATTACTAAAATGCAAACTTTAAGCACCAAGGCAAACGGATACTGTGATAAAAAGCACATCTTGATTTACAGCAATTGTACAATTAATTCTTAAGTGCTCATTTTAAATCTCTTCTATATATTTTAATGCTTACAGCTAATATTTGTATTGCTCACCCATACCAGCTTGCACATATCTCCTAGAAAAAGCATTGGTAAATAAATTACTGTTAAGTTTTCCCATGATGGAAACAAAAAGAGACAAAGGATGCTGTTAGTCTTCTCATTCAGTGTGTTGAGCCATGATCAAGTAGTAACCATCATCAAATGGAACAGATATCACATGCTAGTTCATATTACGTCTTGCATGTCTCTGATTTCAGGTAGAGGGCACATCTTGGCTTACCTGAGACAAGCACACCATATAAGAAATTTTAGAGATGTAAGTATAAATTCTAGATTTTGAACCCACACTCCAAACGGTGTCTCTACCTCCAACTGAAACTATGCCTATTCTCCCCAGCTAATCAACCTATTCTTTAGGAAATATGCATATTTTATCTACTTGCTTTCCAATTAGGAAAGTCAACTATCAAAAAGAGAAAAAAAAAGTCAGACAGACAAAAATAGCATAAATAACTTAAATACTTTTTAATACACTTTCCTATGGATGTTTCTGGGACTTCAGACCACCACAGGACCACCCAAATTAGTTGTCTTGGGACCTTATCATAGGCATTTTCCAAGTCTAGGAATGCCCAGTTGGACTCTTTCCACATCTCTAGCTTCTTCTTGACTATCTGTCTCACTGCAAACACTGTGTCTACTGTTCTGTATCCTGATCTGAAATGCTCATCTCCCATCTTACTTTCTACTAAATCACCTTCTCCAACACTGCCATGCAGTGTGACAGGAGTCTGATACAGTAGACAGTCGATTATCCAAACTCAGCCTTCCAAAGTTTGGGGTAGGAAAAATCATAAAGCCTGACTGTGTAAACATTAGATGTATTCAATTGTGACTTTTGAGCTTGTAGCCCATTCGTGTGTGAAAAATATTCCTTATTGTCCACTGGAATCACTGAATGGTTGAAGAGAGTATTCCCTGCATGCAAAAACTTTTAGAAGTTTTTTATCCAGTTCATTGTATGTTTGATTATCCAAACAGTTTGATTATCCGAACTACCCTAGGTCCCACTTAGTTTGGATAATCAACTCTACTGTACCTCTATGCTGCCCGCAGTTGTGAATGTACCCTCTGTTCTTGGACAGTGGCACTACAATGTTAATTATCTAGTCATTTGAGGTGTAACTTTCTATCCATACTGGTGTAAGTAATCTCTGGTGCTATTTCTCCCCTAACTGTTCCAGAATATTGATCATGTCTGATGTGAATTCAGCACACCCTGCTGCTTTTCTTGACTTTTTTCCTTAGTGCTGTTTTGACTTCTACTGTGTGCTCTTCTTCCTCTTTCTTCATAGACAGCAGAGCTTCTTTAGGGTTTTCTTCATTCAGAAACAGGTGGAAGCACTCCTGCCATCGGTCTTTAATGGCTTGTCATCTGGTAAGCAAACTCTTGCTGGCATCGCTTATGAAGGATCTTAGGAGATTACTAGGCAAAACAGCCCCAGGGCCCTTACAAGCCTAGCCAAGTTCAACCCGTGTTCCCAAGGGTGTCTGGTTCAAGCAGACAATAAACTCAGCACCTAATTATCCCTATCCAAGAGGGACACAGGTGGAACCACCAGAGTAAATTTCTGGTTACCCATCCAATCATCCAAATTGCACTTAAATAGGGTCAACGGTGGGCTTTAACATGAATAGGAAGCTTGTTCCAAAGGTGGTGCAACCCCTGTGAGACAAATACATCCCTCCAGCAAGTTCTGTTGATGTCACTTACCAGGTTAAGGTCCTTTGTGCAAGTGACCCCTGTGCCTTGTGAATGTGCAACATTTCCATTAAAGCTGGGTCAGAGATTACTCTATATGCAAGACACAGGTCGCCTCTAAGCAGTCTGTACAACACAGGTTAAAGTGACAATGATTTCAGTCTGTCCACATCAGACAGATCTTGAAGACCCTGAATTTTCTTTCTAAGGAACCTGTTTGGAAAGGAACATACCAAAGGAAGCATTGTACTTTATTATTAGCCTGATGAGGGAAGAGTGCAGGGGGCGGGGTTATAACCTCTTTCTGGAGGCAATGCCCTTATGAGATAAGAAATATAAAATGACCTTCTTAACACTGTGGAGACATGGTGATCAAAGTTAAGGTTGTTGTCAACCTGTGCGCCCAGATCTCTCACCACTGACTGTGTGCTTAGGATAATGCTGTTGATGTGGTAGTTTTCAGGCACATCACCCCTGCTGAAGGGGGAAGATGATGCATTTTTTTACATTAAGTTTAAGACCATGACTTTGGCACCAGTCATTAATCTGAGATGACCTTGCAGGATGTTGACATTGCTAGGGGTTTCAATGATTGCTCCCAGTTTGCAGTCATCAGCAAACTTTGTCAGCCACAGCCCTTTGGAATCTACTTCTCCAAAGTACAGGCTAAAACTAAACAGTAGGGGTCCCAGAACCAATTCCCAGGTCTGCTGGTGGAGTACCCTATTTTGACCGTATGAGTTCTATCAGTGAACCAGTTTGCAGCCCACCTGACAATATATGGGTCGATACCAAGCTGGGTGAGTTTATCAATGATGCCTGAGTGGGGTGGTTGTGTCAAAGGCCTTGGCTAAATCTAGGTAGGCTGTATGCATAGATTTGCTAGGGCTTTGGTGACTGTCTCGAAGTAGTCTACCAAGTTTATCGGGCATGATCTCCCCTTGACAAAGCCAAACTGGGTGGGGTCAAACATTTGGAGATTTCTTATATCTTTGTTACTAAGGTCCATGATGATTCATTCCATGGCCTTGCAGATAACACTGGTCAGGCTAATACGTCTATAGTTCCTGGGATCTGTGGATGCATCCCCTTTGTGCAAAGGGATGGCAGTAGCAGTTTTCCATTCTGCTGGTACAAAGCCAGTGCTTAGGCTGTGACTGAAAAGCATGCTCAATGGTGATGCTAATTCGTGTTTTAACCCATGTAGAACACAGTCTGGGATGTTGTCTGGTCCCCGAGAAGCTGTGTTTGGCCTTGAAGAGGGCATTTAAGACCTGCTCCTTGGAGATACTAGGCAGGGGATAGGTGGTAGGGATGCTTTGGGGTATATGTGGTGGGAACAGGGGAGTGAAGTTTTCACTGAACCTGTCAGCCAGCCGGTTTGCTATATCCACAGGTTCTATATATATTAACTACAAGTTCAGCTCAAATCTGGACCTTACCTTTGAGGTTACAGATGTAACTAAAGAATGATTTGTGGGTATCCTCAATTAGGGAAGCTAACTCGATTCTTAGTTAGTTTTGGAGGATTTCACTAGGGGTCTTGCTTGTTGACGTTGAGGAGGGAGTGTTTCCAGTTTTGAGACTGTTCCTTCCTACTCTTAGACATTTCTTTCTCCTGTTGTTTAGCAGTTGTCCACCAGGCAGGTTTGTTTTTCCTTGAAAATCTTGCCTTGGTTCTGTCAAGTACAGCAGAGTCAATACAATTGTATGGGTGCTTGTATAAAACATTGTTGTATAACTCAGTATAGGTGTCTGTTCCATCACTGAGGGAGGGACTATGAAGCTATTTATACCATCACATATGAGGCTATAATTGGCCTTGGAGAAGGTTTTTTATCTGGTTCTTGCTAAGGGGTGGTCTTGTGTTAGTTACTTCTAGCAAGACTGATCTGTGGTCAGATCTCACCTTAACTCTTGTGCTTTTGCTCCAGTCAACTTCTATTGTTTCTATTGATCTCACTGCCTTCTGACCACTACCTGCAGATAATCATGGTCACCAGTGGTTTATGCTGCTGGCCAACTTTTTCCCTAATGATGATTTTGCAATATCTGATTGTAACTCAATGTCCTTTCCTTACTGTGAGGAAGTCTACCCGAGTTGCATGTTGGCCACACTTGTATGCAATCTTGTGATGGTTTCTCTTGCTGAACCATGTGTTGGTCACCATCATTCCATTTCACAGACAGAAATATAAAATGGTTCTCCTTCTTTACACCTGTTGTCCCACCCATGAAGTCCTCATATCTTGTTCTGTCCATTCCAATATGCGCATTCAGGTTCCCCATTATCAACACCAATTCATGTGTCATGGTTTATCTAGTATGTCCTGAAAAATGCTGCCTGCTGTTGTGTCTAGGCTGAGATTATAAATATTGCCCTGTTATCACACTAGTGCAGTGGTGCACAACCTTTTTGTGGGGAGGGCCACCACATGAATTCCTTAATGCATCTGCGGGGGCCACCTCAAAACATAGTAAGTTGTTACGAGTTAACAATAGGTACGGGTGACTGGCATTTTTACTTAAGACAGCAGTCATGAAATTTCCTGTTTTCTACATCAACTTTGCATTTAACTTTATTCTGGCTTGCAGCCATGACTTATTACAAATTCTTGCAGAAAGTTACTACTGTTTACAGACTACAAGTTACAAACAAAGAATAGCTAAGTCTTCAGCTAAAATTAGAGGTGTGTGCAACTGCAGTCAATTAGGTAAGTAAGCACGTGCTGGGAAGTTTACATGACTGGTGTAAGGCATAGCATTTTTTCAGTTCTTATCTGTCTGCCAGGAGTCTATCACTAATTCTAATGACATCTCTCACTGTATGCTGAAGACTTTTTCTCACATTTCCCAAACCATCTCTAGTCTGTCCCCCCTAAGTTTTGCTGCACTATTCTGCCATCTTGTCCAGAGTCCAAGGCTCTACTGGACTCTAAAATCCACTTTAACACTTTCATGTGGATACCAGGCATTCAGGGTCATGCATGTCAATGATGTCATGAGTCCAAGTGCCTGGAGACAAGTTGCTGCTAAAATCATTTTATTTCTAAGAATCTGAGGTACTGTGCATTGAAGAACAAGAATTCTATTTAATGGGAGTAGTGTTAGCTAAGACAGCATGTTCAAGGTGCAGCTGATGAATGTGATTGACTGAGTTGGTACCAAATGAAATTATGCTGTGTTCAGTCTATTTCCCAAGGACTGGAATAGAAGCAGAAGGTACACCCATACGGCTATAAAATTTCCCATCATTGTAGTTACAGGGACTCAGTTGTCCAGGTATGGAAAGACTCTGGCACACTGCTGACAGAGATGTGCTGCAACTACTACCACATCCTTAATGAACATCTTGGAGAGAGAGAGCACAAATGGGACAATCTTCCTTGAAACAAGGAAGCCTCCTGAACTTCTTGGTCACTTTCATGTGTAGTCAACTATCCTGGAGTTCCAAAAGCATACTCAGTCTACTTCACATATATAGAGAAAGATTGACAACACTATGACAATGCAAAAAATCAATCTCTCTCAAAACAAGTTAGTTTAGGATGCTCAAGTCTATGATAAGCATGAGATCATTTATGTGTTTTTTTTTGTACCAAAAAGATCCTTGAGGAAAGGCTTAGCCCTTCCAAATCTGCTGAGACCTCTTAGATTGCTCTTTTTTTCTGCAAAATTCTGTACTTGTTTCATCACCATGGCCTTCTAACAGAGTGGGGTGTCTGGAAGTGAAAGATACTGCACCATAAACCACTATTCAAACCTATCAATGTGAATGCTGTTTTCATTTTTACTTTTACACTGATCACAGATATTTGGATTTAATTTAAAACTTTTCATATTTTATAGCAAAAATTTTGGCAGGTATTTGCTAAACCAAACAAAAAAAAGTTATTGCATTTAAAGCAGATTTAGCATGAGTAACAAACTACTCTTCACTTGACACTCGAACTGAAAATACATGTTGCAAACCATTAAACTACTGCAGACATGCTGGGATTCATAGTTCAATAGCATGTACTGAAGCACTAATCAGAAGCTGTGATAGGTGCAAGAATTCAAAAGACAAATGAGTAACTCATTTGCTAACAGGCTGGGACAGCCAATGGACCATGTGTCCCTTTTCAGGAGCAGTGCAAGAGCACTGTCTGGTGAAGGGACTTCACACAGAAGGCACATTAAGGTGTATGGAATCAAACCCCATACTATGTAAGCAACTCATTAACAATTTATGACTCACTCATCTGCACTGTGCCAAACTGCTGCAGCCCAAACACAGTGCATTTCACACCCACATGCCTAAAAAATGCTACATTAAAATGTATTCATAGTTTAAATATTACATTAAATGTGTAGACTTAATTATGTCCAGTTTATTCATAGTCAAATAATAAACACACTGTTGTAAGTCAACAAAACAAGGAAATCAAGAATCACACCTAAGGGACACGGTTCATACCATGATGCTCCTGCTTGTCAAAATCAGGTCCTTCCTTTACACTATAACTACTCATGTATGCAGGAACCAAATATTCATATGTACACATATGACTGCTTACAAATCAGATGTTTGCTTGTGATCAAACGAATGAACAAATACACATATGATTTATACTGCTGTCAGAACCATACGATACAATGTATTCAAGCCCCATCTCTTACCTCAAGAATCTGAGACAAGCAGCCAAAATCAACAATAGGTTTTAAATATTGCTTTTTCATCCTTGAAGTTGTTAGCAGGCATTTTCTGAAGGGTATGAAGTCTGAAAATCATGTTTATCATTTAGTGAGTAACAGACAGCAAGTCTTATGGGAAAAAAATCAGGGATAGTTGAAAATTACACACCTGCATCATATAACACTGACATTCCTATGATTCATCTTCAAGCGTTTTTTCTGTCCCCCTCATTAGTGTGACTGCTCTGTTTCAAATGGCCAGGCATTAGTGATGTCCCTGTGATTCAACTTAAAGTGAGTTTTCACTACCTATTAGCGAGGGTGTGCTGTTTCAAATGTCCTGTCATTAGAGATGCCCCCTCCTTAGTGAGGCTGCTCTCTTTAAAAATGTCCACATCTTAGTGATGTTTGGTAGCAATCCAATCCTCAACACCTCAACCACTTTTCAAACTACAAACGGTCAAGTACCCTGTATTAGCAACTGTCGCGTGTACTGTTCTGTTTCAAAATTCTCTATTTAAACTCTTACTTTTACTGTTATTTAGCTATAAGTCTTCTCTCAGGAAATATGAAACTTTTTCCCTTTAACATTTATGAGCTCGGCAAAACAGCAGCATCTAAACTGGATAATCAGAGCAGCAGCTGAAAGGGGGCAATTGGGGATTTTATTTTTTTTTTTTACTTTTATGGAGCCCCCAGCCAGCTGGCTATGTCACCTATTACTGGATTTGACCCTGGTCCTGACAACAATTATTGTTTAGATTTAAAATTGATACATATTTCAAGATCATCAAATCTTACCTCCAATCGCAGCTTTCCAGAACCCTCCCTCAGGCCATATCATCTTTCTCCAAGAGGGGAATACCATTTTCGTTGTCTGCTAAAAGTGAAGATACTATACATTTTAGCATTTATTTTAAGCCCAGTTTGAGTACACTAAGAGGTTACTAAAGAGACATTATTGCGGAGCATTTGTGTCTCAGAGGACGATCCCCAGTGATGCAGTCATCTGCAAACCCTGATAGCCAAATACTTGGAGCATTGATAAAGTCAAAAAGGAGAGATCCCAGCACAAAGTCCTGAAGAACACTTTTGATCACTTTCATGTTTTCTGATGAGGTGCCTGCAACTCACATTGTATTGGGTTCTTTCAGTCAGTTTGCTGTCTATGTTACCAAACAGGATTGAAAAGCCAGCATGGGGAACGGTGTTGACCTTTGCCAGGTCAAGACACACCATGTGCACCACATGGCCAATGTCTACATCGTCTGTAAACCTTTTGAAGAAGTTTACCAAATTTAGCAGTCAAGATCTATCCTTTGCAAAGCCAAACTATTGGGGACCAAGTTGAATATTCTTGATATCATAGTTATGAGGTCACTTATACATTCCATGGCTTTCCAGATGAGGCTTGTAAGTCTGACAGATCTGTAATTACTGTGTCTGGTTATAAGGCCACTCCTATCAAGGTGCATCATGATGGCAGTACACCAATCATCAGGGATGAAACCAGTAGCTAAACATAGGTTACACAGTTTAAGGAATGTGTCTGCAAGAGCATGTTTAACATTGTCAATTAAGCAACGAGGTATATTATAAAATCCCACAGAGGAAGTATATTTGGACTTGATCAGCTCTTTCTGTAAATGATCTTTACAGACAACCAGGGAAATAAGTGATTCAGATTTCTTGGGGCTTTGGCAAGAAGTCTCAGTGGTGAAGTTGGCACAGAATTAATTTTGTAAGAAGATTGGCAATGTCTATTGGGACTCAACAGGTTCAGTAGTCCTTTGTTACTGGAAGAGTTGGATTAATTTATTAAACTTTCAGACACTGGACCCGACCTAATTTGGTTTCGCCAATGGCAAGTCATGCCTACTGAACCCGGTGGACTTTTTGACAAGGTCACCAAGTCAATGGATGAGGGCAAAATTCTGATTACTGCCTCCTTGCCCTAGCTAAGGCATTTTGTTCACAGAATCCCTGTACAAACATGTAAATGGCTGCATTGAGGCTGCCATACCTACCAAAAGCAAACTGTACCAGAACTTAACCCAGTAGACTTCAAGTGTGTCACCATGGCTATGGATGAAGGAAAAAAGGTGCACACTGCCTACCTTGACCTGGCCAAGGCATTTGATACAATGTCCCACTCAGGTATTGTTAAACTGTCAGAACTAGGCATAAATCCCTACATGACTTGCTGGATTGCTGTTTGGCTCAAAGATAAGACACAATAAGTCAGTACTGGAATGACAGCTTCCAGCAGATCATCAGCCACCAGTGCAGAACCCCAGGGCTCTGCGCTGGCCCACTCCTTTTTGGCATCTACTTCTCAGATGTTAAGGTTAATGTTGATGGCTTCTGTTTCACCAAGTTTGCAGATGACTATACTGGGAGCTATCAAAGATTTCCCTCCCCTTCAAACATCTTATAACACGGTCTGACACAAATAAATGATTGGTGCCAGAGATTAAAATTAAATCTGAAGAAATGCATTAAAGTGCCCCAAGGGAAGTTGTCCACCCAAGCTAATTACTCCATTGATTCAACATCCCTAAAAGTTGACACAGTTGTTAAATATTTGGGAACATATGCTAACACTAATTTGGCCTTCAACCAAACCGTAGCCAAGACAGAAAATCATTCCATGCCACCCAACTCATAAGCAAGTGTATGACATCCAGGTCTAAGGAAGTTATAGTACCACACTACTCAGCCCTTATCAGACACATCATCAAATACAATGTCCCCTTTGGCATACATCTGAACAGGCACCAGCAACAGTTGTAATTGCCTCAAAGGTTTCTCCCCAGGAGAATCCAGGGTATGAATATTGTGTTCTACAATTATTGCCTTAAGACTCTCTCTTTACTCAGTCTCCTAAAGGTTACTGTGAGGTGATCTTTGCCTGGTGTACAAGTTAGTCATCCTTGGACATCACTGTGATGGACCTCCTGCACATCCACAAAACAAACAGCACCAGGAACACTAGATCCATGGACCTGAACTTTCCCTGCAACATAAATAAATAAAACATGCCAGAGAGACTGATATGTCTCTCAAAAGATCCCCGCAATGTTGAGCAGGCTCCCTATCCACGTGAAGTGGATTTCATCCGAGGCCCTTTTCAAGCAAAACCTTGAACACTTGACAGAAATTATAAATTCAACCCCAGTCTGACTATGTCTCTGATGGAAAAAGGCTGACAAGCAAGTTAACTAATCCCAAACACACCCACCCACACACACACAGCCCTTAGCTACCTCCTTACTAACATACCCCCCAACATATAGGAGTCCAATGTACTTGAGGACAAAGCTTGGTTGAGCTGCACAGCTAGGCTTAAAGACCCTGGTGGTCAATAGCTTAATACAAACCTATGATACAACACCCTCAACACAGGCACTGTAAACAAACTCATGGAATTAGGCATAAACTCCTTTGTAACTTGCTGGATAGCCAGCTGGCTCATAGACAGGACCCAATAATTTAGGACTGGAAATCCCACTTCCACAGAGGCATCTCACCAGTGGAGTTCCCCAGGGCTCTGTTATAGGTCTGCTCCTTTCTGGCATCTATTTTTCAAAAGTCAGGGCCAATGTCAATGGCCTTTCTTCTACCAATTTTGTGGATGACTGTAAGCTAGGAGTAATTATAGAAAGCCCACCCCCAAGACACGAACATCTTACAAGAAGGTCTTACACAGACAAGTGACTGGTGCCAAAGCCATAGCTTACAACTCAATACCAAGAAATGATTATAATAATAATATAGTACCTTTTGTAAAGTCAGCCACCTAGGGTAAAATACCTTGTTAAAATACCCCTAAAATACATAGTAGTCAGGAATTTGGGGATATATAGATAGTAATAACCTGGCTTTCAACCATGTCTTAGGTTGTAAGAAAATCATTCCTTGTCACTCAGCTTATAAATAGGGGGCTGAGGTTCCTCACAAAAAGAATACAGGACATAAACCCAATATCCTATGCAGATGGTCTCAAAGACCCCCCCTTGAGATATATATACACACGCATACATATCTATATCCCCCAATATACATTTACACACATACATTTATATATATATATATATATATATATATATATATATATATATATATACATATATACATATATATATATTCCTACAGACTGTTGAGATGTGATTTATACCTGGAATAAAAGGCATCCTTGGATCTCACACTTTTTTGTTGTATCTTTTGGCTTTTCCCAGTTAGGGGTCGCCACAGCGGAACTCCGGTCCGCTAATGATTGGCAGTAGATTTTTACGTACCGAGTTGCCAGCCCTGACGCACAACCTTCAACGAAGGTACACCCATTCACGCACGTCTCCACACAGAAGCCGCTTTAGCTGAGAATCGAACAGGACGTCTTACTGTGAGGCGACAACGCTACCACAGCATCACCACCGCAGTCTATGGACATTTTGCATATCTGCAAAATGAATAACACCTGAACTACTAGATCAAAGGATTTAAATTTTGCTTGCAACTTAAACTGGACATGTTGGATGGAGAGGTATGCATCTCACAGAATCCACTATTTCTGGAAAAGGCTTCCCATCCACGTGAAGCAGAGTCCCTCTATAACCCTATTCATGCTCACCCTGGATCAGTGGATGGGGAACTGGAAATTCAACCTTGGTCTAACACCTACATCTCTGATGGACATAGGCAGCTCCTAAATCATGCCTTAATGAGCATGCATCCCTTTCAAATAATCTCTAAAGCTCAATAACTCACTGGATACATTTGGGTTGCATGGCCAGGCTTAAGACCACAGCAGTCATTACTTAGTATATACCTATGAACATTAGAATATGAGACATCATTTTGAATAAACTTTGAGCAATGTAGGGCATTTTTTTTTTTTCATCTTTTAACACCTACAATTTCGCAACAAAGGTTAGGCTAAGTTCAGGTGCTCCTTTAGTGGACTGGATAATGTTTTTCATACCCCCCACTTGAGAACAGGGATTTTGGGTCTGCTACATAATTTAAGGAGTTTCTTTCATTTCTGAGTTTATTTCAGTGCAGAACCACTAATTTACTTTTGAATCAATGAGACTGACTGGGGACTGCTGGCTCTATGCACATTTCTAAATGGGTGTAGAATTCCTTAACGCTTCTCTACCAAGATCAGAGGCGGTAGAGTCATAACTGAATTTTGATATGTTCTCTTGATTCTTAATGCCTTTGGGCAGTCAGCCACTCTGGAAATTGCCACAACCATTGCAACTCCTCCAATAGAGTACAGCTGTGTAAAAACTAACCATAACAGTATATGTCCTACAGATCACTGTTGCAGTATTAATAATGAATGGGTCATCACCACTAATGTCCAACCAGGGTACCAAAGCTTTAACTTCCCAGGATCATACATTGGATATGAGACCTAAACTCATAAGCATAGGGGTATAAAGGTGGACATACAAGTGTAATTCCTCAGACCATCTCCAAGCCAACAACTTGAAAACCCCTGACAGTGACAGACTGGTCATCTAGGAGGGGCGAAGCATGTAGTATGGAGGACTCTTGTTCTAAGATCCCGTCCCTAGTTTAGGGACAAAGAAAAGATATAGAGAGTGGCCATGAGATTATAGAAAAAGAATGTACAAGGGCAACAGGGTGGGAAGGAATATTGCAACAGTGATCAGCAGGGCATCTGCTGTTATGGTATGATCAGCAGGGCATCTGCTGTTATGGTATGATCAGCAGGGCATCTGCTGTTATGGTAAGTTCTTACACAACTGAACTATGTCCTGACTGAAATTACTGTTGCAGTATTCAAAATGAATGGATGATTCCAAGGGTTGGAAGGGAATAATGCTGACTGATTATTGAGCCGCAGAACTGTCCAAGAGACCAAAGTACTTACCTTGTGAAGGCAGCCCTAAAAATTGAGAATACATCAATTCTGTTGCGTTTAGTGAAGGTGTTTACAAATCACTAGGTGGCAGCTTCTAGTATGGTCCTAGCATCCACCCATAAGGTCTCAGATGATGTTACTGCAATAGTAGAATGCCTTGAAGGGTGAGGGGACAAGGACTTACCATGTAGACAACAACAAGAGGAGATGGCCTTACAGATTCAGTTTGCAATAGTTTATTTAGACACTGGTTAGTTCAATTTTGAGTGTATAAAGGAGATAAACAGTTGGTCAGATTTTATACTGGATTTGGTTTTGTTCAGATAGAATCTTAACTGTCTGTTAATGTCTAGAGTATAGGAAATCCCACCACCCAATTCTGTGGATTGGGAAAGAAGGTAGGTAAAGTGACAGTTTGTTCACTACTTTAGGCATAAATGAAAGTTTGGCTAGGTTACATTCTCCTTGTAAAAAATAAAGTGCAGGATGGCCATGACAACCTGAAGTTCTAAGACTCCCTAGCTGAATTAACAGCCATAAATAGAATAGTTTTCCAGGTGCAGAATGTGAGGTTTGCTGATACTGATAGTTCAAAAGGAGGGAAAAGTAAGTTTCTAACAAAATTGAGATCCCAAGGAGGAAGTACAGGCTTCCTTGGTGGTCTAAAATGCAGGACCTCTTTACGGAATAACTTGACCTCAGGTTTGGACATAAGAGGAAGATTGAGTAGAACACAGAGATGGCTGGTAGGTGGGCTTTGTTTGAACAGCAGACAAAACCTGTATGCATGAACTCACACAGATACTTTAGTATGGAAGGTTCTTGTGACTTTTTGGAGTCCTGTAAAATCCTGTGGCACCAAAAGGAAAATCTCTTCCACTTGGCTATGTAGCATTTTTGAGTGGTGGTTATCCTGGCTTCTTGAAGAGCCCTTGTTATGTCCTTTGAGAAGTGGCACCTGTAAGAAATTAAAACCTTACCATCCAGAGTTAGGTTCAGGGATGACAGGCTGAGTGACTCCTGCTGCTGCATGATGAGATCTGCTTCTAGTGGCAGTTTGTAATAGCTGTCCCTGGAGAGATGAAAGAGAACAGAAAAGTTGAGGAAAACAATCTCATCTTGGGCAGAGGAGATCACTAGCAAGAATTTTGGCTTTTCTTTTTGAGCATTCAGAAGAACCCTTGGGATGAGAGTTAGAGGAGGAAAGGTGCAGAGTAATCTCCCTGTCCACTGAAAGCATCCATCCTCCAGGACGAGGGGCAAGGGCCCTTGGTGCAAAACAGGGGGAGCTGTTTGTCTCTAAAGCAAAGAGGTCTAAGAGAGGTGTCCCTAAACAGTAGAGAATTGTCCAGGAAGCCCTGTATGTTGACTGTTTGCGAGGCTCCTCCAAGGTTCTGCTTAGTGCATCTACCAACACACTGTCATGTGAGGGGAATGTATGTTGCTACTAAAGATATGCTTTTCTGGGTGGCAATCTCCCAGGCAGCCTGTATAATCTGCACAGTTGCCAAGACCCAGTTCTTTGCTTATGTACCACACATCTGTGGTGGTGGTGTCTGTGAACACTCTTAGGAGACCTGGCCTCCAGCCATGGGAAAAGACTTAAAGAACTGGGAGGACAGCCCTCATCTCCTTCATGCTGATATGCCCTTCAGTAGTTTTGGTTGCCATCTGCCCTGAACCCAGTGCACCCCTGTCCAGGCTCTCCTTGCCTCATCTGTGGCATCTGCATGCATTTCTTGAACTGGAAGTAGTAAAGTAAAGGGAAGTCCTGGATTGAGCATCACCAGGTCCCTCCACTATGAGGACTCTCTCCAGAGACATTGTAATAGCAGGATTACTGTGTCTAGCGGGCAAGTGCTGGGACCAAACTCTTTTCAGGTACCACTGGATTTTCCTCATATACAGTCTGGCAAGAGGGCATTGGAATAGTTGTTGTCATGAATCGCAAGGCCCTTAGTATTTCTCTTGCATAGCACTGGCTACAGGAAGTCAGGTTGTGAAAGTAATCTGCAAGGTTCTGCACTTTTTTCCTGAGGCAGACAGGCCTGCATCTTCATAGTGTCCAGTCTGCAACGCAAAAAAAAAAAGTTCTCCATTGGCTGCAGCAAGAAATTCATAGTTGATAGTGAACCCCAACTGTGACAGAAGGTTGAGGATTAGTAAGAGATGGTGCATGGGTAGCTCGTGAGAAAAGGCTTGGATTAACAAGTCATCCTAAAATAAGACAAAAATCAACTCCCTGTGTTTGAAGTAGATAACTACTGCCAGACACTGAGAAAACTCTTGGGGCTCTTAAAAGCCCAAAAGACAACACTGCAAACTGAAAGTGAAATGACCCAACATAAAACCTAAGAATCTCCTAAAAGTGGGGGTAAACTGGAATATGGATACAGGCATCTTTCAGATCTAGAGATACTAGAAAAGCCAGAGTTATAATGAATGAATACAGTGTGTGTACAGAAAGCATTTGTGGGAGGCTGGCATAATGGTTAAGGTGTTTACCTTACAAAGGATTCAAGGTATGATACTCACATGAGGTAATTCGCTAGGCTTAAAATGGCCAACAGGGGCCATTAGCCCAATACTAATCTATGCACTAATCTAATCTATGAAAGTTATCATTTTCAGAAAAGTGTTCAGCAGACAGACCGAGAGATCAAATATGGGTATCCATTGCCCTTTTCCTTGGTATTAAGAAAAGTGTGTAGGAAAAGCCTTCCCCATAAATTTCTGGGGTACTGGTTCTATTGTGCCTTGCACCTGCAATTCCCATAAAATGGGTGAAAGCAGGTACATCTGGTTGTGGAGAGGGCGTGGCATGCCATTTAGAGAAAGGATTTCCATCCAAAATGTAGCATACCACTTTTTTTATAATCAAAAGCACCCACTGGTCTGTGGCAATCTTTTCCCAGGTGGAGATTGACTGAGTGAGCCTTTTTAAGAGTGGAAATGGGGGGTGGGGGGGATGCGAGATTTTATTGTCAGACTTTTCTCCAAAGGTTGGCTTCCCAGAAGGGGGATCTCTTTCTCCGGACCTTTCTGTTGCTGGCTATGCCTAGGATCTCTAACAAAATAGGTGGGTATTGTTAGGTAATGCCTCTGTTACCTGGGTATAGAGGTTAATATAAGCTCTCTGCAGTCCTTCATGTTTTTCCCTGTTCTTGATGGGTTTTGAAAATACTAGCTGCTTGAGGTCCAAATAGAAGGTTTTTGTCTAAAGGGGAATCTACAGTCCTCAGATATAGGTTACTTGTGTAACCATGCACACCTGCAGAGGAAAAAAACAGTGACAGTAGCTCTAGATGAGACTTCTGCAGCATCATAGCTACATTTAGTGCTGTGTCTGGCTACTTGTATAGCTTGATTAAGTAAAGACGCTTGTTGTTTAGAATCAGTCACTTGTGGGTCCACTACTGCATTTTGTAAGGAACTGAGGATGGATATCAAATACTTGGTCATTTGTGTTTAGTAACTTATAGCTGTGGGTGCCAAAGCAGAGGAGGTATAAACCTTTTTACCTCTCCTATCCATAACTCTACTATCCTTCTCTGAAGGGTGGGCATTGGTATTGGGTAGTAGCTTCGGTTTAGCAGGAGAGACATATACTGCAGAGGGGTCTGGCAAAGCATTTTTAAACAAGAATTTAAGATCAGGGACTTTATAAAATCTGTTTGGTCTTTTGGGGGCATGAGGCTGTGAGTCAGGAGCAGTAGAGGTGGCTTGAAAGGCACCCAAGAAGGCTTCAAGAACAGGGAGGGCTCTGGAAATGGAAAGGAGTGCCTATTTCCAAGCGGTTGTAGCATCTTTTCTGAACCTCTGTAATCTGCATAGACTCCCCTTCAAAATGTTTCATTAGGTTTAATATTCTCTCCAAAAGGAGCTTCTTCCAAAGGAGAATCAGGTGAAAGTCTCTTCATCCTCTGAATGGAGCTGATTGGGGTAGTGGATTTCAGATGAATATGCCAAGGAATTATCTGCATCAGAAGCCTCCTCATCTTCAGAAGATGCCTCCAGGCCATAATGGGCTTGTACAGGCCTTTATGTGCGTGTGATATGGGCTAGTACCAGCATTGCCAGCTGGAGTTCTGTAAAGAATATGTTCTTTGAATATCAAACTTATTTATACAGATGCTTGTGTTACAAATGTATTGGAAGTGTATGGCATTTGAAAATCAAAATGTATTTGTAAAATTGCTAGTGTTAAAAAATGCATCAACAGTGGGTCCAGCTGGAAAGAAGGAATATACATGTGAGACTGTATGTATATAGGTTAGCAAAGGACACTGGAATAGAAGGGGTTTATACACACAGCTAGCTTCTTATTTTAAGAAAATTTTTGTTAATTGGGCCATGGAAGTGCTTCTCTACAGTTCTGAATGACCATAGACTGCATCTCTGGAAGATGCCATCGTTCATTAGCTCAGTACAAAAATGGGGAAGTCCCAAGCACTGCCATAAACATTAGCAAAACTTTAGATATGCATCTTATCACATCTATGCTAACATCCTGTCTCAAGCTTCAAAGGGGAATAGTGTAAGAGCCTAGAGTCAGGTGACCAGATGAGGTCATTCTGCCAACCATCTTGGAAATTTTAGATATTACAAAGAGAAGTCTCTCAGTACTGAGTACTCTTGTCTTGGACCTGACAACAAGGAGGACCCTTCACCACATCTGCCTTGCTCTATTAAGTAGGGAACAGTAATTCTCCTAGATTCAATCGGGAAAGTATAGTGAAGGTTAGTTTCAATACTGTTTTTCTTTGAGTCTGTCTAAAGTTATTTTCAACATTTCCTGTGATTCAAACTCTGTGGTTTACTGTAAATATATATTCAGTGTTTTCATGTTCTTTTATTAAATAAATTTAAAACTTTTACTGTGGCTGGTCCTTTTAGAAAGCATTTAACCTTTGACAGAGCTTATATTTATTTGGTGACACTGAGCAGGTCACTCCATCAGGCCTAGCGGTCTTGGTCAACTACCACCATTTGTATTAATATTAATACTACACAGTACAATTGGACACCCTTTCTTAAGGGCCTTGGAGTAACTGACTGTGGAGTGTCTGGTGGCAGTGATAACTACTTTATAGTCTGGGCAGAAGGGGGCACAATGGATAAATCTGTGCCAGCCTTTCCCAGGTGTGTGTGTGTGTGTGTTGTGTGTCAGCAATTTGGAACAGCGATACAAAGCACTGGTTTCAAAGAGAGGGTGCTGGGGGACTTGGCTTGGACACTTCACTGAGGATGTAATCCTACAGCTGTACTAGTTGGGGCCCTTATTGGGGCCATGGAGGGGGACAGATATAAAGAAATCCACACCCTGGGCTGACTGTGTTCCCTGTGTGCTCTTAAGGGAAACTGTACTTTGTGCAGAGAGCTGCATCTGGAAATACTGTTTTTACTCATTTGTATTCCAAGTGAACATCCCTCTCCACTGTCAGTGGTGAGGATTTAGGCTCCTTGATTACTGGCCCAGTGTGGTGACATCACAATATGTTTAAGTTTTTTGGAGTTTATGTGCGACATCTGCCTGAACCAAAGTGGTGGTTCAAATATCTGGGAGCTCCTCCCTAACTGGTGTCTGGGGAATACCCTCTGGGCCATTCAAATTAATGATACATGGCTCAGTTTTATCCACAGGCACCTCAGTTATAAGATTCCTCTGACAGGGTCTTAGTAGAGGGCATCTGGGAAGGAACCAGACGTTCCACAAGTTCTGAAACCTCGGCAATATATCCGAGTCAGAAAGCATCAGTTTCCAGCCTACATCTTTTTAATTTCTCAAGTGGCAGCAGTATGTATGGGGAAGTGGACTCAAGGTATTGAAAGAGGACAAATGGGATCACACTACCTTGGGTACAAATGAGTGGCAAAAATGAACAAGTTCTACTCCTAAGCAGAAAAGACATTGGGTATGCAAGTCGTTTTATGAAATGTGCATGTTGCACTTGCACTTACCCCTCCTAGATGACATCTAATACAAGTAAACAAAAATACTTTAGGAAAGCAAAGGATGGTTCTCCAGTTGGGTACTTATCTGTTTATTCAAAGTAAAGGGACCAAAACCAAATAGCTGTCAGAGGAATACATTATCTGTGTTCAGGCTAGTGGCAAGACAGTCATAAGAAATTCTGTTTGTACATCTGCCTAAACACCCCATGAGTTGAGGTCATATGTCAGGCATACAATCACTGGGAAGATGAATCTTTGTTACCCTGGTCAGATGTCATGGGTGATGAACCCATTTATTATAAATATTGCCACACTGATTTCAGTTAGGACACCCTTTGTTACTGTATTATTGCTGACCATGATTGAAAAAAGAAGCTATGTACTCACTATAACTTTCCATGTGTGCTATCCATCTTCATCTTCATTCTTACTTGGTTGGGCTTGGATACATCTTGGCCTTTATCTTCAAGCTCAAGGTCCTCTGCCAGCGCATGGCTAACTCCCTATTCCCAGCATGTACTGGAATCATCCCCAGATCTTGTTTGCCCTAAATTTATAATGGTATTGCCTAACCCCAAGGAAGGACTCAGAAGCTGATGAAGAAGGGCAGAGGTCAAGGGGATCCAATTTAACTGGACCTGGTTTTCTAGGAGTAACAGAAAAGGAAGGGGGGAAGGAGGGTGGGTAGGATGCAAGAATGAAGGCAATGATGGACAACACACATGGAACGTTATGGTGAGTACATAACTTCATGTGATGTTGTCCCATCTTTCCTTCATTCTTACTTGGTTGGGACAACATCCCTAGCAACCTGATTCATGGGAGAATATTCCTCAGAACCATGGATCCAAAGGAGACCTTACTCCTTGGAAGCCAAATCGACTTTGTAATGAGTGATAAAGGTATGGGTGCCAGCCCATGTTGCTGCACCACAAATAGTGTCAATAGGCACCTTAGCCAGAAAGGCTGAAGTAGCAGCAATGGCTCTTGTAGAATGAGCCTTAACTTTTTTTGGAAGTTCTTTATTTTGAGACTTGTAAACAAAGGCTATACAATCAGACAGCCATTTGGAAAGCATAACTTTAGACAGAGGGTCCTTTCTTAGAATCTGAAAAGGAAACAAACAGTTGATCAGATTTCAGAATTCTGCAGTTCTGTGTAGGTAAAAACTTAACTATGTACATCCAATTGATGTAACATATACTTTGCTTTGTTTTCATAATTTGGGAAGAAAACTGATAACACAATACATTGGTTCAAATTTGTTTCTGAAACCACTTTAAGTAGAAAAGAGGGGTTTGTTCGCAAAGACACCCTGTTTCTATGGAAAAGCAAACATGGGGGGCTTTATGGACAATGCTTGCAGCTCTGACACTCTTCTAGCAGAGGTGATACCCACCAGGAAAATGGTTTTTCAGGTCAAAAACTAATTCACAAGAGGATGCTGGTTCAAAGAGAGGAAAAACTATACAAGATAGAACAAAATTTACATCCCAAGGTGCTGGAGGGCCCCTAACAGGTGGTCTTAAAATAGTACCCTTAAGAAAAGCCTTATATAGCTTATGAGACATTATATTGGTGGCATTGTCTCCCAAATGGAAGTTTGAGATCACTGCTAGCTGAGCCCTAATAGCAGCTGCACCTTCACTGAATAGTTTATCTAGGAAGTCTAGGATGAAACTAATAGGAGCAGAAAAAGGGTCAATATGGTTACAGGCAGCCCATGAACAGAATCTTTTCCATTTTCTTTTGTAAATCTACCTCATTGAAGCCTTATGAGAGGAAATTAGAACGTGTTTAACCTGAGAGGAGAGGGTTGGAAGCCTGACTATCACTGGAATTGGAGCACCCACGCTGTCAGTTTGAGGATCGGAAGGGATGGGTGGAATGTTCCTGACGCACAAGTCAGAAGGTCCGGAACCGGGCCCAGAACCCATGGATCCTCCCCCAAAGATGAAGCCACAGAGGAAAGGGGAACCAGATTTGGCAAGGCCAGTATGGAGCAATGAGCATCAAGTCCCTTCCCAAACAACTGGTTTTGTGAAGGGCTTTGGGAATTAGTGGAAGGGGGGGAAGGCATAGAGACCCAGGGGCCACTCGTGTACAAGTGCATCCCTTGGTGACTCCCACGGGGGGGATGAGGGCAAAGTAACTGTTGCACTTGGTATTCATGGATGTTGCAAACAGATCGCAGTAATGCTGTCCCCATTTTTGGAAAATCTTTTCTGCTGCTGTCTGTTTCAGGGACCAAACGTGAGGAATAAATAACTGCTGAGTCTGTCCACTATTATGTTGGATTTTCCTGGGATGTGCATTGCTATCAGAAAGCATTGGGAGGAGGTTGCCCATTGTCATACTCTCAGGGCCTCTCGACATAGGGGGTAAGATCTGGTCCCTCCTTGTTTGCTTATATGCCATATGACTGACATGTTCGTCTGGACTGCAATGGTTCCCAGGGGGAGAGTCCTCGAATGCTTGCAATGCTAAAAGCACTGCTCTCATCTCTAGGACATTGATGTGCATGTGGAGATTGTGGCTATGCAAGGTGCCTTGGACTGTCCTGCCCAGATAATGCCCCCCCACCCAATCTTGGAGGCACCCATGGTCACTGGTTGAGACTGAACAAACGGTTGCTCTAGAGTCACCTGAATGAAGTGTAGCCACCACTGAAGATCCTTTTTGCAAGTTTCTGTTATGATTATCTTGTGAGACATTGGTAGTTCTTACATTGACCACTGAGTGGATAGCAACCACTGAAGAATCATCATATGTAGATGTAGAGGAACAAAAACTATTGCTGCTGCCACGATCCCTAGAGTTTGAGAACTATCCTCGCAGGGGCTTTCTTCTCAAAAGATATCTCACCTGGTACCTTAGAGATTGGACCCTTTCTGGTGGGAGTCTCACCAGTATTTATGTGGAGCCTAATTCTGCCCCTAAGAATACCACATGCTTAGAAGGCAGCAAGGCAGATTTTTCATAGTTTGTGGTAATCCTTAGGCAGGAGTATGAGTTGCAAAGTTGTATTTCTGGCCTTGATTAGAAGATGCCTGGTCGTGGCGGTTAAGAGCCAGTCGTCTAAGTATGAAAACACCCGGAATTCTAAATGTTTCAAGTGAGCTGCTACTACTGCCATACATTTGGTGAATACTCTGGGGGCTGAAGTGAGGCCAAAGGGCAGAGCTCGAAACTGGTAGTGACTGGTTCCCAGTCGAAAGCACAAGTGTCTCCTGGATCGTCTGTCCATTTTGATGTGGTAGTATACATCCTGGAGATCTATAGAGCACATCCAATCATTTTTTCCCAGGAATAGGAGTATCGACTGCAGTGTCACCATCCAGAAAGTACAGTTGTGTACACTTACCATAAATGTAGATGTTCGAGTGTATTCACTATTGCAGTCATTACATTTGGGGTTATCTGCTTGCAGTAGCACTCAGTCGGCCTGATTAAAGTCTCGGGTCCTGTGTCCATTGCCGTCTCTTCTTCCATGACGTCAGGGGTATCAAACATGCAGCCAACACCAGTACATCAGTTTTTCTTGCCCCAGATGTCAGGTACCCCCTTAATGGGAAGCAATTAAAATTATAATACAAGGATATACCTCCAACAAAAAAGCAAATAAACCAAAAAGCTTTTTGAGCATAGTGAGAGTAGAGGTATAGCCAAAAGAAGAAAGGGGGCTGGAGGGAGGGTAACCAGGACTGCAACAGTGAATACACTCAAACATCTACATTTAAGGTAAATGTTCACAACTGTACTATGTTCTTCATGTTTCACTGTTGCAGTCATTACATTTGGGTAGATTCCCAAAGCTAAGGTTGGGAGAAGGACTTTAAATAGAATTAGGACCAGCTATAAGGCCCTGCAAGACTGCAGTGGCAAAACCAGATCTGGATTTAGAGAAAATTGGCAAATGATAATGCTAGGTGAAAGTATGTACATAACTCCAGGTAGCAGCTTCAAGGATGCCCCTAGTAGCAGGCATCAGGGGCTGCAAAAGCGCCTCACTGACTACCGGCGAACTGGCGACTGGCTTAGGAGAAGCGTCGTTGGCAGTTTTGGACCTCGGCGGCCTGTCTCTGTCTTTATCTTTGCATTTTTTTCAAAATCCTGGTAGTCGGATGGCTAACCAATGACATTTCTGGATAATTAAACCGAGAACCGAAATATTTAGAGGCAAAAATATACAGACGATGGATAGTGCGCTGATTAAATAAAGCACAAAACTGACAGCAAGGTATGTCGTGGTCAGGGCCTAGGCAAGGAATACAGTAAGAATTAAAATCTTTATGAGGTATTTGCTTTAAACAAGTAATGCAATTAACTTTTACTGATATCGGTAAGGAGCAAGAAAAAGTTCCCCCAACGGAGTACTTAGCTTTAGTTGAAGACTTTGGTTCTGAAACTCGAAAATGAAAACTTCAGGAGTCGGCCAACCAGCACTTGTGAACTACTACTGCTTCGGGCACTGCACGGCAAGAAAGACTGATATAATGGTGTCGGCTGCATGTTTTATACCCCTGATGACCTGACATCATGGAAGAAGGGACAGCAACCAACACAGGACCCAAGACTTTGTTAATCAGGCCGACCGAGGGCTACTGCAAGCAGATAACCCCAAATGTAATGACCAACAGTGAAACATGAAGAACATCTTGCTCTTCTTTACTGATTTGTTTAGAATGTCAAGATCCAGAATGGGTCTCCAGTCCCCTGTTTTCTTTGGAACTAAAAAGAATCTTGAGTATGTTCTGAACCCTACGTGGTCTGCGGGGACTTCTTGGATGATTCATCTAACATCTTTTTAATCTCTAGAGTTGCCTGTTTCTTCTGACTGGGTGGAATGTCAGGAACTTTTTTCATCTTTGGAGCGGGAAGGGAAAATGCAATGACATAACCTCTGGATATGATGCTTTGTACCCATCTGTCTTTTGTTAGTTGTCACCAGGCTTCTGGGTACAAAGATAGGTGACCCCCATCTGCATCCAGAGCTGGACAATTGGGCATCCTTTCAGGAGCGCTTAAAGGGCCTACCAAAGAAGGATTCTCTGTCACCCTGATTTTGCGGATTCCCCTCTGCCACGAAGTTTGTGTCTTCCATTATTACTTCCTCCTCTGCCTCTGACAGAATTTTCACCACGTGTATCCTGAAAAGATCTGTGATTTTCAGAACCACATCTTACCACTACCTCTGAGATAAGTTTTATTAGGCATGGTAAAATGGATTCTTATGGCAGACAGTCTTCTTCCTGTTCACACCTGGTCACAGTGTGTCCTTCACCTTAGGCCCGAACAAAGATGAGCCATCAAAAACAGGACGTTAAAGGAAGACTTAAAGGGTTCTGCAAAGTCACATAAGTGCATTCAAGAATGGCTCCTTAAGGAAATTCCTGAACCCGCTGCTCTACTTGCTCCATCAGCTGCATAGGAGACGAGTCTCATGACACATTAACAACTGAGTTTAAGGTAGCAAGCCGAGAAGCTACTTTGTCGGCAACTTTTTCAGCTACTGAACCTTGGAGGGTATCTCCTAGTTCTTTTCAAGAGATCCCTCTGCAGTCTCAAAATGGGTGAGATAGTTCAGCAATACAAGACAAAGCTTTGTGAAAAAATGCACTTGCCATACCTGTCCATAGTCCTGGATTCCTTGTTCAGGGGATGGACAGAAGATGTCTCCGAGAGTTCCTTCTTAGTGACTGCCACCACGACCATGGCATCGACTGGGACTCCGTTCACCAAAAAATATGTCAGGAAGGGATATAATAAATTTATTTGGCCTCCTAGGAGTAGGCTCCACAGAATCTGGGAACTCCCACGCCTTTTGAGAAACCAGGTCAAGGCACTCATCAAATTGAGGAGTCACCCAAGAGGTGAAAGGGGGAGACCCAAAGGCCTTCAGGTATATGGACTCTGCCCCCCAAGGATTAGAGGACTTCCAGCTACCTCTCTAGTTTAACATTTCCAGAACGTCTCCAAAGGAAACATCATTGGGTAGTGACAGTGGGGACCCCCTTCTGTCTCATCAAGGTCTGTATCAGAAGTGATGAACTCCTTTGGGGAGTCTTAAGTGCTTCCTCTTGCACATTTTCTACTGAGGGACCACTTCAGAAGGGTATTCTAAGGAAATTTTGGAAGAGTGGGCGTACTCTGTGGGGCATCCTGAGGCCTACAGTCTCTGCAACTCTGTGGATGCAGGGGTAAAGAGGCAGGCATCAATGCTCTAAAGGAACATCTGAAGAGGACTGTGGACCCATCTGTGGAGACAGCACCCTCCACATGACCTCAAAAGGCCCCCTCTCTGTCCCTGTTCAGAGGATATCCGCAGATCCTAAGAAGCTGAAGGTCCCCCAGAGCCAAAGACAATGGACTCGAGGCTGAGGTAGATGCCAAACTCACCCGAGCTGAGGTAAAGTCAGATCTGACAGCTGTCCTATCAGACTCACCTCCCTGGACTCAACTGGAGAGTGTCAGCTCCTAGACCCCTCCAGCTCAGATGGAGCTGAGGACACCCAAGCCATGGTCGGATCCGTGGAACCCATGGTGGGTCTCGGATCAGACACTTCCACTAGTACCAACTCAAGACCTTCTGACTTTGAAGCCAGTGGTTGGATCAGAGGAGGACTTGGAGCAGAGGAAGTGGACTTTGTCAGCTCCAAAGCCCTGGAGGTTGGATCCAACAATAATTTGGCTAATCGCTGGTGTCTCTAACAGCCTCTGTACCACACGATCCACAACATCATCAGAAAGACTCCTAGAAGATTGGGTCGAGGGAGTGGGAGATTTAGCCCTTTGTAATACAGGCTATCTCAAAATAGGAGAAACCGGCTCCTAAGATCAAACTCCAGTGGCATTGAACAAGGTGCCAGTGCTGATGGAGCCCTGTCTGATCCAAGGACGGAGAGGAGGAAGGTCTTTTTCCAGATTCTGAAGATTTGTCTAACTTGTCATACTTTGCAGAAGGGGACTTATCTGACCTAGAAGAACCCGGACCTTCTTCCAGTGCCTCCAAGAAGGGGGTTTTAAGTAGGCCTTTTAAGATTAGTTTATTTTTCCTCTCCAGGAGGGCTCCATGATTAAAGGAGTGACAGAGCATAACTCCTGGAGACTGACGGCCCAGAGGCAATAAACACGAAGGGTGTGTTTATCACTGAGGGGCATCTTTTTGCTGCATCTCTCACTTCTTAAATCCCATTGGTTTGGAATCCTTACCAGACATCTTAAGTTAAAATGAAAAACAGAAAAAGGGATACAGACTTTTTTTGGCTACTAAGAACTACACAACAAAGAGAAATGAGAAACTTTACAACACCGACCAAACTAACTTTTTTTTTTTGGCTCAACCCTCTAACAAACAGATCAAGCTACTAAGGACACCACAACACAGAAAAAACGACAAGCTCTACAGAGAATAACCAAGGACACAGCCCTCTAACTTAAAGGGCACTGGTACAGTTCTGTAATTTAAATGAACTGTACCAATTACACACCAACTATACTTAAAAACAAGCTGAGAAAGGGAATAAAGAAAAGCACAAGGCCTAGGGAAAAATGACGGCCAAATATCACAAAACAGCCTAAAGATGAAAACCTACACCACAAGTAACAGTACGAACCTATAAATCTATAGTAATCTGAAGATTAGTGACTAAAAATTATCGAAAAAAAGTTGTACTTAGCCAGAGCTAGCAGAAGAATGCTCAATCTGCTTAATGGCAAACGAGATCTGGGGATGGTTCAAGTGCATGCTGGGATAGGGAGTTAGCCACGAGCTGGCAGAGGACCTTTAACTTGAAAACAAAGGCAAAGATGGATCAGAAGATCAGATCCAAACCCAACCAAGTAAGAATGAAGGTGAGACAGGGCATCACATCGTAACTTTCATGAATTCAGTGCAGCCCATAACAAAGTGTGTTGAGCCTCGGCTCAGATTTTACACCAGTAGCACCGAGGATCCTGCCCTCTTTCCTACCTCTGCAGTTTGCTCAACTAGCAAGGTTCTATCAGACAGCACTGATGAATTTTGCTTTATATCTAGGTTTGATTTCAGAGCAGGATGACAATGCCCCATGCCTAATATTTTGTAAATCTGAGAGGTAAGGAATGGGGAAGCTCTTTCAAGTGGCAAGCAACCAGATGAAGTGCTCCAACTGTGGGTAGTGGAGAAATGAGTGTCTGGTAAAGTTAAATCTACATTTTTTTATAGCTGTTCAAAATTTGTGTAAATTATTGCTTGAATACAGTGTTACTAATGGGAGAGAAATATCTACTTTTGGAATAAGAACATTTCAAGCTACAGCTGTACAGGCTATGGGGAGTAAGAAGTTGTGAGAAAGATTCTGTTGGGAAAGAGTTTTGTTAAGTGTCAATATGACTATTTAGAGAGCAAGCAAGGGAGCGAGACGGATCTAGAGTTTGACCCATATATTTTTGCGTGGTCACAACTAGTACCTCAGTTATTGTGAGTGCCCCCCCCCCCCCAAGAGTCTCCGATGAATACTAAAGATTAGAACACTATTTTTGAGGACTGATTACGGGCATGTTACATTGACATAACATTGAATGGACTTTAATTTTTCCTGTAAGGCATCAGTTTGGTTAACTGATTGTAAAAGATCATTGTACATGATTATTTTTAGTTGGGGTAAGTCCGTGGGTAGATTAATAGTAGAGAGAAAATAAAAGGGGATCCCAGTCCAAAACCCTAGTGACCACCTATGTTGAGAGAGTTATTTACAAATTAGGTGCTAAAACTGTATCCAAGTTTGCACATTATTAGTTTGTGATTCTGTTTCGAAGGATCTTGTCATGTCTACAAAAAGCCATCTGTTAACTTAAAATTGCTCATATTGCTGAAAAATGATGTTCGTTGCAGTATAACTGACAGTCATGATACTAAAAGAATTTCTGAAACCATGTTGGTTGTCACAAAAAAGAAAGATTAGAGGGGCAGAAAGTGAACAAATGGAAACAGAAATGATAGACCAGCTGTGAAGTGAAGGGTTTACTGTTAAATCTTGGATGCAAGCAGTGTTGCAACATGATGCACCAGTGGATCCACCTGATGCAGCAGTGGTTGAAGCAGGATGCATCTGAAGAGAATATGCCATAAGGTGATGTTCTGGAGCCTCCAGTAGAAGACTCATGAAAATCTAGTTGAGGTTACATAGCAAGTGAAGGGGCAGGAAACAGTGGCAACACAGGTAATGCTGTGGTATGATGGGCTAATGAATCTCCACATGGTGGAGCAACAGATGAAGCATAATGCGTGTGGAATGGATATGTCACAGGACAATGTTCTGAAACCTTCAGCAAAAAAATTTTCTCAGTCGAGAACAAAATTATCTAAAATATCTGCTTGGTTTGACAGCGATAAGACAAATGAAAAATAGATTATATAAATAAATAAGACTTGATGATTGAAGACTGGTAAAAAGGATAAAGTAATTTGGACTGTTAAGAAAAATTCATGTGACAAACATAAATAGGGTGTATTACTGCACAGCTAAGATACTATTACAAAGATGTATAGTAACAAAGAAAAGGAAGGGAACAAGTAGAGTGCAACAATGAAAGCATCAAAGAGAGAAAATTACAAAGCAACTAAAATCAGAAGTATTAAAACAACAAAAGGCCTACTGGACAAGAATTTATTGCATAAAAAAACACTCTAGTGCTTCGCCAAACAGCCTTCCAGCAGTAGTACAAAATAACCATACATAGACACCTTATATAGTCACTACTATTAAACAATCAATTATACAATTAAATATTTGCAATTCACCTCAGAGTTTAAACCTAAAGGCAACAATGTATTACATTTTAAAATATAAAACAGATTCTTTACATAAGTGTCTTTTAAAACAATTCTCCCCAAGTCTTACACAAATTTGTTCAAGAATACAACGCTGCAACGAAGAAAAATTATGTTTATCCTCAAAATGCATGGCAATAATGCTCTACTTTTAGTTTTTTTTTTAATGTCCCTGATATGTTCTTGTAGTCTAGCTCTAAATTCTCCTACTTTCCCCTATGTAATATAGATAACAAGGACACCTTAGAGCATAAATGATGCCCTCAGTAACACAAGAATATGTACCCACAGGGGAAAATCGAACATTTATTTTCCCAAAAGAAGTTACTATATTGCAATAAACATTGCAATTATTGCAGAGAAAAGTACCCAATAGTAAGGGATTCCTGATAATTACATCCTCAGGGGGAACAAAAAACTAGATACTAAAGAGTCTTTAATTTCTACCACGCCTATAGGAAATAGATGGACAATAGTCTAAAATATGCATTAAATTACTGTCTCTCAATAAGAACTTCCAACAGTTCTTAAATAATGCACTTATTTCATCACTAAGAATATTACATGTTGATACAAAATACTTTACCACTCAGATTTTTCTTACGGTAAAAATGTGTTGTATACCCAGGGATACATATCCTTATTCTGTTGAGAAATTACTCTTTGCAAAGGTTTATCAACTATATTTCAGTCGTATCCTCTATAAACATATCAAAAGTTTGACCAGATTCCTCCAAAAAATCTGTCCAATTACAAATTCTATAAAGGCGTAAAAATTCACCATAAGATAAGGATTCTATAAGATGGCGTGGATGAAAGCTACCCCCATGTAAATACGGATTACCATCTGTAAATTTTCTATGAACTGTATTTACTCCACCATTATCTAAACCTTTCAAAACCAAATCTAAAAATATAACCCGTTTACCATATTGTAAACCATCAAAACTTAAACCGTATTCATTCTGTTACAAATCCATATAAAATCTTTCAATTTCATCTTTACCACCCTTACATACAAAAATTAAATCTATATATCTAATAACTAATGACATGATCACACAAACTTATGCTTATATATTCTATCTCAAAAAGGGTCATCATTAAATTAGCATACATGGGGTCAAATGAAGCCTACACTGCTGTGCCCTGCAATTGATGGTATATTACCTTATGAAACAGAAAATTATTTAACAAAAATGAAGGTCAACAATATAATGGGACAAAGGATGGTCACCCAAAAAATATAAAGCTCTAATACCATATTCATGCCTAATACTTGTGTAAAGACTCAACATCAATAGTGAGCCAAATACATATCCTTGTCCCATACTAAATTAGTTTACCTAAAAAAAAATCAAAAGAATCTAAGACTTCAACTTGACTAAAAACAGCACCAAATAATTATGTATCAAAAAACACTACTACTCAAAAACTACTTACAGGCAGAATCAGTAGGACAACCAGGTGGATCAAAACTCGTGTATTTTTGGCAAACAATAAAAGGATGCAATTTTACAGCTTTCCACATTAAATTTCTTATCAATATCTTCCTTGGTTAGATAGCCCAATCTGTAATCTTTCTGTAACATTAACTTATACTTTGACATTGCATCATAATAAGCCTCAATGTTACTCTTCTTATAAACCAGTTAATTTTCTAAATGTTCATAACACATACGAATATATTGTGTATGATGCATATCACAATTTTCCTTTATCTGAGAGCTTTATTACAATATCCTCTTACTAAGCTGCATTAATGCATCCCATTCAGATTTAAATTATAAACAGTCCTATGCTTAATCTTAAAGTCATTATTGTTCAACCTGAAAATTCAACATAGCAGAAAACTATTTAATAGTTTCATTAACAAAAGGTGGAATAAAAAAAATTTAGCCTGAATTGCTAGAGTATCTAATAAGCAACAAACATTTAAATTAACAATCGCAGAAATACAGGAAATAAAACTTTGATCAAAAGTTTCATCTTCTGATATACATTCATTCACCTCACCATTAAACTTATTGCTAAAAAAATATTTCAAATGCAGTTTTCGTATTAAACCAAATATCTCCGCTTTTAAAATATACAATAGTGGAACAATTGTTCGCACAAATTTTAAACCTGAATTTAAAATATTACACTGAGCCAAAGTTCACAATTGGACAAATTTACAACAAAATGATCCAATACAACTAGACGCATCAATTGCAGTTTAAGTCACTTTACTTCCATCTACCTCATTTGGATGGTGAGCAGGCATATCCCTCACAAGAGTAGTTGCATTGTCCCGGATGATTCCAACCTCTTTTTTGATTCTGGTTGTCGTTTTGTTCTCCTCCCTGTCTCCGAAACAGATGTTCATGTAATTCAGGCTGCTGTGTGTGAGGCAGGGAGGGATATGCAGACTCGCTCTATATCCCTGTAGTGTAGCCAGTACATTCTGACAATGCTAACGACACTGGTGGTTGCCTATTAAAAAAAGAAGTTATGTACTCACCATAACATTCCATGTTTTTAGTCCATATCGTCCTTCATTCTTACACTTGGGTTCGGAGCCAAACCTCGGCTCCGACTTGGCAATTCTCTAGTTCAAAGTCTTCTGGTTGGCTTGTGGCAAGGAGGTATCCCATCATGCACCACTGACATATCCCAGATCTTGTTTGCTGCTAGTAGAACTACAGAGAAAAAAGAACAAACCATGGAGACAGGTCTTAAGTATAGAACGTTGTTGTTTAAATTCCCCCAGGTCTTCAAAGGAGGGGGCAGGAGGGTAGGATAGTAAGAATGAAGGACGAGAGACTATAAACATGGAACGTTATAGTGAGTACACAACTTCTTTATGTTCTGTAGTCCTATCTCGCCTTCATTCTTACTCTTGGAAAAGAGTCCCTAGCACCTTTATCTTGGGGGGCTCACAGGAAAATACTTCTCAGTACTGTGGAACCAAAGGAAGATCTGTTCCTGGAAGCCACGTCCAGCTTGTAATGAGTTATGAATGTACGAGGTGTAGCCCATTTTGCTGCTGCACGAATGTTATCCATGGGAATTTTTGCTTGGAAGGCCACTGATGTAGAAACTGATCTGGTAGTGGGCTTTCACCTTAAGAGAGAGATCTTTGCCACTGGACGTATAAAATGAATGAAATGCAGCTTGAAATCCAGTGTGATAAAGTAGGTTTTGAGACTGGTAAACCCTTTCTTGAATCTGAAAAGGAAATAAACAATTGGTCTGACCTTCTGAAACTCTTGGTTCTATGAAGATAGAATTGCAGTTGTCTATGAACGTCAAGCTGGTGAAATATGTACTCTGCCTTATTAGAAAAATTTGAGAAAAAGACAGGTAGTTCAATGGATTGATTAATATTAGCCTGAGAAGAGACCTTAGGAACAAATGAAGGGTTGGTCTGTAAAGAAACCGTCTCTGTGAAATAACAAATAAGGCGGCCTAATAGAGACGGCTTGAAGTTCTGAGGCCCTCCTTGCAGATGTAATGGCCACTAAAAATATGGTGTTCCATGAAAGGAATTTGAGATTGTAAGTTGCTGATGGTTCAAAGGGAGGCAAAGTAAGTTTTTGAAGGACAAAATTCAAATCCCAGGGTGCCATAGGGTCCATGACGGGGGGCCTCAATAATGTGGTCTCCTTAAGAAAAGCTCTGCACAATTTATGCGTCATAAGGTTAGGATCATTGGCTAAATGGAAGATAGAAATAGCTGCCAGCTGAACTTTAATAGTGGTAGTGGCTGAACCTTGATGGAACAGTTGTGTAAGAAACTCCAAAATCGCAGAGATGGGGGCTGTATAAGGATCGAGGCTTCTATTGAGAGCCCAAAAGGAAAACCTTTTCCACTTACTGGCGTAAATCTTTCTAGTTGAAGGTTTGTAAGAAGATGTCAGAATATGTACAACATCAGGAGAAAAATCATGAAGCCTGACTAAGGATGGAATCGGAGCAGCCACACTGTCAAACTGAGGGTGTGGAGAGAGGGATGGAACACCCCTGACATGTGCATCAGTAAATCTGGAACTGGGTCCAGAATCCAAGGTTCGTCCATTAGGTGAAGCCTGAGGAAGGGTAACCAAATCTGACAAGACCAGTAAAGAGCAATGAGGATCATCTTGCTTCCCAAGGATTTTGCTTTCTGAATGACCTTTGATATCAGAGGAAAAGGTGAGAAGGCATAGAGAAGTCCCGAGGGCCAATTGTGAATGAGTGCATCTCTGGGTGTCTCCCCCTTCAGGGGGATCAGGGTGAAGTAATTTCTGCATTTGGTATTTAGAGGGGTGGCGAAGAGATCACAGAAAGGCTGATCCCATCTGTGAAAAATCTGTTCCACAATGTGTGGATTCAGAGACCACTCATGAGGCATAAGAATCTCCCTGCTAAGCCTGTTGGCTACCACATTGTTTTTTCCCGGAATGTGCGTTGCAACCAGAAAATGTTGGGAAGACACTGCCCACTCCCACACTCGAAGGGCTTCCTCTGCATAGAGGGTAAGATTTGGTCCCTCCTTGTTTATGTACCATACCACTGACATATTGTCCAAGTGAATCACAATCGCCCCTAGAGGAAGAAAGCTGTGAAGTGCTTGCAATACCAGAAGCACTGCTCTCATCTCCTGGACATTGATATGCAAATGAGCCTAGTGTTCCTGCCACATGCCTTGGACTGTTCACCCTAGATAATGCACCCGCCACCCTATCTGGGAGGCATCCGCGGTCACTGTGGTGACAGGGGGAGATGGAACAAATGACCTGCCTGTGGTCAGATGGCTGGACTGGGTCCACCAGCGAAGATCCTGTTTGCATGATTCAGTTATCAGGATAGGGTGAGAAAAAGGTAGTTGCTGCAGAGACCACTGGGTGAAAAGTAACCACTGCAGAACCCTCATGTGCAGTCTGGCTAATGGGACTAATGTTACCATGGAGGCCATCGTCCCTAACAATTTGAGGACAGTCTCTGCTTTTCGCTGTGGAAGTAGACTCCAAATTTGTTGCCTGAGATTCTGGACTCTTTCTATTTATTTCTGCGCCAATGAAATTCACATGCTGAGAGGGCGACAATGCAGATTTTTGCCAGTTTATTGTAATTTCTAGCTGCAAGCAAGACATAATGGTGGCGTCCCTGGCCTGTAATAGTAGATGCCTCATGGTGGCAGTCAGGAGCCAGTCGTCCAGGTATGGAAACACTTGGAATTCAAGGCGTTTCAAGTGAGCCGTTACCACTGCCATGCATTTGAACACCTTGGGGGCTGTGGTGAGACCAAAGGCAGGGTGCGAAATTGGTAATGACTGGCCCCCAGCCGGAAAGTACAGTTGTGTACACTTACCATAAATGTAGATGTTCGAGTGTATTCACTGTTGCAGTCATTACATTTGGGATAATCTGCTGGCAGGTTGCCCTCAGTCGGCCTGATTAACAAAGTCTTGGGTCCTGCGTCTGTTGCTGTCCCTTCTTCTATGACGTCAGGTCATCAGGAGTATAAAACATGCAGCAAAAAGGCTTTTAAGCATAGTAAAAGAAAGGAGAGGTATAGTAAGAGAAAAGCAGGGGGCTGGAGGGTGGGTAACCAGGACTGCAACAGTGAATACACTCGAACATCTACATTTATGGTAAGTGTACACAAGTGTACTATGTTCTTTGTGAGTAACTGTTGCAGTCATTACATTTGGGTAGAATCCCAAAGCTATGGTAGGGTGGATGGATTTATACAGCATTAGGAGCAGCTATAAGGCCCTGCAGGACAGCAGTGGCAAAGCCAGCTCTGGAGTTAGAGAAGAGAGGTAAATGGTAATGTTTGGTGAACATATGAACTGAGCTCCAGGTATCAGCTTCTAGAATGTCTCTGGTAGGAACCCCTCTAAGAAAGGCTGCAGAAGTAGATGAAGCCCTGGTGAAATGAGATCTGATCCTCTTGGGGATAGGTTTACCATGGTGCATACAGCAGAAACAAATACAATGGCTTTTACCATGGTGCATACAGCAGAAACAAATACAATGGCTTATCCATTTGGAAATAGGCTGCTTTGAAATAGCCTTTCCCTCTGCCCCTGCAGCAAATGCCACCAATAGTTGTTCATATTTTCTTAGATATTTTGTCCTGTTTAAGTAGAATCTGAGTTGTCTGTGTACATCCAATGAATGCAGAATCTGCTCAACCTTGTTCTATGGATTGGGAAAGAAAGTTGGCAGATGAATGGTCTGATTAAGAGCCACACTGGATACCACCTTAGGCATAAAAGATGGATTTGGTCCGGAGAGCCACTCTGTCCGGATGAAAAAAAGGCTCCACTGACAAAAGAACCTGTAATTCTGAAATCCTTCTAGCTGAAGTGACTGCTAAAAGGAAAGCTGTTTTCTAAGAGAGAAATTTTAGGTCTGCAGTAGCAGCTGGCTCAAAAGGAGGGAGAGTGAGTTTTTCCAATACAAAATTGAGGTCCCATGCAGGAGTTGGTGCTCTCCTGGGAGGGACAGAACTTGTTTCTGGGCCTCTGCCCAGTGATTTGGGGGCAGATCTGGCCATCTGTTTGGGATTGGCAACATGTGGAAATGAAATCTGTATCCCTGGGATACTATATTTAAAACCCATTTGTCCAGGGTAATAAGTTGCCAGTTTCGTACATGAAGTGCCAGTTTTCCCCCCAAAGGGGCGGCTAAAAGGTAAGTGCTTGGTGATTGTAGAGGAAAGTCATTGAGAGTGTTTACCACAGGGAGGTGCCTTGTTGTTTCCAGATTTGGAAGTGGAGGCACCCCATTGTTTTGTTCTAAAACTTCCTTGCGACTGAAACCTGGAGCCTTTGGAATGTCTGGATTTGACTTGAGCGGCTCTCGAGGGAACTGGAAAGGACCAGTTCTTAGTAGGCCAGTGCCTGCTAAATCTTGGAGGCTGCACTTGTAGGAAATCTTTCACAGTCTGCATAGATTTAGCTTTATCTTCCATCTTTAACACTTCTTCAGCCTTATTACCAAAGAGACGGTCCTGTTGTAAAGGAGTATCCAACAATTTTGCTTTAAAATGGTCAGGCAGAGTTTGCTCTTTGAGCCAAGCATGCCTTCTTAGCACAGATCGTTACAGCAGCCCTGCAAAAGGCTTCCAAGGAATCAAAACCACATTACAAAGTATGTTTTCTAACTTGTTCAGCTGAATGTAATAAATCCTGCAAATCTTTATTTTCCACACAGTCAGAGATTATCATTTTCTGTTTCAGTAGTCCCATGATATGCTGTTGATATTTAAGCATATGAAATTGACAGTTTAAAGCCTGGATTGCCAAGGTTGCAGACGTGTAAACCTTCTTACCCCATCTGTCCAGTGCCCTGGAATCTCTATCTGAAGGGGTAGGATTTTTAGCAGTAGAGGCCTTAACGCCCTTGGGACCCTGAGAAATGGTTTCAGAATCAGCAGTAGGGTTTTTGAAAAGGAATTTGTGGGAGTCAGGAACCCTGTAGTATATGTCTGGCTTACTAGGAGCTGGAGGCAGAGAATCAGGAGTCATAGTGGATTCTGAAAAAACATCAACAATGTCTAGAACAGGAGGTATAGCCAAAGGCCTATGCTGAGGAAGAAGAAGAAAATCCCTAAGTCTCTTTAGATTCAGAAAAATCCTGACTTTCCCAGTGGAAATGTTCCCTTAAAGTATGTAAAGTTTCTCCAAAAGAGAAATTCTCAGGGGGAGAAGCAGAAGGGATGGCATCTTCTGCATCAGAGTCCTCATAAGTAGGTATAGATAAATCCTGTTCAGTAGAAGAATCAGAAGAAATAGAATCCTGATCTGAACATTCAGTCAGTGCCTTGCCTAGGTCTCTTAGCAGGAGGGGGTTGGCTGCCCCTGATCAAGGTAATTAAATCTACAGCCATGATCATTTGTTTGTTAGGCATAGGGGCCTGAACACGTGGCCCAAGCATCAGGTTTTTAGACATAGAAGATGATTTTGACCTTAGTTTTGAAGATGGCGTTGGTTTAATATACAAATCTTTAGGCCTGAAAACACCCTCAGAAGCCGGTGCCTGCACAGCGGCTCCGGACCCATCTAAGGTAGCGACATCTGCGGGTTCAATATTTAAAGCATTTTGCGGCTTACTGGACTCCAAATGGGTCTCAGCAGAGGCCTGTGAATCAAAAGTAGCAGATATCAGGGGCTGTGAAAGTGCCTCACTGAGTACCAGAGAACTAGCGACTGGCTTAGGAGAAGCGCCATCGTCAGTTTTGAACCTCGACGGTCTGTCTTTTTCTTTGCGTTTTTTAGGTATTCCGGTAGTCGGATTGCTAACAGACATGATTTCTGGACAGTTAAATCATGAGCCAAAATATTTAGAAGCAAAAATATACAGACGTTTAATAGTGCGTTGATTAAATCTAGCACAAAACTGACAGCACGTTATGATCAGGGCCTAGGCAAGGAATGCAGTACAAATTAAAATCTTTATGAGGTATTTGCTTCCCACAAGTAATGCAATTAACTTTTACTGACATCGGTAAGGAGCAAGAAGTTGTTTCCCCAACAGGGTACTTAGCTTTTAGTTGAAGACTTCGGTTCTAAAACTCGAAAACGAAAATTTCAGAGGTCGGCTGACTGGCACTTGTGAACTGCTTCTGCTTCGGGCACCAAGCATCAAGAAAGACTGATGTAATGGCGTTGGCTGCATGTTTTATACCCCTGACGACCTGACATCATGGAAAAAGGAACAGCAACTGACGCAGGACCCAAGACTTTGTTGATCAGGGCAACCTGCCAGCAGATTACCCCAAATGTAATGACTGCAACAGTGAAACACAATGAACATGCGTGACTCCTTGATGCTCTGTCCATTTTGATGTGGTAGTACACATCTTGGAGATCTATGGAGCACATCCAAACGTCTTTCCCCAACAGTGGGAGTATCGACTGCAATGTGACCATTCGGAACTTGGACTTCTTTATTGATTTGTTCAACTTGCTGAGATCCAAAATGGGTTTCAAATCCCCTGTTTGTTTGGGCACCAAAAAGAATCTGGAATAAGTCCCTAATCCTACTTGATCTGCGGGGATGGGTAGGATGACTCTTTGAGCAACTTTTGGATTTCTACAGTTGCTGAATCCCTGTAATTGGGTGGAACATCTGGGATTCTTCTGGTCCGAGGAGGAGTGAAAGAAGGGAATTACAGTAGCCTCTGGTAATTATCCTTTGCACCCACTTGTCTTGTGTGATGTCATGCCAGGCTTCTGGGTACAAAGATATACGTCCCCCAACTGGCTCCAGAGATGCACAGTCAGGCCTCCTTTCAGGAGCGCTGGTAGGGATGACCACAAAAGGAATCACGGTCTCCCTGATTCTGCAGGCTTCCCCTGCCTCTAGGGTGACTTCTGCCATTATTTCCTCCTCCTCTGCCTCTGGAGAAGGAATCACCCTGTGCGTCCTGGAAAAACCTCTGAGACTTCTTGAACCACATCTTTCCGCCCATCTGCTCTTCGGGATAGGATCTAGAAGGAACAGAAAAACGGACTCCCAATGCAGACAGGGTTTTCCTTTCCTGTTCGCACCTGGTGAGTGTGTCCTTTACCTTTGGTCCAAACAACAAGGATCCATCAAAGGGGGCATTGGTAAATGTAGACTTAAAGGCCTCCGCAAAATTACACAAGTGCATCCAGGAGTGCCTTCTAATATAAAAGATATCAGCCGCATGGAGGAGTTAATAGAATTTAAGGTACACATCTGTGCGTTAAGCTCATCAGATACTGCTTCAGATATGTTACCTTGAAGAGCATCTCCCAGCTCTTTCAGATCATCTCTCTAGAGCCTAGTGAAATGAGAAAGGTAGTTCTGCGATCTGAGTGTAAAAGCCACTGAAGAAAAGACACGCTTCCCGTACCTATCCATCATTCTAGACTCATTGTTTGGTGGATGGACGGTGGAGGAGGTTTCAGCAAGTTCCTTTTTGGTGGCTGCTGCCACCACCATGGCATCTACTGGCACGCCTTTGGTGAGAAAATGTTTGTCCTGAGGTGCTAAGAATTTTAGTCTTCTAGGAACTGGTTCCACAGTATCAGGAGATTCCCACACCTTTCAACTCACTAGAACCAAAAGTTCGTCAAAAGGTGGAAATACCCAAGAGGCAGAGGGTTGAGACTGAAAGCCTTCAGGTACATTGACTCCTCATCAGAAGGGGAGGTGGTGGGCCAGCCACCTCTCTGTTTCAGGATCTCAAGGATATCTGCGAAAGAGAGATCAGATGATGACTTGGGGGACCCTTCTGACTCCTCGAGGTTAGTGTGTGATGTAACAGACTCATCGGGGGAGTCAACATGCTTCCTCTTACAAATTTTCTTCTGAGGGGGCTCCTCAGAAGGATATTCTGGGGAGGTCTCGAAAGACTGGGGACCACTCATGGAGGGTTCCTGAGGCTGCGAGTCTCAGATATGTTGGATGAGAAAAGGTGCTGAGACTGAGGTCGGCACTTTAGGGGGAACAGTGTCAGTGCCCCTAGTTGGAACTGAAGACTTGGACAGATCAGCTCAACGGCCGACCCCATTGGCACCAAGGACACCCCTTGTTCTGAAGGAGCAGAGGTAGTCCTCGGTACAAAGGAGATGGGCTCCAAGACAGACATGGGGTCCAAACTCACCCGAGCCAAAGCACCGAGAGTTAAGCTCGGAACGAAGTTCAGGTCTAAACATCCCCCTCGGGCCCAACCGGAGAGCTTAGGACCCTACACCCCACGGATGGTATTGAAGGAGTCAGAGTGAATATCGGAACCGAGAGACCCACCAAGGTAGCTGGAACTGACCTTTCCACAGCAGGTGGCACAGACATCACTGGCTCTGAAGGGACGGAGTGGCTTGGAGGAATGGTGATAGGGTGTATGGGGCTCAGTAGGCGATGGAGCCGAAAGTAAATTTGCCAGTGCCGATGTCTCCAGGACTCTGCACACCACTCTCTCAATGTCATCAGAAAGGCTCCTAGAGGACCTAGAAGATAAAGTGGGGGACCTAGATCGGTAAAAAATTGGCGATCTGAGTGTCGGAGAAATCAGATGAAGGTCAGCTAACCAGCTCGGAGACAGATTCAGTTATCGGCTCCGTAATCTTTGGAACTGAAACTGATCGCTCCACATCAATAACCTCTGTCGGCACTGAAACCAGTGGAGCCGAAGAGGAAGTAGTCGATTTTGAAAATTTCTCCGGTGGTTCCGCGGACACAGAGTGGGAGACCACCTTTTTGTAGGTTTAACTTTGGTGACTTGGAACTAGAGGAGGAAGAAGCCAATTCTTCCTCAAAAGAATGCTTTAAGAGACCTTTCAATACAAGTTTGTTCTTTCTCTCTTGAAGGACTCAAGGGCTAAAAGAATGGCAAAAGGAGCAAGACTCTTGAAGGTGAATAGCACCTATGCAGTCTACGCAAATAGTATGCCCATCTGTCAGGGACATGTTTTGGGCGCACTTGGTATATTTTTTAAACACAGAAGATTTGAGGTCTTTCAAGTCTTTAGACATATACGAAACCAAAACTGATATCTAAGACAGACAGAAAAAAATCAAGTCACAGTTACTAGTGCCAGAAACAGGAACTCTCTCTAAATTAAACGGTTAGCCCTGAGGAAACAAAGTTAGACAGAGGACTAGGCCCTCTAACTTAAATGGGCCTAGTCCTAGAGGAAGAAACACGACAGAGGACTAGGTCCTCTAACTTAAGCGGGCCTAGTCCTGGGAAGGAAAGAACATGGACAGACCAAGGACTAGGCCCTCTAACTTAAACTGGCCTAGCCCTTGGTGAAATATAGCTTTGAAGAGAGAAAACAATTAGGCAAAGCCTAAATAGAAAACAAAACCAACAGCGAGAGCAGGGATACACAAAAAACAGGCCTGCGGAAGAATATCCAATAAAGAACACCAGAAAAGTACAGTTGTGTACACTTACCATAAATGTAGATGTTAGAGTGTATTCATTGTTGCAGTCAGCATTTTTGGGTTATCTGCTTGCAGTAGCCCTCAGTCAGCCTGATTAACAAAGTCTTGGTTCCTGCATCAGTTGCTGTCCCTTCTTCCATGACATCAGGTCGTCAGGGGTATAAAACATGCAGCCAAACCATTACATCAGTTTTTCTTGCCCCAGATGTCAGGCACCCCCTTAATGGGAAACAATTAAATCTATAAATATACAAGGTTATACCTCCAACAAAAAAGCTAATACACCAAAAAGCGTTTTGAAGATAGTAAAGGAAAATAGAGGTATATGCAAAAAAGAAGGGGGCTGGAGGGAGGGTAACAAGGACTGCAACAGTGAATACACTCGAACATCTACATTTATGGTAAGTGTACACAACTGTACTATGTTCTTCGTGTTTCACTGTTGAAGTCATCACTTTTGAGTAGATTCCCAAAGCTAAGGATGGGAGGAGGAATTTAAATAGAATTAGGACCAGCTAAAAGGCCCTGCAAGACTGCAGTGGCAAAGCCAGCTCTGGATTTAGAGAAAATTGGCAGATGGTAATGCTTGGTGAAAGTATGTACAGAACTCCAGGTAGCAACTTCTAGGATGTCTCTGGTAGGGACGCCTCTGAGAAAGGCTGTAGAGGTAGATGAAGCTCTGGTAGAGTGGGATAGGTTTTCCATGGTGTTTGTAGCAAAAAAGAATGCAATGGCCTATCCATTTGGAAATGGTTTGCTTTGAAATAGCCTTCCCCTCTGACCCTGCAGCAAATGCCACCAGCAGTTAATCAGATTTCCTTTGTTCTGTCCAAGTAGAATCTAAGTTGTCTGTGCATGCCTAAGGAGTGCAGAATCTATTCCCCTTTGTTCTGTGAATTAGGAAACAAGGTTGGCAAATGTATGGACTAATTAAGGGCAAAACTGGATACCACCTTGGGCATGGAGGAGGGATTGGTCCTGAGGGACACCCTGTCCACATGAAAGATGATGAAAGGCTCCACTGCCATGAGGGCTTGTAATTCAGATTTCCTTTTAGCAATCACTTCAGCAAGAAGGGTAACTGTTTTCCAAGAAAGGAATTTTAAATCCACAGTGGCAACTGGCTCGAAAGGAGGAAGGGTGAGCTTTTCCAATACAAAGTTGAGGTCCCAGGCTGGAGTTGCTCTCCTGGGTGGTCGCAGATTTTTGGCCCCTCTGAGAAACTGCTTAAGCAGTGGATGAGAGAAGAGGGGTGGGTTCTGTATTATAATGAGCTGAGATGGCTGAGGCATGAATTTTAATAGAGGAGAAAGACAGGCCCTTATGAAGCATCTCAGTTAAGTAGTGTAAAATCAGAGGTAAACTGGGCACTGTTGTGCTCATCCCTCGAGACTGGTTTCAGGCACAGAATATTTTCCATTTTTCAGGGCAAGACTTTCTGGTACTAGGCCTCCTTGCCTCTAAAATATCCATCACTGGTTTACTGAGGGATGGTAAAGGGAAAATTATGTAATTAGCCAGGCTGCTAGATTCAGTGTTTGAAGTTGTGGATGTAGAATTTGGTTTTCCTGCTGAGACAAAAAGAGTAGGAGTCTGAGGCAGGTGCCATGGGGCCCACAGTGACACACTGCGCAACAGGGGG
Organism: Protopterus annectens; assembly: GCF_019279795.1. NCBI lineage: Eukaryota > Metazoa > Chordata > Ceratodontiformes > Protopteridae > Protopterus > Protopterus annectens. The sequence goes on from NC_056741.1 coordinate 472,257,268, forward strand.
TACCAGTGTTAGCGTAGCCAGTCTGGTGCAATTAAAATCATCCTTGGTTTGTCTTATTTGATCTTTAGTAGTACTTTGGAGAGCAGAGGAGGAAAGGCATAAACTGATAGGTTTTTCCAGCCGAAGGACAGAGCCATCCACTTTTCAAGCTTGTTTGTGGGGAGTCCTTGTGCAGAATTTGTCCAACTGATAGTTTTCGGGGAGGCAAACAGGTCTATACCTGGGCTCCCCCATTTGCTTGTCAACATGTTGAAAATGCTTGGTTCCAGTATCCATTCATGTGGGTCCATGAGATTTCTGCTTAGTTCGTCTGCCAGTGTATTTAGTTTTCCTGGCAGGAATTGAGAATGTAAATGTACCTGATAGCTCAGGGCTGTGTTCCACAATGCCATGGCTAGTCTGCAGAGGGGGTAAGAATGTGTACCCCCTGCTTATTTACGTACCACATAACAGTGGTGTTTGTCTGTCTATCATTAATTGTCCTTGAAGGCTGTCAGAGCATTCTGTATAGCTAACATTTCTTTTTGATTGATACGCAGGTGCATTTGACTTGGGTTCCATTTGCCCTGAATACACTTCCCTGCCAGGTGGGCCCCCCCTATGCATAGCCTGATGTGTCTGTTAAGGTTTGGGTGGCAGGGGGTAGTGTGAATGGTAGTCCTCTGTTTTGGTGGCAGGCCTCTGCCCACCAAAGGAACCCTAGGCGTAGGCAAGGTATGATAGGAATTATTGCCTCTAGATCCTGTGAATGTTGACACCATAGGCTTTTGGGATACCATTGCCATTTCCTCATATGCAGCCTTGCATATGGAATTAGAAAAATGCAGGAGGCCATGAACCCCAAGGCTTGCAGTATTTGCCTTGCAGATAACTGGGTTTTTGCGGCCACTTGTTTGAAGTAGGTTGTCAAATGAATCCGTTTCTCTGGCGTGAGGAAAGCCATCTGGGAAGTTGTATTCAGGCTTGCTCCCAGGAATATAATTTGTTGACAGGGTACCAGTTGTGATTTCTTTTCATTTATGGTGTACCCTAGACAAGTCAGTAATCTTTAAACAAAGGCCAGATGATCCAAAAGTATGTCCTGGCTTTTTGCCTGAATTAGACAATAGTCCAGATATGGGTATATTTGAATATTTATTTGCCTGCAGAATACAATGACTGGAGCTAGGCACTTTGTGAATACTCTGGGTGCAGTAGATAAGCCAAAGTGCAGTGCAGAAAACTGATAGTGCATGTAGCCTGCTTTGAAGCACAGGTATTTTCTGCAAGACTCCCTGACAGGGATGTGCAGGTATGCTTCTTTTAAGTTTAGTGTTGACAACCATGCATCTTTGCCTCGCATAGGAAGCAGTTGGTGAAGAGTCAGCATCTTGAATTTTGGAATCACCAGAAAGGTATTGAGTAGAAAGGTCCAGGATAGGATGCCATGTATTGCCTTTTCTGGGTACCAGGAAAAGTCTCGAATAGAACCCTTGGTCCTTTTTCCTCTTCTGGTACCAATTGAATACCCCCCATGCTTAAGAGAGAGAGTACTTGATTTGGGGCATCTGCCCACTGATTTGGGGGTAGATCTGGCCACCCACTTGGTGTTGGAAAGGTGTGGAAGTGAAATCTGTATCCTTGGGACACTATTTAAAACCCATTTGTCCTGGGAAATGAGTTCCCAGTTTTTGGCCTGCAGACCAATCTTTCCGCCTTAAGGAGCATTCAGTTGGGAAGTGCTTGGAAGTTTTAGAAGCAAGTCATTGAGACTGTTTTGGGATACCTCCTACACCCCACTGAGTACTGGCGACTGGCTTAGGAGAAGCGTCGTCGGCAGTTTTTGACCTCGGTGGCCTGTCTTTATCCTTGCATTTTTTTGGAATCCCGGTAGTCGTATGGCTAACCGACGACATTTCTGGAAAATTAAACCGTTAATGGCTATGTAATCCAATGCAACTGTCTGTTTATTTTAACTGTGGAGCTTTTCTCCTCAGGCCTCCACTGAAAATGGACCTACGTCCAGTCGGACACTCCTGGTCAACAAATATAAATAAATAAATAGGGGGGTCTCTTACTACTCCCTGACTTGGGTGCAGAAACCCCACCACTGCTTAGTCTTGCGTGTCCCCTGGGACTGAAACCTGGGGTTTCTGCTAGGTCTGGGTTTGGCTTGAGAACACCTTGAAGAGGCTGGAAAGGATCAATTCTTAGAGGGCCAGTGCCTACTAAATCTAGGAGGCTGAACTTGTAAGAAATCTTTTAACAATTTGCATAGATTTAGCTTTATCTTCCATCTTTTTAAGAACTTCCTCAGCCTTGTTGCCAAACAGGCGGTCCTGATTTAAGGGAGATTCCAACAATTTAGCTTTAACATGATCATGTAAAGATTGCTCCTTAAGCCAAGCATGCCTTCTGAGCACAGAACCAGTAACAGCAGCCCTGCAAGAGGCCTCTAAAGAATGAAATCCACATTGCAAAGTATGTTTTCCAACCTGTTCAGCAGAATGCATTAAATCCTGTAATTATTTTCAGCACAGTCAGGAATCAACATAATTTTCTCTTTAAGCAATCCAGTAACATGCTGTTGATACTTTAACATATGAAACTGGCAGTTTAAAGCCCTAATGGCCAAGGTTGCAGGAAGTGTAAACCTTCTTACCCCACCTATCCAGTGCCCTGGAGTCTATCAGAAGGGGTAGGATTTTAAGCAGTAGAAACCTTAATGCCCTTGGGTCTCTGTGAAATAGTCCTTGGATCCGCAATAGGATTTTTAAAAAGGAACTTGTGTGAATCAGGAACCCTGTAATATCTGTCAGGCTTTCTGGGAGCAAGAGGCAAGAAATCAGGGGTGAAACTAGATTCCAAAAAAGCATAACCAACAATGTCTAGTACTGGAGGAATAGCTAAAGGCCTACGCTGAGGCAAGAGTAAGAAATCCCTAAGCCTCTTTTTTGAATCAGAAAAATCCTGGCTTTCCCAGTGGAAATGCTCCCTTAGAGTATGCAAGGTTTCACCAAAAGAAAAATCCTCTGGAGTGGAAGCAGAGGGAAGAGAGTAATCTGCATCAGAATCCTCATAAGTAGATTAGGGCAAATCCAGATTCATAGATTAGTACTAGGCTAACTGCCCTTGTGGGCATTTTTTAAGCCTAGCCAATTACCCCATGTGAGGCTTGAACCCTGCACCTTGTGTCTATAAGGTGAACACCTTAACCATTATGCCAACCCCCTCCACAATCAGAAAAATCAGAATCTTGGTCACAAGATTCATAAACAACTTCAGTCCTAAGTCTCTTAGAAGGGGGAGGCTGGCTTCCCCTGATTAGAGTTATAAGATCTTCAGCCATTCTTATTTGTTTTTAAGCCATAGAGGCCTGAACATGCAGCCTGGGCATCGTTTTTTTACGCATGGTTCGAGATTTAGGCCTAAAAGGAGGAGGCGTCTGCTTAATATGCAAGTCCGTAGGCCTGAATACATCCTCAGAAGCCAGTGCCTTTACAGCGGCTCCGGACTCATCCAAGGTAGAGACATCCACAGGTTCCACAGTTGAAGTATCTTGTGGCATACCGGACTCTAAATGGGTCTCAGCAGAGGCCTGCGAATCAGAAGTAACTGGTATCAGGGGTTATGAAAACACCTCACTGAGTACTGGCGACTGGCTTAGGAGAAGCGTCATCAGGAGTTTTTGACCTCGGTGGCCTTTCTTTATCCTTGCATTTTTTCGGAATCCTGGTAGTCGTATGGCTAACCGACAAAATTTCTGGATAATTAAACCGAGAACCGAAACATTTTGAGGCGGAAATATACAGATGGATAGTACGCTGATTAAATAAAGCACAAAACCGACAGCACGGTACGTTGTGGTCAGGGCCTAGGCAAGGAATACAGTACAAATGAAAATATTTGAGCTATTTGCTTTCCACAAGTAATGCAATTATTAACTTTTACTGACATCGGTAAGGAGCAAGAAAAAAAATTTTCCCCAACCGAGTACTTTGCTTTAGTTGAAGACTTCGGTTCTGAAACACGAATACGAAAATTTCAGGAGTCGGCCGACTGGCACTTGCGAACTGCATCTGGCACCGCACGGCAAGAAAAACTGATGTAATGGTGTCAGCTGCATGTTTTATACCCGACGACCTGAATCATGGAAGAAGGGACAGCAACTGACGCAGGACCCAATACTTTGTTAATCAGGCCGACTGAGGGCTACTGCAAGCAGATAATCCAAAAGTGATGACTGCAATAGTGAAACACAAAGATCATCACAGCAAACAATGCCACACAAGGTCTTCAACAGACACCAGACTATAAACGAATACTAAATAAGCTGAATACAACTTTTTTAAACAGTATAAATTGAGTAATAAGAAAAAAATATTCCACTTAGCCACAGCCAATAAGCACTTCTGAACTCGAGTGACAAACGAGATCTAGGATATGTCAGTGGTGCATGATGGGATACCTCCTAGCCACGAGACAACCAGAAGACTTTGAGCTAGAGAACTGCAGAGTCGGAGCAGAGGTTTGGCTCCGAACCCAAGTGTAAGAATGAAGGCAAGATAGGACTACAGAACATCCTCCGTTCTGACGTTTGTGGAAGTCCTGTTTCTCTTTCTTCTGATTAGACTTCCACAAAAATGTCTGCCTATTTTCATAATCGCAGACATCACGTTTGATCTTATACTACTTTTCTATTAATTGAGATTCAAAGATTTTCTGTCATTGAATTCCCCCAATAAGTGTTCCAGCCGTACTGCAGAAAATTTGGGGAGACAATTCTGAACAAGTACATTTGATTTCTTCTTTGAGTTTACTTTGCTCAATAGTATCCCTCTCTATGAGAATGGAAACCCATTCCATAGCACAGCAATGACCTGCTGCCACCCAGCAATCTCAAAAAATATTATCAGCATCTTTAGTTACAATGAAAGTTGTTGTGGGACTCAAACTCCCGCAAGTCTCTAGGCAAGATTATCTAGGTCTAAATAATACTGCAGACCTAATATATTGAGATGAACTTTGTTTCACTAGTTAATACCTTCTCCAAATTGTCACACAAATCTTGAACTTTTTTAGAGACATAGAGGCAGACTGTCCCACCAATGAAAGGATTATCAATCCTACAATCGCATATATTTTCCCAAAATTCTTAAAGGAATGTCACCTGTATTACTGAAACTGTCACCATTTGAAGAAATGCCATTGGATCCTTGTGAGATAATTGTCCATAGTCCTCTGTGAACTGTGAGGTAAACCAGACTCTTCCCAAAATATATGGGGAATATTACACAAAGGGTCCGTAGCCATGAAAAATCCAACACCACAAGCAGAAAACTGATAAAACAAAAAGGCTACCAGACAAGAATTTACAGCATAAAAAAACTCTAGCACTTTGGCAAACAGACTTCCAGGAGTAGTACAAAATAACCACACACAGACACCTTATAGTCACTACTATTAAACAATTATATAAATTAAATATTTCCAATTCACCTCAGAGTTTAAACCTAAAGGCAACAATGTATTAAATTTTAAAATATAAATAGATCAGGATCATAGATCATTTATCAGGAATCGCTTACTATTAGGTACTTTTCCCTGCAATAATTGCAGTTTATTACAATATAGTAACTTCTTTTGGGAAAATAAATGTTTGAGTTTCCCCTTTGGGTTCATAGGTTCATAGGTTCATACTAGGCTATCTGCCCGAGGGCATTTACAAGCCTAGCCCATAGTTTTGTGGCTTACGCCACCCCTTTAGTATGGGGAACTATACCCATTATTTTGCTGTGCCTCTGTTGAGCAGTGACACTGAGGTAATCCCTGGGGTATATCTGCGATCTCCCATCCATTGGTCTGCGATCTCCCATCCATTGGTACATATTCTTCTGTTCCTGAGGGCATCATTTATGCTCTAAGGTGTCCCTGTGATCTATATTACATAGGGGAAAGTAAGAAAATTTAGAGCTAGACTACAACATATCAGGGACATTAAAAGAGCACTATTGCCATGCATTTTAGGGATAAGCATGATAGCAATTTTTCTTTGTTGCAGGGTTGTATTCTTGAACAAAGGTGTAAGACGTGGGAAGAACTGTTTTAAAAGATGAACTTTTATGTAAAGAATCTATATTTTAAAATTTAATACATTGTTGCCTTTAGGTTTAAACTCTTGAGGTAAACTGGAAATATTTAATTCTATAATTAATTGAATAGCAGTGACTATGTAAGGTGTCTATGTAGGGTTATTTTGTACTACTCCTAGAAGGCTGTTTGCCGAAGTGCTACAGTGGTTTTATGCAATAAATTCTTGTTCGGTAGCCTTTTTGTTGTTTTATTACGTTTTTATCAGTCTCCTGCTTGTGGTGTGTGTGTTAGAACACAGAAAAGGGAACAGAACAAAAAATCATTAGAAAGCTAGATATGATAAAAGCATTAATACAAGCGAGGACTTGTACACCATTTCCAACAATAAACTAAAAATAGTACAAAGCAGAAACACTTAGAATAGTACAAAAGAAGCAATTAACTGATCTAAAAAGGTTTTACAGAAAATTGGGAAACAAAGCAAAATGAATAGAAACACTACCAATATAAGAATACGTATATTTGTGAAGTCTGTTAAACATAAAGATGCCAAATGGAGAGAAGAATTTAAACACTAGGGAGATCTAATGCAGAGAATATGAAATTAGATAAAACAGCAGTCAGAAAAAAAATGAGTCAAAATTAAGAGCTCCTAAAATGGAAAACCCTGGGTCCACATGCAATACCCAACTTTTGGTTAAAGAATTACCTCTATGCAAACCTGAACAGACAACCTATAACATAAGGAAAACGATACTCCTCAACAGTGAACCTGCAAGCCATCCTCAGAGCAACCTGCCTTCCAAAAATTATAATTATATAATGGGACTGATGCATACTGCTTATACCCACCTAGAAAAATAAATACTTAAAATGCAATAAAAATGGCATATTGCACAAATAATCATTTACTGTTAAAGCCATAACACAGAGCTATAAAAAGGGAAAGAATCTAACAATGGCATGGATTAAAAACAAAACAGGATTTAACAGTATCCTAAATTCATGGATAATGGTATGCTTACAGATACAATACAGTGATCAATTGCATGACATTGCAGCTATACCACAATAGAGGGTCGGTTATCCCACGAAAAAATTAAAAAGGGGATATTCTACAATGATTCGGTTACTGTTGCTGCTTTGTCTTGCCTTTAATCTATTGAACAGTTTACTATTAATAGATTAGGCTATGGTTACAGTTTAACTCACAGAAACCAACCTGGTTTAAAGACATGTCATTTATTTTTTGAGGAGAATTTAAAAAGTACAGTTGTGTACACTTACCATAAATGTAGATGGAGTGTATTCACTGTTGCAGTCATTACATTTGGGTAATCTGCTGGCAGGTAGCCCTCAGTCGGCCTGATTAACAAAGCCTTGCATCCTGCGTCAGTTGCTGTCCCTTATTTCATGACGTCAGGTCGTCAAGGGTATAAAAACATGCAGCCGATGCCATTACATCAGTTTTTCTTGCCACAGATGTCAGGTGCCCCCCAAATGGGGAGCAAAATATATAAATAATTTAAAACAAAAATATACCTCCAAACAAAAGCAAATACACCAAAAAGGCTTTTAAGTGTAGTAAAAGAAAGGAGAGGCATAGTAAGAGAAAAAAACAGAGGGCTGGAGGGAGGGTAACCAGGACTGCAAAAATGAATACACTTGAACATCTACATTTATGGTAAGTGTACACAACTGTACTATGTTCTTCATGTTTTACTGTTGCAATCATTACATTTGGGTAGATTCCCAAAGCTATGGTTGGGAGGATGGATTTATACAGCATTAGGACTGGCTATAAGGCCCTGCTAAACAGCAGTGGCAATGCCAGCTATGGATTTAGAGAAAATTGGTAAATGATGGTGCTTGGTGAAAGTATGAACTGAACTCAAGGTAGCAGCTTCTAGAATATCCCTGGTAGGAACACCTGAGAAAGGCTGAAGAAGTAGATGCAGCCCTGGTGGAATGGGATCTGATCCCCTGGGGATAGGTTTTCCATGGTGTTTATAGCAGAAATTAATACAATGGCTTATCCATTTGGAAATGGTTTGCTTTGAAATAGCCTTTCCCTCTGACCCTGCAGCAAATGCTACCAGCAGTTGTTCAGATTTTCTTCGAGATTTAGTCCTGTCCAAGTAAAATCAAAGTTGTCTGTGTACATCCAATGAATGCAGAACCCGCTCCCCCTTGTTCTGTGGATTGGGAAAGAAAGTTGGCAAATGAATGGACTGATTAAGAGCCACACTGGATACCACCTTTGGGCATGAAGGATGGATCGGTCCTGAGTGACACCCTGTCCGCATGAAAGATGATGAAAGGCTCCACTGCCATAAGGGACTGGAATTCAGAAATCCTTCTAGCCGAAGTGATTGCTAAAATAAAGGCTGTTTTCCAGGAAAGACATTTTTAAGTCTGCAGTAGCAGCTGGCTCGAAAGGAGGTAGAGAGAGTTTCTCCAATACAAAAGTTAAGGTCCCAGGCAGGGGTTGGAGCTCTCCTGGGAGGCCTCAAGTTTTTGAGCCCCTCTGAGATACTGCTTTAGCACAGGATGAGAAAAGGGGGGGGGGTTCTGTGTTGTAATGAGCTGAAATGGCTGAGACATGGATTTTTATTGAAGAAAGACAGGCCCTTGTGAAGCATCTCAGTTAAGTATCGCAAAATCTGAGGTAAATTGGGCACTGCTGTGCTCATCCCTTGAGATCGATTCCAGGCACAGAATCATTTCCATTTGTAAACATAACATTTTCTTGTACTAGGTCTTCTCGCCTCCAAAATGACATCCATCACAGGTTTGTTGAGGGATGTTAAGGGGGAATTTAAGTGATTAGCCAAGCTACAAGATTCAATGTTTGGAGCTGAGGGTGCAGAATTTGGTTGTTCTGCTGAGACAATAAGGAAGGTGTTTGAGGCAGATGCCATGGAGAAATTTGTAACAGGCTGCATAGGAGTGGGTACCAGTGTTGGCGAGGAGCAATCAAAATAATTTTTGGTTTGTCCTGTTTGACATTTAATAGAAGTTTGGAGTGCACAGGCAGAGGGGGAAAACCATAGACTGATAGGTTTTCCCAGCTGAAGGACAGAGCATCCACTTTCCAGGCTTTTTTGTGAGGAGTTCTTGTGCAAAATTTGTCCAACTGGTAGGTCTGGGGTGAGACAAAAAGATCCATGTCTGGGCTTCCCCATTTGCGTATCAACATGTTGAAAATCCACAGTTCCAGTTTCCATTCATGTGGGTCCATGAGATTTCTGCTTAGTCTGCCAAAATATTCAGCCTTCCTGGCAGGAATTGAGTTTGTAGTTGTACTTGATAGCTCAAGGCCATGTTCCACAATGCCATGGCTAGTCTGCAGAGGGGGTAGGAATGTGTACCCCCCTGCTCGTTTATGTACCACATAACTGTGGTGTTGTCCATCTTTACCATTAGTTGTCCTGGATGAAGGTAGTCCTTGAAAGCTGTCAGTGCATTCTGTACAGCTAGCATTTCTTTTTGATTGATAAGAAGGTGCATTTGATTTGGGCTCAATTTGCCCTGAATGCACTTCCCTGCCAGATGAGCCCCCCATGCATAGTCTGATGCGTCTGTAGTTAGGGTTTGGGTAAGCAGGGGGTGGTGTGAATGGCAGTCCCTTGTTTTGGTGGCAGGCCTCTGCCCGCCACAGGAACTCTAGTTGCAGGCAAGATAATGATAGGAATTGTTTCCAGGCTGTGAAAATGTTGACTCCATAAACTTTTTAAGTACCACTGAAGTTTCCTCATATGCAGCCTTGCATATAGAATTCGAAGAATGCAAGAGGCCATGAACCCCAAGGCTTGCAGTATTTGTCTTGCAGATAGCAGGGTTTTTGTGGCCACCTGTTTGAAGTAAGTCACCAAATGAATTTGCTGTTCTGGCGTAAGGTAAGCCATCTGGGCAGTTGTATTCAAGCTTGCACCCAGGAATGTAATTTTTTGAGAGGGTACCAGTTGTGATTTCTTTTCGTTTATGGTGTACCCTAGACAAGTTAGAACCCTTTTTACAAATGCCAGATGTTTTAGAAGAATGGCCTTGTTTTCTGCCTGAATTAGACAATAGTCCAGGTATGGATACATTTGAGTATTTCTTTGCCTGCAAAATGCAATTACTGGAGCCAGGCACTTTGTAAATACCCTGGGCACAGTAGATAAGCCAAAGGGCAGTGCAGAGAACTGATAATGCAAGTAGCCTGCTTTGAAGCGGAGGTATCTTCTGCAAGATTCCCTGATTGGGATATGCAGGTAAGCCACCTTTATGTCAAGAGTTACCAACCAGGCATCCTTGCCTAGCATAGGTAGTAAGTGTTGGAGAGTCAGCATCTTGAATTTTGGAATGTCCAGAAATGTATTGCATAAGTCCAGAATTGGATGCCATGATTTGTCTTTTCTGGGTACCAGGAAAAGTCTTGAATAAAAACCTTGTCCCTTTTCTGGTACTGGTTGAATAGCCCCCATATTCATGAGGGACAACTTGTTTCTGGGCCTCTGCTCACAGATTTGGGGGCAGATCTGGCCATCCATTTGGGATTGACAACGTGTAGAAATGAAATCTGAATCCCTGGGATACTATATTTAAAACCCATTTGTCCTGGGTAATCAGTTGCTAGTTTCATGCATGAAGTGCCAGTTTTCCCCCCAAAGTGGCGGCCAAAAGATAAGTGCTTGGTGATTGCAGTGGAAAGTCATTGAGACTGTTTACCATAGGAAGGTGCCTTGGTACTTCCAGATTTGGAGGTGGAGGCACCCCATTGCTTTGTTCTATAAGTTCTTTGCAACTGAAACCTGGAGCCTTTGAAATGTCTGGGTTTAACCCGAGTGACTCTAGTGTGTACTGGAAAGGACCAGTTCTTAATAGGCCATTGCCTACTGAACCTGGGTGGCTGCACTTGTAGGAAATCTTTCACAGTTTGCATAGATTTAGCTTTATCTTCCATCTTTTTCAAAATTTCTTCAGTCTTATTACCACACAAATTGTCCTGTTGCAAAGGAGCATCCAACAATTTTGCTTTAACATGGTCAGGCAGATTTTGCTCCTTGAGCCAAGCATGCCTTCTTATCACAGATCCAGTTACAGCAGCCCTGCAAGAGGCATCCAAGGAATCAAAACCACATTGCAAAGTATGTTTTCTAACTTGTTCAGCTGAATGCAATAACTCATGCAACTCTATTTTCCACACAGTCAGAAATCAACATAATTTTCTGTTTAAGTAAACCTATGACATGCTGTTGATATTTAAGCATATGAAACTGACAGTTTGAAGCCCTGATTACCAAGGTTGCAGACGTGTAAACCTTCTTACTCCATCTATCCAGCGCCCTGGAATCTCTATCAGGAGTAGTAGGATTTTTAGCAGTAGAAGCCTTTACACCCTTGGGACCCTGAGAAATGGTGTCAGGGTCAGCAGTAAGGTTTTTAAAAAGGGGATCCAGTATGTCTGCCTGGGAAGACATGATCGACAAACCACGATGCTTTGCAAGAGATGGTCTGCACCCATCACCCCTGGGATTCAGGTTACTGGCTAAATCTCTTGCCACCCCTATAGCGCCTTTTTTAGGCAAGGTTCAAAGAATAAAACCACCACTGTAACAGATATAAGCATGCAAAATCTGAAGGTAATGCTACTCAATGCTAGAAGTCTAAACCTCAAAATGCACTCTCTCAAGGCACTCCTAAAAATGGAGAACATCGATATCTGTGCAGTAACTGAGACCTGGTTCAAGGCTCCAGAGAGCACCACTGCAATACCAGACTACAATTCTTACCACACTTTTCGGTCACAAAACCAAGACTGAAACATTAAAGGTGGAGGAGTGTCCATATTCACACCTCCAGGCTAGTTGCCCAACACAATGCATCTGAAATTCTCCAGGTGCAATTAATACTAGGTAAGACTGCAATCCAAATTGTAGCTTGCTACAGATCCCCCCACCATGCCCCATGATTCTCACTACACCTTTATAAACATACTGGAAAATATTAAGATACAACCAAACACCCTAATACTGGGTGATTTCAACTACCTTGCCATTAACTGGGAAAACTACTCGGGTATCAACTTCTTTTCCCAACGGTTCTTGGAATTCATAAATTCCAATGCCTTGGATCAACTAATCCATTGTTCCAGCAAGGGCTCCAATATCCTAGACCTGGTCATTACCAACATGGGAGATAGATGCTCCACACCAGTGGTCACCCCATTGGTCAGGTCTGACCACAAGCAAATCACCCTCGACATCCACATCCCACCCCCACCCCCCCAGTAAGGAAACCACCTTAAAAAACTTCTCCAAAGCCAACTTCATGCTACTGAAGTCAGAAGTGACAAATGTCATAACACCCATGCAGACGGGATCTGGAAGTTTGACTGCAGAATCCTACACTAAGGCACTGCACGAGAACATCCACTCGTGCTTGAATCGTGCCATCCCAAATAGAACCATGATTCTCTTCTCCAAAAAAAGTAAGCCATTCTGGTGGGTCCCCTGCTATAAACAAACTATACAACAGAAGGAAGAAACTGTTGCAGAGGAAAATCCCAGGATGCAAAAAACTCCCTCACCAGCCTCAGTAAGAAGCTGAGATCCCTCATAAAATCCTCAAAAGTTAGATACGAAAATAAAATTGCCAAAGATTCCAAAGACAACCACAAGGCATTCTATAGTTATGTCAAGAATCTAAATAGCAATGCTCAGATCTGCTCTGAGCTACAACACAATGGCATTAAATATACTGATCAAGGATATTGCCAATATCCTGGCAGATCGATTTAGTGCCAACTTCACCCCCCCTTACCCCCTAAAGGGCCCATCTCAATACCAAAAGATTGCAAATTCCAATAATCACGGCCACACAGGTAGAAACAAACTCTCCAAAGCTAAGAATACAGCATCCATGGGACCAGATGACATTCCAGGCTGTGTACTACATGAACTACAAAATGAACTGGCACCTCACCTAAGTGACATGCTTAATCATAGCCTCACCTCAGGCTTCGTGCCCACTAAGTGGTGCACAGCTACAGTTATCCCACTCCACAAGGGAGGATCCGCCTTGGATCCTGGGAACTACCGTCCCATCAGTCTGACAAGCCTGATCGGCAAGGGCATGGAATGCATTATCATGGAACTTATAAACAGACATTGGCAACCTTCAAACACTGGACCCCACCCAGTTTGGGTTTGTGAAGGGCCGATCTTGTCTCCTGAATCTGATTGCCTTCTTCAAATCAGTCTCCAGAGCTGTGGATGAGGGTAAGGCGGTCCACACAGCCTATCTGGACCTCGCCAAGGCCTTCAACACCATCCCCCACTCTGGAATTATAGATAAACTTACTAAGCTGGGCATAAATCCCTACATCACTCGATGGGTTGCCAACTGGCTTACTGACAGAACCCAGACTGTAAAAGTAGCCAACTCCAAATCCAGCTCCAGACAAGTGGAGTACCTCAGGGTTCAGTCCTGGGACCACTCTTATTTGGCATCTACTTCTCTGAAGTACAGGCCAACACTAAGGGACTCTGGCTAACAAAGTTCGCAGATGACTGCAAACTGGGAGCCATTACTGAATCCCCAAATGATGTGGCTATTCTACATAAGGGCCTTACAGAAACAGATGTCTGGTGCTAGAGCCATGGGCTCAAGCTTAATACCAAGAAATGTATAGTTATCCCCTTTGGAAAAAAACATGTACCCATGAATTACCACATGGGTGGCAGGACACTAAACACTGAAAGTGTGATAAGGGACACAGGTGGACAGTGGTCTCACTTTCAATAACCACATCGCCACAACAGTCAGGAAATCCTTCTATGTGGTACACCATCACGAAAGGCTTCTCATCCAGAAAAAAGGAGGTCATTGCCCCACTGTACTCATCCCTCAGACCAATTATAGAGTATAATGCCCCGTTTGTTATGTACCTCACAAGGCATCTGCAACAGCTGGAAAGGTCACAGAAATACCTCACTAAAAGAATCACAGGCCTAAAGCAGATGCCATACACTGACCATCTAAAAAAAACTCCAGCTATACTCTGTGGCATATCGTCTACTCAGAGGTGATCTCTGCTTAAGATACAAGGCCATGTCAAACCCTGAGCTGTTGGACATGCTCCACTTAAAGAAATCCCAATCCCTCAGAGCCACACGCTTCAGGGATCTAAACCTTGTCATCACAATGAACAAAACATGCTGGACGGATAGGTTCCTGACCCATACTCTGGAATAGACTGCCCATACATATCAAGCAGAGCGCCTCATTGGCCCTCTTCAAAAGGAACCTTGATGATTGGATGGGAGATAGGAAATTCACCTCGGGGATCATATCAGTCGCCCTGCTAGACAGGGGTCCAGAGAAGTAAATATCGTGGGAAGAAATATCCAGGGAATTGTTATGGCTAGGCTTGCATAGGCCCCTAGGGCTGATAGCCTAGTACCAACCTATGAATTTGTGGGAGTCAGGAACCCTGTAATATCTGTCTGGCTTACTAGGAGCCGGAGGCAGGGAATCAGGAGCCATACTGGACTCTGAGAAAACGTCTAGTACAGGAGGTATAGCCAAAGGCCTATGCTGAGGAAGAAGGAAATCCCTAAGCCTCTTTTTGGATTCAGAAAAATCCTGACTTTCCCAGTGGAAATGCTCCCTTAAGGTATGTAAAGTTTCCCCAAAAGAAAAATTCTCAGGGGGAGAAGAAGAAGGAATGGAATCCTCTGTAGAGTCCTCATAAGTAGGTAATGTTCAAATTCTGTTCATTAGAAGAGTCAGAAGAAACAGAGTCCAGTTCAGAAGATTCATAGTCAAGTTCAGCCCTAGGCCTCTTAGAAGGGGGGGGGGGTTGACTACCCCTGATTAGAGTAATTAAATCTTCAGCCATTTTGATCATTTGTTTTTTAGGCATAGGGGCCTGAACATGTGGTCTGGGCATTTTGATTTTGGCCTTAATATTGAAAGTGGTATCTGTTTAATACACAAATCTGTAGGCCTGAATACACCCTTGGAAGCTGGTGCCTGCACAGTGGCTCTGGACCCATCCAAGGTAGAGATATCCACGGTTTCCATAGGTGAAGCATCTCGTGACATACCGGACTCCGAATGGGTCTCAGTAGAGGCCTTTGCATCAGACGTAGCGAGTATCAGGGGCTGTGAAAGCGCCTCACTGAGTACCGGCGAACTGGCGACTATCCTAGGAGAAGCGTCATCAGCAGTTTTTGACCTCAACGGCCTGTCTCTGAGTTTTTTCGGTATTCCAGTAGTCGGATGGCTAACAAACGTCATTCCTGGATAAACCAAGAACAGAAATATTTAGAAGCAAAAATGTACAGACGGATAGTGCGCTGATTAAATAAAGCACAAAAACGACAGCAAGGTACATCGGGGTCAGGGCCTAGGCAAGGAATACAGTACAAATGGAAATCCTTACGAGGTATTTGTTTCCCACAAATACAATTATTAACCTTTACTGACATCGGTAAGGAGCAAGAAAAAGTTTCCCCAACAGGGTACTTAGCTTTTAGTTGAAAACTTCGGTTCTGAAACTCGAAAATGAAAATTTCAGGAGTCGGCCGACCGGCACTTGTGAACTGCTTCTGCTTTGGGCACTGCACGGCAAGAAAGACTGATGTAATGGCGTCATCTGCTATTTTATACCCCTGATGACCTGACGTCATGGAAGAAGGGACAGCAACAAGACTTTGTTAATCAGGCCGACCGAGGGCAACCTGCCAGCAGATTACCCGAATGTAATGACTGCAACAGTGAAACACGAAGAAGATCTGTTTATTTCATCAAATAAATGTTCTGAAAGCAAAACTACAAATACTTAAAACTTTCTAAACATGATACAAGTAATATTAACTGTGTAAAAGCAACATTTATAAAAGGAAAGCTGCAACACTACGGAAATTTTAACCTATGACAGGAATGTGATATAAAAGAACTTGAGCAAGTGGGAGTTAAGTATTTGGTAATATTTTATTGCTGACATTTCATTCAACAAATGAGAACAAAGGTTAGTTAGAAATAAGGTAAAATGGAAATGCTAAAGAATTGGAGGCAGATGAGGCTCAATTACTAACAGGATAGTAAGAGATAAGAAAAATTGTAATGTATACCAATCCACAGAAAGTCCCAAAGAACAGATGGTATTCCTATGGAAGTTTTGAAGCTAGAAGAGAAAAAAACTGAAAGATCTGGAAAGTTAACAGTATTTTAAGAGGAAGAGAAGCACCATCCTGGAAGAAAGAGGTGGTGGCTGTAATACCTAAAGGGGATAAAGACCCATCAAATCCAGCTTCACACAGGCCTATTTCAATCCTAAACCATGACTTCAAAGTACTTTTGTCTAAATGAATGGCAAAGGGTGACACCAAATTGATATATATGTGGTTTTGTGAAGGGGAAGCACACATCTAACATTAACAGAACACTGATGATCCAGAGGGAAGATTATAAGAAAATACCACTGTTGTTGGTGGGTCTTGATGCAGAGAAAGCATCTGATAGAGTAAGGTGGGAGTTTATGAGCAAGCAATGGAAGCATTTGTACTCCCTTATAAAATTATAATGCTGATTATGAGAATATATGCTGGATCGGAGGCAAAAATAAGTGGGTGGGTTCCTCTCTAATCTGTTTGAGCAAAGGAACCAGGCAGGGGTGTCCTCTTTCCCCTCAGTTATTTGCATTATATTTAGAACCACTGGTGAAGATAAGGGACTCGGAAATTCAAGGATAGAGTTAGTATGGTAGTCATGAAAAGTTGGCTCTACTTGCAGATATTTCATATCTGACAAAACCAAACCAGGATATTTCAGTCCTGTGAAACGTTTTGGGACAGTTTCAAATCTTTTTCAGGATACAAAATCAATGAAGCTAAAAGAAAGGCAATAGCTGTAAATTGTATTCCCACATGCAAATTGGTTCAGCAATACCCATATTTATGGCAACAGTATAAAATGAAGTACTTAGAACTGTAGATTAACCATCGTCCTGATGTGGCAGCTACAAATATGTGGGAAAAGACTCGAGAGAGAGAAAAAAAGAAGTTGTGTACTTACCATAAAGTTCCATGTGAGTTGTTTATCTTGCCTTTATTCTCACTGATGGGTTCGGAGCCGATCCTCTGCTCCGACATGGCCGATAGCAAAGCTCAAAGTTTGCAAGTAGCTCGAGACCAAGCCTCTTATCCAATGATGCACTGCTGGAATTATCTCCGATCTTGTTTGCTGCATGTATATATACACCTGTAAGGGGTGCACTCCACCAGAAGGAAGTATTGAACAACCAGGATGATACTAGACTCTAGGTCAACTGTCAGCCAGGAGGGGCATGGAGGGAGTGACGTGAGAATAAAGGTGAGATAAACAACTCACATGGAACATTTTGGTGAGTACATAACTTCTTTGTGAAGTTGCTAAATCTCGACGTTTATTCTCACTGATGGGTAGCGTCCCTACCACCTGCAATCCTGGGTGGCTCACGGGAGTACATTTTTCAGGACTGTAGAACCAAAAGAAGACCCTGGAAGCCTCATCTACTTTGTAAGGAGTGATAAAGGTATGAGGCTTAGACCAAGCGGCTGCAGCACAAATGTTATCAAGGGGCAATTTAGCTTGAAAGGCAGATGATGTAGAAACGGCTCTGGTTGAATGAGCCTTTGCTGTGTGTGGCAAAGGTATGTTAGCATTTGCATGAACAAATGAGATACAATCCGATAACCATTTTGAAAGGGTTATTTTAGCCACTGGTCTACCTTTTCTGGCCCCCGAAAAGGATACAAAGTTGATCTGATTTTATAATATCCTTAGTTCTATCAAAATAAAATCTGAGCTGTCTGTGTACGTCAAGTTTGTGCAGCATGTATTCTAATTTGTTGGAATGGATGGGAAAAAAGACTGGCAACTCAATGAACTGATTGATATTAGACTCAGAAAACACTTTAGGCAAAAGGAAGGGTTTGTTCTGAGAGATACTCTATCAGCATGGAAAATCATATAAGGTCTGATAGATAATGCTTGAAGTTCTGACACCCTGCGGGCAGAAGTAATGACCACTAGAAAAATAGTTTTCCAGGACAAAAATGTGAGATCACAAGATGATTCAGGTTCGAAGGGGGGGGGGGGGGTTATTTCAGATGACATAAAATTCAAATTCCAGGGAGAATAAGAGATTTTGACAGGAGGTCTCATGTGAAAAACACCTTTGAGAAAAACCTTAGATAACTTATGGGCCCATAATATTTAACCCATTGAATCCAAGGTGGAAATTAGATATGGCAGCTAACTGAACCCGAACTGTGGCAGCTGCTGCTCCTTCCTTAAAAATCATTGTCAAAAACTCTAAAATGGGACGACAAAGGAGCTCAGAATGGGTCAATTTTCTGTATACTGGCCCAAATGTCGAACCTTTTCCACTTACTGCGATATAGTTTTCTGGTTTATGGCTTATGAGAAGATAATAGAATTTGTCTTGTGTCATCTGAGAGTGAATGAAGCCTGGCTATTTGGGGAAGTGGATCAGCCAAGCAGTCAGCTTTAGAGACTGCAATGAAGGATGGAGGTCCCCTGACAGGTGTGTCAGGTCTGAAACTGGGTCCAGGATCCATGGATCCTCCACCAGATGGTGAAAAGGGAACCAAATCTGTCAAGGCTAATGGGGGGGGGGGGCTATAAGGATAACTGTCCTTTCCCAGCGATTTTGCTTTCTGTAAAAACCTGGGTATCAATGAAATTGGTGGGAATGCATATAGGAGACCCGGAGGCCAATCGTGTACAAGTGCGTCTCTCGGGGGATGTCCTGGAGGTGGTATTAGGGCAAAGTAGCTTCTGCATTTGGTATTGACGTGACTGGCAAAGAGGTCGCAGCAATGCTGGCCACATTTGTGGAAAATCATGCCCGCAACGTGTTGGTTGAGACACCACTCATGAGGCAACAGGATTACCCTGCTCAGCTTGTCCGCTATCACGTTGGATTTCCCCAGGATGTGCATTGCCTACAGAAAATGCTGGGATGACAGCCCATTGCCATACCCTGAGGGCTTCTCAACAAAGGGTATAAGACTTGGTTCCGCCCTGTTTGTTGAAGTATCAGACCACTGACATGTCTGTCTGAATTGCAATTGGCCCTAGAGGAAGAGTGTCCTGGAAGTACTGCAATGCCAGAATTACTGCTCTCAACTCCAGAACATTGATATGCAGATGTGATTCCTGATCCATCCATGTGCCTTGGGCAGTCTCTCTGAAAATGCCCTCCCACCCCACCCTAACAGGGAAGCATCCGTGGTCACAGTGGCTACTGGGGGGGGGGGGGCACAAAGAGTCTTCCTATTGTGACATGAAGAGACGTCAACCACCGCCAAAGGTCTCTCTTGCAAGAATTTGTGATGAGAATCATATGGTTCATTGGCAATTTCTGGTAAGACCATTGAGCGAACAGGAGCCATTGAAGAATTTGCATATGCATCCTTGCGAGTGGAATGGCTAGAATTGCTGCTGCCATCAAACCTAGTACCTTCAAGACCTCTGTGGCTGTAGCTCTGTTCTTTGACATCAATGAGTGGACGTGTTGGCAAAGTGAGACCCTTTCGACTGGAAGATGTAGAGTGGTGGTTGAGGTATCTAACTCTGCTCCTATAAAGACAGTATGCTGCAATGGTGACAAGGCAGACTTCGAAGTTAACTGTAATGCCTAGGTGGTGGTAGAGTGTCAGAGTAGATTGCATTGCCAGAATCAATTGATGCCTGGTGATAGCGGTGAGGAGCCAATCGTCTAGATATGGAAACACCTGGAATCCTAGATGCCTCAGGTGAGCCGTGACCACTGCCATGCATTTGGTGAATACTCTGGGGGCTGTAGTGAGACCAAAGGGCAGAGCTCGAAACTGGTAGTGATTGGTTCCCATCCAGAAATGCAGGTGATCTCTGGAGCATCTGTCCATCTTTATGTGGTAGTACGCGTACTTGAGATTGATGGAGCACATCCAGTCGCCTTTCCCTAGAAAGGGAAGAATGGCCTGAAGTGTGACCATTCGGAACTTCTCTTTTTTTTACAAATTGGTTGAGTCTGCTGAGGTCCAAGATAGGTCTCCAGTCCCCTGTTTTCTTTGGAGCCAAAAAGAATCTTGAGTAAGTTCTGAATCCAATTTGGTCTGCTGGGACTGCCTGGATGACTCTTTAGCAACTTGCGGGCCTCTATAGTCGCTTGTTCCCTGAGACTGGGTGGAACATCTGGGATTCTGTTTACAGGAGGGGAAGAGAATGGTATGAAATACCCTCTGGAAATTATGCTTTGTACCCAGGTATCAGACGTTATGCTTAGCCAGGCTTCTGGGTACAAAGATAAGCGACCCCCGACTGCCTCCAGAGCCAGACAGCCGGGTCTCCTTTTAGGAGTGCTGGTAGGGCTGACCAGAGAACTGGCCTCTGTCACCCTGCTGTTGCGAATCCCCTCTGCCATGCAGGCGGCGTTTTCCATTATAACCCCCTTCTCTGCCTCTAGAGGGGGTTTCTCCATGTGTCCTGAAAGGCTCCCTGTGCTTTTTGGAACCACATCTTTCTGCCCTTAGGGCCCTTGGGATAGGGCCGAGTAGGGGTAGAAAAATGGACTCAACAGCAGATAGAGTCTTGCCTTTCTGCTCACACCTGGTTAGAGCTTCCTTTACCTTGGGCCCAAACAGGGATTAGCCATCAAATGGGGTGTTGATAAAGTAAGACTTGAAAGGCTCCTCAAAGGAACAGAGATGCATCCAGGCTTGTCTATGCAGGGCAATGCCTGAACTAGTGGCTCTATGCGAACCATCAGCTGCATAAGATATGAGACGCATGGACGAGTTCACAATAGAGTTTAGGGTAGCGAGCTGTGTGTTAACTTCGTCAACAACCCCTGCAGCTACCGTACCCTGGAGAGCATCTCCTAGCTAGCTCTTTCAGGAAATCTCTTCGTAGTCTTGTAAAATGGGTTAAATAGTTCAGTGATCGAAGGGAAAAGGTTGTGGAACTAAACATGCATTTCCCATATCTATCCATGATCCTAGAATCTCTTAGGAGAATGGATAGATGAGGACGTCTCAGATGTTTCCTTTTTGGTGGCTGCCGCCACCACCATGGCATCAACAGGCACTCCCTTAGTCAAAAAAGCTTTGCCCACTGGGGCAGAGATGAACTTATTTGGCTTCCGAGGGACAGGTTCCATGGCCTCCGGAGACTCCCACGCCTTACGAGAGATCAGCTCCATGAGCTCATCGTAAGGCAGAGACACCCAAGAAGTGGAAGGTTGAGACCAGAAAGCCTTCAAAAGCACAGACTCGTCTTCAGTAGAGGTTTTGGACTGCCAACCACCCCTCTGATTAAGGATCTCTAATATCTCTGCAAAGGAGATATCCTCAGAGGGGGATCGAGGGGACCCTTCTGACTCATCCAAGTCAGTGTCAGATGTCAGACTCCTGTGGGGAGTCCAAGTGCCTCCTCTTGCACAGTCTCTTCCTGGGTACCTCCTCAGTGGGGGATCTGGGGAGGTCTCAGAAGAGCAGGGGGCACCCTGTGGGGCTACTTGAAGCTCAGGGTCTCTATGCTAGGTATGGACCGGTAGAAGCAGGAGCGGACACAGGCACTTGAGGGGAGGAGGAAGCCAGACCTGATGCTGATGTCTTTGGAGACCGGACTCTCCTCATGCATCGAACACACCATGGCTCTGACGAGAAGGGGTAAACAGATCCAAAGGGACCATCTGATCCTCCCGCACCGTGGCCATGGGCTCCAAGCCTGATATAGGAGCCAAGCTCATCTGAGACAAAGCCCCGAGAGGAAGAGTTGGCACTGACAAATCAGTACGACTATCCTCTCCGGACCTGACAGGAGAGTGTCTGCTCCTAGTGTCCCCGGTCACAGCAGAGGACGTCTGAGTAGATGGAACCGATAACACCGCAGGTCTCGGCGCCACAGGCTCAACAACCATCAGGTCAGACTCCTTCTGCTCCTAAAGTCCAGTATGGTGCAGAGGAGTAGTCAAGTCTGGGTTAATGGTCTTTGGCTTCGACGAAGTCGTTGGAGCCAACAATTTGGCAAGGCCTGGTGCCCGTAAAAGATTCTGCACCAACCGGTCCATATCCAGATCTGAGAGGCTGACAGAAGACTTCGAGGAGTGCACAGAGGGTGCTGATTAGAGCAGAGGAGATACCGGCTCCAAAGCTGTGAGCTGGCTCCGAACAGAAGGGACACTCAGTTCCAAGGACAGTGGAACCAATGACCCTACACCCTCCATTTATTTTTAGCCTTTTTCGATGATTTCGAGTCACCTGAAGACTTGGATGACTGAGGATCTACTAGCACCATCCTGGTCACCCAGTGCTTCCGAGAAAGGGTGCTGAAGTAAACCCCCTATCCACTAATTTCCTCCTCCTTTCTAAAAGTACCTTGGAAGAGAAGGAGTGACAGATGCTACAAGAGTCTTGGAAGTGTAATGGCCCCAGACAATAAACACACTGAACATGCCAGTCAGTGACTGACACTTTTTGCCCACAATCCGGACATTTTTTGAGGCCAGATTTGGGATGTGGCTTCTCTTTCTCAGACATCTCTATTATAAATTTAAACAGTTTTAAACAATTGAAAAACAAGAAATTATCTAGCAAAGTACTCCTAGAATGTGGTTAAATACAAGGCCAACTACTAGGCCCAACACTATAGAAAAAACAAGCCAACACAGGGCATTTATCAAAAACTAAATCTAAGTCTAAAACTATAGAGATTATATATATATATATGTATATGTATATGTATATGTATAAACTATCCTAACAAGAAAGTCAAGAAAAAAAGTTTTTAAACTTGCAAACAGATGAATCTATCGAATAATATTGGTCCAAGCTATCTGGAACACCGAGATCTGTGCCGCGGCAAACTAGATCTGAGGTAATTCCAGCAGTGCATCATGGGATAAGACAGCACCGATACAGGACCCAAGACTTTGGAATTCAGACCGAATGAGGGCAACCTGCCAGCAGATTACCCAAATGTAATGACTGCAACAGTGAAACACAAAGAACATCCTTAAGGAATATAACCATATATACATTCATAAAGCAGCAGAAAGTACTCCAAGAACTAAGCCAATACGGGAATGGAGAAAGGATATTCTGACTGCAATTAGGGGTACAGACAATACGCAAGAGGGGCCTGGAATTTATTGGAGAAAACTGGCCAAAGAACCAAGGTATTGGGAGCAAATAATTAGAGGAAAATGTAACAGAATGGGAAGAGGCAAAGAATTTATTGGGACTGCAGGCCAGAGATTGCCTTCCTTTATCAAGAATTGATATCAGATTATAGGCACAGAAATAGGGAGATCCTAAGTGAAAGACAGGTACAGTTTTAGTAAAATCTAGAACAAAAGCTGCTGTTAAAAAGGAATAATTAGAGCATAAAATATTGCATGATAACTAAAAATCAGAGGAGGTTAGAAAGAATTGGTTAGAGAGAATGGATAAGTAACTCAAAGAAACAATGGGGGATATATGCAGTTCTCCCAAACATGCAACAAAGTCTAGAAGATTTAGGATCTTTGCTTGGAAGTGTTTACATAGGTATTTTTATACCCCAAGTCGACTCCAAAGAATTTTTCCTTGGGTAGATAGCAACTATTGGCGGTGTAATGAAGAAATGGGTAATTAGGAACATTTTCTGGGAATGTAATATGCTGGCAGACTAAAAATTTCTTGCAGACTACTCTATCAGAAATACTGGATAAGCAAATTGGTATAACTAAGGAAATGATTTTTTGAGCTATGACGGAATCAGAATTGCCTAGCCATACTAATGCCTTGCTAATTATGGTGGCTGCCAAAAAGTCAATTACTAGAAAATGGAAATAAAGTCTAAAACCAACTGTATAATAGTGAATATTAAAAAAACAAAAACCCAGTAAAACTAAACAACCAAGGCAAGGTTCCAGACAAGAAATTAAAGCTTTGCCTTGGTTGTGTTTCATTTTACTGGGTTTTTGGTCTTAAATTGCGTTTTGGTTTCCTAAAGTAGTGAATATTGTAAGAGAGAAAACTGGAAATGGGATCTTTAGAAAAGGGTAAGATCAAATTAAGAAAAAATGGGAATTGTGGGAAAAATACATGGACAGAAGGATAAAGTTCAAAAAGAGGAGGGATTGAATGAGCTAGGCAATGACTAACAGTAACTAGATAAATGTGATGTACAAGGTTTGCAAGTATAATTATATCAATATGGTTTGCTTTCAGTTATATAACTGTATGATTGCCTATGTCATTAAATAATTTAATAATGTTTCTTGTTTAAAAAAATAGCAAAGAATACCTCAGAAGACTAAAGCCAATATTACAAACAGCCTTGACTTCTATGAATAAAGTCCACCCTATAAACACATTTGCTCTTCCTGCCCTGACTTACAGCTTTGGTTTGACTCCAAAATGTATTGTCAGTTGGACAAGAAAACATGTAAAGTGCTTCATGCTTACCAAATGTTATATAAAAAAAAGTGCATACCAAGAAAATGTATACATCTCCCTCGCTCAGGAAGGATGGGTATGAGCCTCCTAATAGACTACATATATAGATCTGCAATCATGAGACTGCATGCATACTAGACCTCAAACAGAAACATACTGCAAGTTCTAGAACATGAAGTCTAAGATGACACATTTGCTTAGTTTAGCAGAAGCATTTTGAAACAAAGGAATGGAATCAAATCACAAGTATACAAAAATCAGACCGCAACTGAAACTGCCAAAAACAAAAGAAATAAATGTTTGGAAGAGAAGGAATGAAAATTGAAAGTCCACCTGTTGCAAGTATAGAAAAATTCTGGAACAAACGTTGATGCAGAGACAGCCACGGCGAGGAGAATCCAGATACTAATAGATGAAAGGCTAATAATGGTGGCCAAAGATAGTGGGCTATACACACATTGGTTTACAAAATCCACTGAAACTTTTGCACGTTCTGTAAAACAAAACTGAAAACAGTTACAATCGTGCGGATCTGTACACTGAAAGGCACAATGACGTGGTAAGACTGTTACAATGGAGAATTGGAGACTGTGCAAATACTACAATAGAGAAGTAGGTAATAAGCCTAAGAAACATGAACCACAAAGTATTATAAACAATAAAGTTTACATCACATGGGATCACCATCACAGACATTTCAGAAAATATATGTAAGAAAACAAGACAATCCCAAAAGACAAGTTTTATTAAAACTGCTACACCAGCTGATAAGTGTTTTATGTAGTCAGATAGAAAGTACTAAAATATCAGGATTATCAGCAGAAATAAGAGCAATGTGAAAGATACTCAGACAGTTCCAATACCAGTAAGAGCAACAAAACAAAAAAATTTACAATTGTACTTGTATGTTACGAATGCATGTAATCCTGTATGAACTGCAGAATGCGGCAATTCTGGGTACATTTTGGGTTCTGAGAAGAGCACTTTTGGCTAACACTAAAGACTGAAACAATACTATTTTCATGAATTCAAATTATTCCCAACTAAGGAATTAGGCCCACTCCCATCAATGTACAAAAACGTAAGCATTTGGACAAACTGAACTGTAAAGAGCCCACTCTTATTTGAGCTCTACAAAGGCTGTTTGCGGATCACTTTTTCAAAGATTTTTGTTGTAGGGCAAAAGCTTGCTGTTGGTCTATAGTCTTTGCCATACTTAAGTTTCTTTTTTTTTTTTGAAGTGTCTTAAGGCAGTGGGTAATGTTGCAGAGGTTAAGGAGAGATTCAAAATATGCTTGAGTTGCTAGTGCTGGGTGTTGACATTTTGAGAAGGAAGTTAAAAGTTTTAATAGTTTGCTGACGGTTTTCTCATTTAGCTTCCACTTCTAATACTGACATATTGACTAGTAAAGTTTACATTTTCATTTTCTAGCAAGTGCTTTTTTAGATAGCCAACAGTATTAAACTTTGTAAGGCCCTATTATGGCTAGGCAATTCAGATCCTAAATCATAGCTAAAAGAATAATTTCCTTAGTGACAAGTATTTGATCTACCAACATCTGTGAAAAAGCACTGAGGATTTTTTTTACAATCTGCCAAACAGTTACATTCCTAAAAACACGTTCCCAATAGCTCTCTTTCCCCATCACACCTCCAGCAATTGCTGTATACATGAGAAAAAAGATTCTCTGAAATATGAATATGTATTTTATACCCCAAGCACACACTTCTATGCAAAAACTGCAAACTTTTTGGACTTTGAACATTTGGGAGCCATGCATATATCCTCCCACTATCCCTTTGTAAATTACCTTTGCAATCTTCACAATTTTTCTAGCCTCAAACTGATTTATAGTCATCATGCATTATTTTATATGCTTTACTAATTATCTCCTTTTTAAAGAGCACCTACTGATCTAGTCTCAAGCAAAACAAACTACAAAAGAGATGTTCTTTCACTTAGTACTTCTCTATCCCTTTCTCTTCGCCTATAGTCTGTTTTTAATCCCTGCTAAGGAAGACTGTCAGCCTGCAGTCCAACCTTCGGCTTGGCCTCATCCCAACTTATTTGCTCCAAATACTTTGGTTCTTTTGCCAATTTCTTCCAGTAAATTCCAGACCTCATGCCATTCCATACCCCTACTTGCCGTCATCCCTCTTCGTAAAATCTCATTTCTCCATTCCTATGTAGGCACAGTTTTTACTTTCTACCTTATGGATATAATTTTCTGCATGGTGGCCATTACTCTTACAAAACTAATCAAAAACCCAGTTCTCATTTCTTGAACTTCCCCATCATATCTCCAATTCCACTTTGATTTATAACTTTCTGCTAGAGTTATGTATATATGAGAGAAGTTCAAAAGTCTCCCTTTAAATCAGGTACTCCTACTATCTTATTCTATGGAAAGAATCAGCATATTACACTTAGCTCACACCCTGTTTCCCCTTCCACATTCCTTCCTTAAAATAAATTACTTCAACTCTGTCACAACTTCTCTTCTCGACAAAAATAAGCTTATGCTGTATATAAAATGAGAGGAACTAAAACATTTTTACTGCTTGAAGTTTACTATCCACATCCATAATCAAGATCTTGCATCTTCGAGTTGCACTGCAAACCCCTTGCACTTTGGGGTCTGAAATCTTTCCCCAAGTTAGGTCCAATGCATCTATGGCTGGGGTCTAACTGTGGGATTCTAGTGTGAAGGGCACTCCTTAGTTATGTCTTGACCTAAGGGGACGACCATTCTAGTTGCTTCAAGACAGCATATAGTGCATTTTCACAGACTATGAATGACAGCTTCAAGCACTTCCTAACTCAGCTTCAAGCACTTCCTAACTGCCACTGGAGTTTAATGTGCAATTTTGTCAAGAACACCATAAGAATTATGGAAGCCATGAATTCCAGCACCATCCAAAACTCACTGCTTCTCAAAACATCTGCTGGATACATATGGCAGTTAGCACAAAGTACTAAGGATATGAGCTGTTAATAAGCTGCCTACAGTAACCAAAAAGTACAGTGATGTCTTACTGTAACCAAAAGTACAGTACCTTTTCACCAGTGGCGGCTGGTGACTTCAAATCAAAGGGGGGGCTGCAGGAGACAGCTGAATGGGTGTGGTCAATGGGAAGGGGTGCGGCGTAGAAGAATAAAAATATTTCAATGCATTGACTGCATGACAGCTTAATATCTAGATTGAAACAAAAAAGGTTGTGAGGCATGAAAAAAATCAATTATTTTTTTTAAATACATTAATGGAATGCCAGTGAAAATCAAGTATAAGAAAAACGAGCAGCACTCAACTCAAACCACTTCTTGCACTGCAGTTCTAATTATAATTTATATTCAGCTTTATTAAAGTACCAAGTAACATGCTGAAAGTAGAAATCTCTGATGCCCCCACTTGTAAAAATGTTCCTTATCCAAAAAAAGACCTGCTGCCTGACATCTACTTGTTTCATGGGGAAAACATGATCAAAGTAAAAAATGAAAAGCAAACAAGAAATAAGCTCAAGGTACATTGCTTAAAAGGATTACTGTACAGGTTATGGACCACACGATTGGCATTCTGTTTACGGGTAAAGCCTGCAGAGATGACTGGAAGTCTCCAAGTGTAATGAGACTTAAAATAATGTAATCCTGTCCTTTATTACAAATACTGGCATATGCATTTTAATACCCAAGGCTTATACATTATCTAGTTAAGTATTCTCTACATGGCAACAAAAAGGCTTTCAATGTTGGCAATTATTTAACAGTATGCTTATTAAAGCTTACTTGCATCTTGCAATCTCAGCCAAGCTTACCTGATGGTCATTAAAGTATTGTTACTTAAACACAGAGCAACAGGCACTTTGAGTAATAAGCATAAATCAACAGTACAAAAAATATGACAGAAACCAGACCATTCTGTAAAAATCAAGGACAGATATAAAGCCACTCTAGTACTTGTGTCTACCTTGGATGGGGGGATACTCTGCACATTTACACTGCATAACTACTCCTTGCCTTGCTTTGTCACATCCACAGTCACTACATGGGGGAGTAGTATGTCACAGTTTGAAATATCTCTGGCTGACTTGTGATGGCCCTGACACATTTGTCATACCTCTCAACCTCAGAGCAAGAAATCTGGACAAAGCCACACAAACAAATGGGACAAAGGCCCAAAAATAAGGGCATTTTTTTAAAATATTGCTCTTATAAACTTAGAAAGATAACAGAGGTCCTGCATTAGTATGAATTTTCTGAATGGTATGAAATCTGAAACTCAAATGTCTGTCATTATTTTCTAACTTCAGTCTTTAATGATTTGTCACCAATTTGACAAAAAAAAACAATTTTATGAAAAATGGACCAAAAATGTGATGTAAAAATATAAAATAGCAACACAATACAGCTGGGAACCTGTCAAAGAAAGGACACTTTAATATTAGTACTGCTAACTTGAACAGCTGACAAAAGAATCTACATGCATTTCTGAAATAAAAGTAATCTAACTGATTATTACAGTTATTTCTTAATTATAAACCCTCCACGTTTTCTTCCAAAATTGCTATTTTACGGAGGGATCATTAGGAGAAGAGCAATATTTTGAGCCAAAATCAGGGACAGTTGAGAGGTTTGGCTATGCCTAATTCTATAAAGCAATTTGCATGTACCTCTCAACCTGTTAATGCAATAAATCTGGACAAGGTCAAATATATTGGGGGAACATATAAACAGTACTAAAAATTGCTCTTGTATAAACTGAGACAGTTGACAGAACAGGTCTTACTTTAGCATGCATTTTTCTGAAGGTTAGGAAGTCTGAAACTCAGTGTGTCATTATTTAGTGACTTAATTCCTAAATGATTTCCCAGAAAACCACAAATTTTATGAGGAACAAACCAAAAATAAGAAGTAAAAAATCTATTCATTCTTTGAAAATCTGGACAGTTGGGAGGTATGGTTCAGCTGGGACTGCCTAAGTTTGCCACCCTTCCCCCTCACAAAACCATGGTCGAATGGAGCCTCCCCCTGCAGCCATTCCAATGATCCATTACTTGGCTATTTCACTCCTTTTACCATAAACACTAATGTGCATACTGATTTACTTCTATGATGATTTGAACTTCATTTGAAAGTTTTATTTTGCATTTTACAGCACAAACACTAAGACATCTGCTAAACAAACTTGGCATTAAAACTTCTCTGCCATCGAAACTCACATTCATTGAAACAACATTGAAACCCACATTCAAAGAAAATACATTTTACCCGTGGCAGATAAAGATTAATTCTGGGCTGTTTTCAAATCATAGGCCCCTTGCATATGAAACATGCATGTGCTCTTTGATACACCTTCCTATTGCTTTGAACATTTTTCCAGTAAACAATGAAACAAAATGCATGCACCAATGACAAAACTGCCCAATTCAGAACATTTCCATCATAAAAGTCTACTCAAACTTCTACAGTCCACTATTATCAGTAAATATGCACAATCTCTGAAGTAGTAAAAAGTCATCTAAATAATTCCATGTTAAATAAATCTGTAATGAAGAGGTTGCTGCTAGCAATCGCCTTTATATTGTGTCTGATGCCCCTGAGGAATAAATTGCCTAAATTACATTAAAAAGAAGCTAGTAATATTGCAATAGGAAATGGACAGCAAACTGATAACAGGCTCATAGTTAGTATCTTAACTTTCAATACGGCAGCATTCACCCCTTATGGGAGTAGAACCAATAACCTTCTGCATCAAAAGCAAGTACACAACCTGTTGTGCTATTAGCAATGTCAGCTGACTTGGCATAATCAGCAAACTTCTCTTCCCCTGCAGCTCTCAGCTCCTTGTAAAATCTACTCAATACTCAACTGCATCTCAACTTTGCAGCACAAGAAATCTGGAAAAAGCCAAATTTATTGGGGTCGGTCAAAAGGGAAAAAAACAGGGACGCATTAAACACTACTTGTATAATCTTGGAAAGCTGCTAGAATAAAATGCTGTGTTACCACCATACATTTTACTGCCAAGGTCCCTGTGCAAGAGAGTCAGAACAAAGTACAGTTGTGTACACCTACCATAAATGTAGATGTTCGAGTGTCTTCACTGTTGCAGTCATAACTGTAGGGTGCTCCTGCCGGCAGGCAGCCCGAGGTCGGCCAGAATCCCAAAGTCTGGGTCCGGCGTCGGCTGTACAAGCTAGTACCCTGACGTCAGTACGCTCTGGTACATAGCCCTCAGCCGACGCCATCTTCTCCAGCCTTTCTTGCCCTAGATGTCAGAAGTCCCCAATAAAACAAAAATGAATCCAACAAGGAAACACAAATACACCACAAAGAGAAAAAAAGAGGGGATAGGAGGGAGGGAAACACCGACTGCAACAGTGAAGACACTCGAACATCTACATTTATGGTAGGTGTACACAACTGTACTATGTTCTTTGTGTTTCACTGTTGCAGTCATAACTGTAGGGTGGAATCCCAAAGTAGTGAAAAAGGGGAGGAGGCTTTAGATAGAAGAAGGGGAGGCAAGAATACCCTGCAAAACAGCAGAGGCAAAGCCTGCCCTGGTCTTAGAATACAGTGGGAGATTGTAGTGCTTGGAAAAAGTATGCACAGAACTCCAAGTGGCAGCTTCCAAGATATCCTTGGTAGGAACTCCTCTGAGGAAAGCTGTAGAAGTGGCAGCTGCTCTAGTAGAATGACTTCTAATGGTACCTGGAAACTGTTTCCCATGATGAGTGCAACAAAATCTGATTCCATAAGCAATCCATTTGGAAATAGTTTGTTTAGAAATAGGTTTTCCAAGAGAACTGGAGGCAAAAGAAACAAACAATTGATTAGACTTTCTGAACTCTTTAGTCTTGTCCAGGTAAAATCGTAACTGTCTGTGTACATCCAATGAATGCAAAATCCTTTCCCCTTTATTTTGAGGAGTAGGAAAGAAAGTAGGAAGGTGAATTGTCCGATTTAAAGCCACTTTCGAAATCACCTTAGGCATGAAAGTAGGATTGGTCCTCAAGGATACTCTGTCCTGATGGAAAATAAGGTATGGTTCCACAGCCATGAGCGCTTGCAACTCTGAGACCCTTCTGGCAGAAGTCAATGCTAATAAAAGAACAGTCTTCCAAGATAAAAACTTAATATCTGAAGATGCAGCAGGCTCAAAAGGAGGCAAAGTAAGTTTTTCTAAAACATAATTAAGATCCCAGGCAGGAACAGGAGGGGTCCTGGGAGGCATAATTTTTAGCCCCTCTCAAGAATTGTCTCACCAAAGGATGAGAAAAAACAGGAGGATCAGAATTGAAATGAGCAGAAATAGCAGAAGCATGAATCTTAATGGAAGAAAAGGAAAGTCCTTTAGATAAAAGATCCGAATGGTAAAGCAAAATAGAAGAGAGATCAAGTACCAGAGGATCCGAGCCTCGGTCCTGCATCCAAATACAAAACCTCTTCCATTTAGAGGCATAGGATTTCCTAGTGCTAGGCCGTCTAGCTTCCAGAAGAACATCCAAAACTTGTTTGGGAAGACTAGAGGAAATCAAATTCCCTTGAAGAGCCAAGCTGCCAGGCAAAGGGTCTTGAGATTGGAATGTAGTAACTGACCCTGATGCTGGGACAGAAGAGAAGGGTTCAGAGGGAGAATCCAAGGAGGCTCCAAGAACAGGTGCTTTAAAGTTGGATACCAAAACTGTCGAGGCCAATTTGGAGCAATCAAGATGAGGAACTTGGGCTTGTCCTGTTTTATCTTCAGTAATACCCAAGGTAGTAGAGGAAGAGGAGGGAAGGCATATCCTGAAAGGCTTCTCCAGCTGAAGGACAGGGCATCCACTTTCCAAGCTGTTTTGTGGAAGGACCTGGTGCAAAAGCGAGGCAGCTGATGATTGAGATGGGATGCAAACAGATCTATCTGGGGACATCCCCAAACTGCAGTAATCCTGTTGAATAAGTTGGTGTCTAGCATCCATTCGTGAGGATCTGAAATGTTTCTGCTCAGGCTGTCTGCTAAGAGATTCTGTTCCCCTGGAATGAATTGAGCCTGGAGATGTAGATTCAAATTTAGAGCTGTGTCCCATAAAGCCATAGCTAGTCTGCAAAGGGTACGAATGAGAACCCCCCCTGCTTGTTGATGTACCACATGACCATGGTGTTGTCTGTGCGAATTAGCAGAGGCCCTGGTTGCAAAAGGTTCTTGAAGGCTAGAAGAGCATTTTGAACTGCCAACATTTCCTTTAGATTGATGTGCCAGTGAAGATGGTCCTTTGTCCAGGTTCCCTGCTGGCAATTGTCTAGAAAGTGTGCTCCCCAAGCATAATCCGAGGCGTCCGTGGTTAGGATTTGAGTAGGTTGAGGTAGACAAAAAGGCTTTCCTTCGTTTAAAGCACATACCCTGGACCACCAGAGGAACTCCCTCTGGAGGCAGGGGATCAGAGGAATCAGAATATCCAGATCGTGGTAATGCTGTGACCATACACTTTTCAGATACCATTGAAGCTTTCTCATATGAAGCCTTGCGTTTGGAATCAACAGAATGCAGGAAGCCATGTAGCCCAGAGTCTGCAGGAATTTCCTTGCAGTGAGCTGAGATAGAGTTGCCAAGGTGTTGAAAATAGAAGCCAGCTGTGTTTGTTTTTCTGGAGTGAGGAAGGCCCTTTGTAAGGTTGTATTTAAGAGGGCTCCCAAGAATACCATTTGTTGAGAAGGGATCAAATGTGACTTTTTTGTGTTCACTGAGAATCCCAGTAGGAGGAGAAGACGTTGAACAAAGTCCAGATGTTGAAGTAGAAGATCTTTGCTGTCTGCCTGAATAAGGCAGTCGTCCAAATAGGGGTAAATCTGGATCCCCTGAAGTCTGCAATAAGCCACTACTGGTGCCAGGCACTTGGTAAAGACTCTGGGCGCAGTAGATAAACCAAAGGGCAGTACAGAGAATTGAAAGTGCCTTGAACCTGCCTTGAACCTGAGGAATTTCCTGCGTTCCTGCCTGATGGGAATGTGTAAGTAGGCTTCCTTTAAGTCCAATGTCACCATCCAGGCGTCCTGAGAGAGCATTGGAATTAGTTGCTGCAGAGTAAGCATCTTGAATTTTGGAATTTCCAAAAAGGTGTTTAACACAGAAAGGTCCAGAATAGGTCTCCATGAGTTTTGTTTTCTTGGAACCAGAAACAGTCTTGAATAAAAACCTTTTCCCATCTCCGAGAGTGGAACAGGCTCTATGGCTCTCATGGCCAGAAGAGCATCCACTTGATTTAAGGCCTCTGACCATTGATGTTTTGGCAGATCTGGCCAACCGTGAGCCCTTGGCAAAGTATGAAAGTGGAATTTGTAACCTTTTAAAATCACGTCCAATACCCATCTGTCCTGGGTAATATGAGTCCAATTTCTGTAAAAAAGAGACAGTTTTCCTCCGAAAGGGGCATCCAGGTGAAGGGGTCCTGTAGCCCAACCGAGAGAGTCATTGAGTTTGCTTTCTTTGAGATTGGGATCTGTCTTCTCCCCTTCTAGGTGAAGAAGCAGTCCATTGTCTAGATCTGTAAGAGGCCTGACCTTGACCACGACCTCTGGAGCGTCTATATCTTCCCCTTTGAGGCCTGTCAGACGTGGGAAAGGACCAATTTTTAGAGGGCCAATTCCTGGAAAATCTAGGAGGCTGAACTTGCAAGAAATCTTTTACAGTCTGCATAGATTTTGCCTTTTCTTCCATCTTTTTAATAACTTCCGCAGCCTTAGATCCAAAAAGAACATCATGTTGAACAGGGGCATCTAATAACTTAGCCTTAACCTGTTCAGGTAAACTTTGTTTACGAAGCCAGGCATGTCTCCTGATAACAGTACCAGAGGCTGCAGCCCTGCAAGAAGCATCCAAAGCATCAAAACCACAATGTAAACTATGTTTGTTCACTTGTTCAGTAGCATGCAAGACATCCTGAAGTTCCTTATCCTCTGCACATGCAGGAAGGGAAGCAAGCTTTTGCTTTAAAACAGACAAAAGAAATTGCTGATACTTAAACATATGAAACTGGCAATTTAAAGCCCTTACAGACAGGGTAGCAGAAGTATATACCTTTTTCCCCACCTGTCTAAAGCACGAGAATCCTTCTCAGAGGGAATAGGATTTTTAGAAGTAGCAACCTTAGCAGCCTTAGAGCCCTGAGAAATAGTTTCAGGATCCGCAGAAGGGTTCTTAAATAAGAATAAATGAGAGTCAGGAACCCTATAAAATCTATCAGGCTTAGAAGGAGCAGGAGGCATGGAATCAGGATTCAAATTAGCCTCAGAAAAAGCATCATCTACAATGTCCAAAACAGGAGGGATGGCTAAAGGCCTATGCTGAGGAAGAAGAAGAAATTCTCTAAGCCTCTTCTTGGAAGCAGAATACTCCTGTCCTTCCCAATGAAAATGTTCCCTCATCTCATGCAAGGTTTCCCCAAAAGAGAAATCTTCAGGCGGAGAGGCTGAGGGTAAGGAGTCCTCAGCATCCGAATCCTCATAAGGAGGAAAAGAATAGTCCTGATCTGAGGAAGAGACTGAAGATACAGAAGCCTGGTCAGAGGAATCCAGAGGAACATCCTGTCGAGGCCTTTTCTCAGGAGGGGGGTGAGAAAGTACAGTTTTGTACCTACCATAAATGTAGATGTCCGATAGGAATGCATCTGCAGTCTTTACAAATGGGTTGTCCTGTCATCAGGCAGCCCTTCGGTCGGCCGGATTCCAAAGTCTGGGTCTGGCTTCGGCTGGTGTCGCACTTCACCCGACGTCATAGCTGCAGTTTTTCGGGTATAAAGGCATCAGCCGATGCCATTTTCCTCAGTGTTTCTTGCCCCAGATGCCAGGTGCCCTCTTGGATGGCTAAATTTGGATAAATGCCAAAGTTTCCAAATAGTAGAGAGCAAACACATAAAATAAGCATGTATGTACATATATACAAACAAATACACCATAATAGATTCCCCCCAAGCTAGCTGAAGGATGGCAAATACCCTAGGAGTACCTCAGAGGGGAAGGTGGGTGGGTAATCCTGACTGCAGATGCATTCCTATCGGACATCTACATTTATGGTAGGTACAAAACTGTACTATGTCCTTCAAGGATGCATCTGCAGTCTTTACAAATGGGTAGAATACCATAGCTAAACTAGGGGAGGAGGAAAAGAGTAGAGATTATGGTGTAGTTAGGATCCCTTGCAAAACAGCAGTGGCAAAACCTGCTCAGGATCTAGAGTATAAAGGTAAATTGTAATGCTTGGCAAATGTATGCACGGAGGTCCAAGTAGCAGCCTCTATAATGTCCTTGGTAGCCACTCCTCGTAAGAAAGCTGTGGTAGTGGCTGTAGCCCTTGTGGAGTGAGGCCTGATGTTCTCTGGAGTTTTCTTTCCATGGTAGGAGTAACAAAATCTAATGCAATTTCCTATCCATTTGGAGATTGTCTGTTTTGAAATTGGTTTTCCTTCCTTTCCTGTTGCATATGCTACCAGAAGCTGGTCAGTTTTTCTATTGGATTTGGTCCTGTCCAGGTAGTAGCGTAATTGTCTATGTACATCCAAGGTATGCAAGAGTCTTTTTCCCCTGTTCTGTGGGTTGGGGAAGAATGTAGGTAGGTGGATAGCCTGATTTAAAGAGACTCTGGATACCACCTTAGGCATAAATGTAGGATTTGTTCTCATGGACACTCTATCTTGATGGAAGATCAGGAAGGGGTGCACTGCCATTAATGCCTGTAGTTCAGAGACCCTTCTTGCTGAAGTTATTGCCAGTAGGAAAGCAGTCTTCCAGGATAAGTATTGTAATTCTGCTGTTGCTGCTGGTTCAAAAGGGGGAAGTGTCAATTTTTCTAGCACAAAGTTCAAATCCCATGCTGGCAATGGAGGTTTCCTGGGAGGTTTTACATTTTTAATTCCTCTCAGAAACTGTCTGAGCAGAGGATGAGAGAAGACAGGAGGATCCAAGCTGTATTCTGCTGAAATAGCTGATGCATGTATCTTGATGGAAGAATAGGACAGGCCTGTATGGAAGAGCTCTGCCAAGTACTCCAGGATGTTGGCTATGTTCATCAGTGTCACATCTTTCCCCTTTGCAGTACTCCAAATGAGATATCTTTTCCATTTTGCTGCATAATTCTTTCTTGTTGAAGGTCTACGAGCCTCCAGGATTATGTCTTTAACCTTTTGGGATAAATTTGGGTTAATTGCTCTTATGTAATGTTCCAGGCAGTTAGCTGCAGAGTTTTCAGGTTTGGATGCAGGATGTTGTAGTTGTTCTGTGTTAACAGTAATGGGATCAGGGGTAGTGCCCATATTTGTTCCCGAGACATGCTCCTCAGCAATGGGTACCAATGTTGTCTTGGCCAGTCTGGAGCTATCAGAATGATCCTCAGACATTCCTCTTTGATCTTCAGAAGCACCTTGTGCATCAAAGGAAGTGGTGGGAATGCGTATGCTGTCAGGTTTTTCCAACTGAAGGATAGGGAGTCCACCTTCCAAGCAAGTGGGTGGTACGTCCTTGTGCAGAATTTCTTTAGTTGGTGATTGAGTGGGGATGCAAACAAGTCTATTTGTGGTAATCCCCATTCTCTTGTGATGGCTTTGAAGATGTCCGGATGCAGCATCCATTCGTGGGCATCTGTTGTAGTTCTGCTTAATATGTCTGCTAGAATGTTTTCCTTCCCCGGTACAAAAATTGCTTGTAACTGAATGTTGTAGCTCAGAGCCACATTCCATAGGTCCAGTGCCAGCCGGCATAGAGGATATGAATGTGTGCCTCCCTGTTTGTTGATGTACCACATAACTGTGGTGTTGTCTGTCCTTATCATCAACTGACCTTCTTGGAGAAAAGGTCTGAATGACTGGATTGCCAATTTTACTGCCAGCATTTCCTTTAGATTTATGTGCAGGTGCAGCTGGTCTTGAGCCCATAGGCCTTGTATGCACTTGCCCAGCATGTGTGCCCCCCAACCGAGGTCTGAGGCATCTGTCGTGATGGTTTGGCTTGGCTGACTGTTGCAGAAGGGCAATCCTGTGTTTGATTGACAGGCCTGAGCCCACCATAGGAACTCTTGCTTCAGGCATGGGATTATTGGAATTTTGGTTTCTAGGCTGTGCTTGTGTTGGGACCACAAATTC
This sequence comes from Protopterus annectens, assembly GCF_019279795.1. Taxonomy (NCBI): domain Eukaryota; kingdom Metazoa; phylum Chordata; order Ceratodontiformes; family Protopteridae; genus Protopterus; species Protopterus annectens. The sequence goes on from NC_056741.1 coordinate 472,294,935, forward strand.
TTTAGGTACCACTGTAGCTTTCTCATATGCAGTCTGGCATGAGGGACCAGAATTATGCAGGATGCCATGAAGCCTAGGGCTTGTAGTACTTTTCTTGCAGTTAGATGGTTCTGCTTTGTTAATGCCAAGAAGTAGAGGAAGTTGCTCTTTCTTTTCTGCAGTTAGGAATGCCATTTGTTTTGATGTGTCCAGTTCTGCACCCAGAAAGGTTATTCTTTGGGATGGAATCAGCCTTGACTTTTTTATATTGACTGTATATCCCAGGGCTTGCAGCAGGTAAATGACTCTTTGTAAGTCTTCTGTTAGCTTGCTTTTGTTGTCCGCTTGTATGAGGCAGTCGTGCAGGTAGGGATAAATTTGGATCCACTGAAGTCTGCAATGAGCAATTACTGATGCCAGGCATTTCGTGAACACTCTGGGAGCAGTAGATAAGCCAAAGGGCAATGCTGAGAATTGATAATGCTCTGATCCTGCAAGAAATCTGAGGTATCTTCTGCAAATTGGTCGTATGGGGACGTGCAGGTATGTCTCCTTGAGATCTAGAGTTACCAGCCAAGACTCCTTGCCCAGCATGGGAAGAAGCTGCTGTAGGGTCAGCATTTTGAATTTTGGAACAAAGAGGAATGTGTTTAAAGCAGACAGGTCTAGAATAGGCCTCCATTTGTTTTCTTTTCTTGGTACCAGGAAGAGTCTGGAGTAAAATCCCTTTCCTTGCTCCATAGGTGGTACCTTTTCCACAGCTCTCGTTCTTAATAGTTGAGATATTTGCTTTAGAGCTTCTGTCCTTTGAGTAGGTGGTAGGTTTGGCATTCCTCTCTTTCCTGGTAGAGTATGGAAATGGAACCTGTAACCTTGGTCTATAGTTTGCAAAATCCATTTTTCCCTTGTGATACAATGCCAGTTCTTTGAAAATAAGGTTAGCTTTCCGCCTAAGGGTGCTTCTAGTTGTTCCCTGGTAGGCGGTGCCACCGCCAAGTCACTGTGATTGAGTTGTTGTAGTGGTGGTGGCTGTATCCGTGCCTCGCTGGTTGTTACCTTGCCACTGGCGTCCCCTGTAGGCACCCCTGGATTGGTTTCTGCCTCTAGAACGCCTATTCCTGCCTCTTTGTGTCTTAGAGGAGTCCGGAAAGGACCAATTCTTGGAGGGCCAGTTCCTGCTAAACCTTGGAGGTTGAACCTGTAAGAAATCTTTCACTGTTTGTACAGATTTTGCCTTCTCTTCCATCTTTTTTAGTACCTGCTGTGCAGGGGAACCAAATAAATTGACCTTGTCCATGGGTGCATCCAAAAGCTTTGATTTGACATGGTCTGGTAATGCCTGTTCTTTCAACCATGCATGTCTCCTGATAACTGTGCCAGTCATGTCTGATCTAAAGGAAGCCTCCAGTGCATCATAGCCTCATTTTAAAGAAAGGTTACTAACCTGCTGTATGTTATGCACCATTTCTTGAACATATTTCTTATCTAAAGATTCTTCAGAGGACAGCTTTTTAGTTAACTGGTCAAGCATAAACTCTGGATATTGAATCATATGAAATTGGCAGTTCAAAGCCCTAGCTGACAAAGTAGCCGAGGTGTAAACTTTTTTACCCCTTCTCTCTAAGGACCTGGATTCCCTTTCAGAGGGGAGGGGGTTTTTAGTAGAAGTAGCTGCTACAGCTTTAGGACCCTGGGAGATAGTCTCTGGATCTGCAAAAGGAGCCTTGTATAAATGGTGATGAGTGTCCGGGACCCTGTAGAACCTATCGGGCTTAGCAGGAGCCGGAGAAAATGAATCAGGAGCAGTGCAAGCATCATTAAATGCATCATCTACAACAGAAAGAACTGGAGGTATAGCTAAAGGCCTATGTTGTGGCAAATGTAGAAAGGTTCTAAGCCTTTTTCTGGAGTCTGAGAAATCTTGGCCCTGCCACTGAAATTGTTCCCTCATAGCATGCAAGGTTTCCCCAAAGGAAAATTCCTCAGGTGGAGAGGCTGAAGGGATGGACTCTTCAGCATCAGAGTCTTCGTAAGGAGAATAAGGAGCCTCAGGAGGGTCTGTATGTTCTGAGTCATCAGAGGAATCATCTGTGGATACTGGCTCAGGGGGCTCTGCTCTAGGCCTCTTTTCTGGAGGAGGGAGAGAGGCCCTGTCTGGATGAGGCTGGGATCCACGAATTAAAGAAATGAGATCCTCAGCCAAAGAAAGCATATGGGAGCTGGTGCTGGGCCTGTGAGAGAGGGGTTTGGCAGGCACCGTTTTTGAAGCTTTGGCTGCTTTAGCCCTGGCAAAGGCCTTAATAGACATGGCTGCAGGAGGCCTAGCAGCTCCACATGCAGGGGTCGAAATATCCAGGGGAATAGTGTCTGATAATTCCTGAGAAACCACAACAGAAGGTTGGATTTCAGAAGCCGATTCTACCAGGTTAGAGGAGGCCTCGGTAGAAGGCATGGTTTCGGCTGAAGGAAGAACCGCTTGCTCGGTTTCGGCCGAAACCGAGACACTCGCGGTTTGCTTAATCGCGGTTTCAGCCGAAACCGCGGACCGCGAGTGTCGGTCCTTTTCTTTGCGTTTTTTGGTAATTTGCGTTGTCGGAGGATCCGACGGCATAATATAGGCAAAATCAGAGCCGTAAATCTGTTCAGCAAACTCCGACCGACGTCTAAGCGTCCGTCGGTTAAAAGAAGCACAGGCTAGACAAGCTGCTACATCGTGGTCTGGGCCTAAACAATGTATGCAGTAGGAGTGGAAATCTTTATGAGGTATTTGTTTCCCACAAGATAAACAGTTATTCACTTTCTCTGACATCGGCTGAGGCAAGAAAGAGTCCCCAACGGGGTACTTAGCTTTTTAGAAGTCTTCGAAGTAATATTCGGTAGTAGTAATCTCTGGATCTGACCGACCGGCACTTGCGAACAGCTTCTGCTTCGGGCGCCACGCGGCAAGAAAGACTGAGGAAAATGGCGTCGGCTGATGCCTTTATACCCGAAAAACTGCAGCTATGACGTCGGGTGAAGTGCGACATCAGCCGAAGCCAGACCCAGACTTTGGAATCCGGCCGACCGAAGGGCTGCCTGACGACAGGACAACCCATTTGTAAAGACTGCAGATGCATCCTTGAAGGACATCCCCTAATCATTGTAAGGAAATCTTCAGCCATCTTTAATAATTGCTTCTGTGTCCCGGGAGTAGATTCAGAAGCAGCTTGAGCAGGAACTTTAGACTTAACAGGAGTCTTTGTCTTTGCCTTTGAAATAGTGATGTGAGTAGGCCTGAAAACCCCCTCAGAAGCCGGTACCTGCACAGCGGTTCCGGACCCATCTGAGGGAGCGACGTCCGAAGGTCCTGCAGCAGTTAAAATAGTAGGCCTTGATGGCTCCCCCCATGGGAGTCCGTATCGGCCATCGGTTCAGAAATGGCGGACGACAGGGGCTGCAAAAGTGCCTCACTGACAACAGCCAAACCGGACACTGGCTCCAGCTGCAACGAGTCCTGTTTGGACCTCGGAGGCCTGTCTTTGCGCTTCTTTTGAATTCCGGTAGTGTCCAACGACATTCTATAATTGAAGCGTCTGCCAAAATAATTTAGAGCCCAATCGTACCTGCGCTTGATAGTACGAGAGTTGAACCTGGCACAGAACCGACAACAAGAAACGTCGTGGTCAGGGCCTAAGCAAGGTAGACAGTAAGAGTGGAAATCTTTATGAGGTATTTGTTTCCCACACGTTATACAATTATTAACTTTTTCTGACATCGGAGGAACAAGAAAAAGATTCCCCAATGGGGTACTTAGCTTTGAGAAGAGAAGTAAGAACTTCGGACCGACAACAACAAAATACGCTGTTCGAAAATCGCCAACCAACGACTTGCGAGCTGCTTTCCACCGCACCGCAAGAAAGACTGGAGAAGATGGCGTCTGCTGAGGGCTATGTACCAGAGCGTACTGACGTCAGGGTACTAGCTTGTACAGCCGACGCCGGACCCAGACTTTGGGATTCTGGCCGACCTCGGGCTGCCTACCGGCAGGAGCACCCTACAGTTATGACTGCAACAGTGAAACACGAAGAACATCATACCACTACGCCAAATCAGCTGCTTTGTGAAAGAAAGGAAGACTGAAACTTAAATGGCTATCATTTAATGTATTCAGTTCTCACCATAGCTGTCAACCTCTTGGCACAAAACACCTGGACAAACCCAGTAATGACTGAATACAGCCCTCAAACATATTCAGTGAATTCAGTTCTTGCCATAGCTGTCAACCTTAGCACAAAAAACCTGGACAAAGCCAATAACAGGGTAATACAGTCCTAAAAATAAGGACAAATTTCAAATGGTCATTTTATAAACTTAGAAAATTGCTATAATAAAAGGTTGTGTTACTATATATTTATTGCTAGAATAAAAGTTGTTTTATTATGTATTTTCTGAAGAATATGAAGTCTGAAATTCAAATGCCTGTCAATTTTACTTCTGATGGAACAAAAACAATTTTCAGCAGAGGCCCAGGGAGAAATACTGTAGACACGTCTTTGTAAAATGGCAGGACACCACAGCAAATCCACACAAACACAGGGATAAGATGCAGACTCCACACAGAAGGCACCCAGCCAAGAATCAAACCAGAAAACCTATAGCTGTGAGGCAACAATACTGCCACTGCATGACTGCACCATCAAATATGTAAGGAATTAAACATTCAGAAACCTGAAGTCTGAAATTCAAATGCCTGTCAATTTTATTTAGCATTTCTTAATCAGGACAGTCTGATTTTTAACAAAAAACAATTTTCAGCAGAGGCCCAGGAAGAAATAATGCAGACATGTCTTCGTAAGATGGGAGGACACAAAAGCAAACCCACACAAGCACAGGGAGAAGATACAGACCCCACAAAGAAGGCACCCCAGCCAAGAATCATAGGTTCATACTAGGCTATCTGCCCTAGGGCATTTATAAGCCTAGCCAGAATGTGTTTGGCTTTCGCCACCCATTTTAAATTTATTTTCCTATGCCCTTTTTCGAGGTTAGTATACTGTGCCTCTGTCTAACAGTGACACAGAAGTGATACCCGGGGTAAACCTACGATCTCCCATCCACTCATCAAGATTCCTCTTGAAGAGAGTCAATGAGGGACTCTGCCTAACCTGGACTGGGATTTTATTCCAGAGTGAAGGGAGCCTCTGGGTTATGAATCTGTCCCTCCAGCATGTCCTATTTATTTCAGTGCTGAGGTTCAAGTCTCTCGAGCGTGGCTCGATGGGATTTGGATTTTCTGAGGTGCAGCATGTCCATTAATTCGGGTTGGACATGGCTTTATATGTCAGGCACAGATCGCCTCTGAACAGGCGGTATGCCACTGAGTAGAGCTGGAGTTTCTTTAACCGGGCAGCATATGGCATCTGTTTCAGCCCTTTGATCCTCTTGGTGAGGTACTTTTGGGGTCTTTCCAGTTGCTGCAGGTGTCTGGTAAGGTACATCCCAAAAGGGGCATTGTACTCAATTATGGGCCTGATGAGGGATGAGTAAAGAGGCACAATGACCTCCCCTGATCTAGATGTGAATCCCTTCATGATTAGGTGGGCTATATAAAATGTTTTTCTAACCACTTTGGCCACGTGGTTGTCAAATGAGAGATTGTTATCAACTTGGGTCCCCCAGGTCCCTAATTACTTCTTCTGTACTTAATGGATTACCACCTATGTGGTAATTTGTGGGCACTTTGTTTTTGCCAAAGGGGATGACTATACACTTTTTGGCATTTAGCTTGAGGCCATGGCTCTGGCACCAGTTGTCTGTTTCTATGAGGCTTTTGGAGGAAGCTTGTTTCGGCTGGAGAGTCGATTATGGCACCCAGTTTGCAGTCATCTGCGAACTTGGTCAGCCACAGTCCTTCCGTGTTGGCCTGTACCTCCGAGAAATATATACCAAACAAGAGAGGTCCCAGGACTGAGCCTTGTGGGACACCACTTGTAACTGGTTTGGAGTCTTGACATGGCTCCAGCAATTCTAACCATGTGGGTTCTGTCCTTGAGCCAGTTTGCAATCCATCTAGTGACATAGGGGTTTATATTTAAGCTGGTGAGCTTATCTATAATGCCCGAGTGGGGTATTGTATCGAAGGCTTTTGCGAGGTCCAGGTAGGCTGTGTGGACCACCTTCCCCTCGTCAATGGCCTTGGTGACCGTTTCAAAGAAATCAACCAGGTTTAAGAGGCAGGATCTGCCCTTAACAAAGCCGAACTGGGTAGGATCCAGTGTTTGTAGGTCCCCAATATCTTTATTTATGAGGTCCATGATTATCCTTTCCATAGCTTTGCAGACCAAGCTAGTCAGGCTTATGGGGCGATAGTTTCCAGGATCCGTTGAGGCACCACCTTTATGGAGAGGGACCACTGTTGCTGTACGCCACTCTTTGGGCACATATCCTGTAGTAAGGCTGAGACTGAACAGTAGTTTTATGTTTGGGTTTAGCTCTTCTTGGAGTTTATGAAGGACGCAGCCCAGGACACCATCTGGTCCCATTGATGCTGTGTTTTTTGCTTTGGAGAGGGCGGTTCTTACCAGAGCATCTGAGATGTCAGGGGGGCAGCACTCTGCTGGGATAGATATTTGCCCTTTTGGTGGGGGGGGGAGTTTGCGCTGAACCTGTCAGCTAGGATGTTGGCAATGCCTGTGGGTTCTGTGTATTTTTTGTCATTTTGGACTAATTCTGAGCATATCTGGGAATTACCACCCAGGTTCCTAACATAACTAAAGAAAGCCTTGTGATTATCCTTAGTGTCCTGTGCAATTTTTCTCTCGAAGCTGGCCTTAGACAATTTTGTGTGCCCCCGTAGTTTTTTTGCTAATACTGATCAGTGATGCCTTCCCTTTTTGGGATTTTGCTCTATCATTTAGTAGCTTCCTCCTTCTGTTGTATAGTTTGTTTATGGCTGGGGTCCACCAGACAGGAAGTCTGCCTTTGGAGGATTGGGTCTTGGTTTTATTTGGGATTGCATTATCCGTGCATTCCTGAAGGTGTTCATAGAATGCGTTTATAAAAGATTCTGCAGTCTGGGCCGTATTTTCCACAGGCCCGGGGGCTTTGAAGGATTCCACCTCAGTTTTGAGGAGTGTGAAATTTGCTTTAGAGAAGTTTTTCACTGTGGTTTTCTGGGCAGGGGGTGGGGTCGGGATGTAAATATCCAGTGAGATTAGTTTATGGTCTGATCTTACCAGTGAGGGATACACTTCTGGTCTGGAGCATAGAGTCCCCATGTTGGTGATGATCAGGTCCAGTATGTTTTCCCCTCTTGTGGGAGTGGTAACAAGTTGTTCCATAGCATTTGAGTTTATAAATTCTAGGAACCTTTGGGCTAAGGTGTTGGAGCTAGAGTAATGCTCCCAGTCTGTTTGGGTAGTTGAAGTCGCCCAATATAATGGTGTTTGGAGAGACCTTCATATTTTCCAGTGTTCTCAGGAAGGCCGAGTGGGGCTCCTGGGTTTGGGAGGGTGGTCTGTAGCAGGCTATAAACTGGAAGGCAGTTTTACCCACTGTTAGTTGCACATGGATAGTCTCTGATGCTTCGTGCTTTGCCACCAACCTGGAGGTGTGGGTATCTTTGATGAATATCGATACTCCCCTCCTTTGTGGTTCGGTCCAAGTTTTGGGGCTGAAAAGCATGGTATGAGGTATAACCTGGTAGTGCTGGGGTGCTCTCGGTAGCCCTGAACCAGGTTTCTGTTACTGCACAGATATCGATGTTCTCCATGCTAAGGAGAGTTTCGAAAAGTGCATCTTGAGGTTTAGACTTCTGGCGTTGAGTAGCATTACTCAGTTTCTTATCCCTTGTGATACCTATGGAGGTGGGTTTGTCTTTTGAGCCTTGCCTAAAAAAGGCACTATGGGGGTAGCAAGAGCCTTTGCCAATATCCGAAAGCCCAGGGGTGACAGGTGCAAGCCGTCCCTAGCGAAGCATCGTGGCTTGTCGAGCATATCATCCCAAGCTGACAGGCATTGGATCCCCTTTGAATGGCACCAGTACTTAAGCCAATTGTTGAAATTGATCATCTTGTCTTCATATTGCGGCATCATTCTTGGTGAGGGTAAGATGCTACTCAAGGTCAGGGTCATACCGGCCTGGGCTACATGCTCAGAGAGCTCCTTTATGTCTCTTTTCATGTAGTCCAGGAGGTACGTCTCAGGTCATTCACACCAGCATGGACAATGACTGAGTCATATTTGTACTTGCCTTGGAGTGACCTGAGTGCTTGTGTTATGTGGCGGATCCTAGCACCCGACAGGCTGCTCACCGTGACCCTCTCCTTGTTCAGCCTGGTGAGCGGGACGTCAATGTGCCTGACGATAGAGTCACCAATTACAAGTGTATCAGGTGTGTTGTTTAGTCTTAAGGGCTGTGACTGTTTGGCACACTGGCTTTGTGAGATATGTGTTGCACATGTTTTGTTTTGGGGTAGCGGCTGCTTGGGTGTCTGCTTTGGAGGTCTCTGCTGCTTCAGCAGATCTTTATTTAGAGCCTCCGAGTATGTTTTTGTGTGATTATGTGTTTGGTTTGCTGTCGTGGTAGGTCTATGCGAGACTGGAATTGTAGTGAGTGTGGTTTCCTTCTCCTCCTGACTGGTTATGTCAGTACTGAGTTGAGAGAGCTTAGCCTCCAGTTTGGCTATATTGTTGCATCTCTCATGTGTTGGAATTTGTTGGGAGGAGAGGGTTGTCTGTGTACATGAGGCAGTTGTAACATTGCCTCAAGATTCCCAGATTCACCAGCTGGACCAGAGAGGAGATTGACAACTGACCTTTTGACATGCTAGAATAATATTGGGAATTCCTTAATTGAAAACCAGGGCCAGTGGGGAGTGAGGGTGTAGTGCTTTTAATTTTTAGTGCTGACTTATATAATTGCTTTAGTGAGCAAGTGTCAGGTAACTTAAGTGCAATGTGTTGCAGGTAACTTAAATGCAAAAACGACAAACAGTAACTTTCAAGTGAAACAAGGAAATAAGTACAGTAAGCAATGCAGATATCACTAGTGATCCACAGAAGCGCTGAGAAGCCACGTATTAGGTGGATTTAGCGTTCCAGGGAAATAACAAGCAAACAAACAAGCATATAAACAAAGCTAGATTCAGCAGGCCTGGATCTAGTCTATGCTACAGCAAACAAGGTGTACCAATTTCAGTAAGATACAGTTCAAATATTCAGGCACTATAAACCTTTAACCAGAAATTCCCAGCTCAGAAGGGCAGAGTCCAGCCTCTTCTCCCACAAGAGTGCAGACCACAAACCTTCTTAATGTAAAATAACTGGCCTGAAGCCCAAGTGCTTAAACCAGAACTAATGCACTTTAAGAACAACAGAAACTGGGCTCTCAATAAGCAGTTCTCAACTTAGAAGGATGAAAGCTACCTGTCCTGCCACCACAGTGCATGCCACAAACCTTCCTAATGTAAAACAACTGGTCTGAAGCCCAAGTGCTTAATCCAAAAGACTTAGAAGGATAGCTACACTTTAATCAAGTTACTACCAAGCAGTAATAAATACAATTGAATACTTTAGAGAATGCCTGGATTAGTGCTCAAGTTACACAAACAAAGCTAGATCCAGCAGGCCCGAATCCAGTCTATGCCACAGCAAACAAGGCGCACCAACTTCAGTAAGAAGCAGTTCAGATATGCATGCACTATAAGCCTTAAACCAGAAATTCCCAGCTCAGAAGGGCAGAGTCCAGCCTCTCCTCCCACAAGAGTGCAGACCATGAACCCTCTTAATGTAAAATAACTGTCCTGAAAGCCCAAGTGCTTAAACCAGAATTAATACACTTAGAATAATCAAACATGAGAACCTGCAGCTGTGAGGCAACAATGCTACCACTGCACCATCAAATATCAAGCATTGCAACATTTACAAACCACAGATATGAGGAACAGATCAGATCAAATATGAGGCAAAAATCTGCAATTTTTCTTTACAAATGGTGGTGGGTAGGGAATTCAGGTCTTTAACACCTGCATACAAGGTACAGGGTTCAAGCCTGAGGTATTCCCTACCACACCACCATGAGTCTAACCAACAGTATATTGCACCTAGGGCATTTTCTCACACACACACACACACACACACACACACACACACACACACACACACACACACACCTTGTAGCAAACCATACATCCAAATCCGTCCACAGACTTACCTGTAGTAGATCTTGTATCAAACCACTCCAAATCCCTGTCCGCAAACCACCATAAATCCAAATCTCTAAGCTACGAAAACCCGCGCAAATCCAGATCCCACCCGTCGCGAAATCTTCCCCCGATGAGACCCCTGCCCGTCACGAGATCTTCCCCCGACAAGACTGCAGCAAACTCCAGACTGCTGATGTCGCAGTCCAACCCCGACGCGTTTTCCCAGCGAGTTCCAGGACAGTCTATGCAGTTTAAAACTGCATAGACTTCTGGGAGCTCCTTTCTTCATGTTTCCCAGACAGGACTGCTGCTGAGACACTCTGCGCATGCTCCAGACGGTCTCAGCAGCAGTACGGACTAGTGAGCATGCGCAAAAGTCCGCTATTTTTTAAATTTTATCTTTTCATTTTCTTTTTTTTACGTTTTCTTTATTTTATAGTTGAGGGGGCTGCAGTCCAATAGCACGGGCTGCCCCTGCTTTTCACCTATATTTGCCTACCGTGTGAATATCAGCACGTCACAACCAGATAAAGCTCCCAGAACTAGTCTGAAAAAAGTCCGTGTGCATTAGTGTTCTTCTCTGGTTAAATACAAAATAAAAAAATAAAGTCGTATGGAAGGAGGAACCTCCCCTGGTTGCTGGAATTTAATACAGACCCAAGGATCATCAGATAAATGGGGTGAGATTTGACTTGCTGATGTTGAAGGAAACACCACATTTAAAACAGCGGTAGAACTGCAGCACTAACTGAATGAGGCTGTCATTTACAAAACAGCAAGTATAAATGCCCAAACATTTTATGGGTAAGGGGGAAAGTACAGTTGTGTACCTACCATAAATGTAGATGTTAGAGTGTATTCACTGTTGCAGTCATTACTCTTGGGTTATCCTGCTGGCAGGCTACCTTCAGTCGGCCAGAATTCCAAAGTCTAGGTCCAGCGTCGGTTGCTGCCACCTCTTCCCTGACGTCAGTGCGCCAGGGGTATAAAAGATGCAGCAGATGCAATTTTCTTCAGTTTTTCTTGCCCCAGATGTCAGGTGCCCCCGAATTAGTAGGCTGAAAAAATATGCCAATAAAAATGCATCCAAAAAAGTAGCATTTCCTTCATCTACAAGCAAATACACCAAATAGGTTGCATAGGATAGAGAAGTGCAGATAGACCCAGCAAAGAAAAGGGGGATGGTGGGTAACCTGGACTGCAACAGTGAATACACTCGAACATCTACATTTATGGTAGGTACACAGCTGTACTATGTTCATAGTGTTTCACTGTTGCAGTCATTACTCTTGGGTTGAATCCCAAAGCTGAGTATGGGAGGCTGGGCTAAATAGGATTAGGAGAGGCTATGAGGGCCTGCAGGACTGCAGTGGCAAAGCCTGCTCTGGACTTAGAGGCTGCAACCTGGAGTTCAGTGTACACCTTCACAAAGCACTACCACTTACCTCTTTACTCTAAGATAGCTTTGGTTGGTACTCCTCTGAGGAAGGCTGCTGAAGTGGCTGCTGCTCTGGTGAAATGAGGCCTAATGCCCTTAGGCACTGATTTGCCATGTTGAGAATAGCAGAAATGGATGCAATGGCCTATCCATTTAGAAACTGTCTGTTTTGAGATGGCCTTTCCTTGTGATCCCACAGCATATGACACTAAAAGTTGCTCAGTCTTTCTGAAAGCTTTAGTTCTGTCCAAGTAGAAGCGTAGCTGTCTGTGTATGTCCAAAGAATGCAGAATTTTCTCACCCTTGTTCTGTGGATTTGGATAAAAGGTAGGCAAATGAATGGTTTGGTTGAGGGCCACACTGGACACCACCTTAGGCATAAATGTAGGGTTTGTCCTTGGAGAAACCCTGTCTGGATGAAAAAATGAGGAAAGGTTCCACAGCCATGAGTGCTTGTAACTCCGAGACTCGCCTTGCAGAGGTTATTACTAGGAGCAGAGCTGTTTTCCAGGATAAGAATTTTATATCTGCTGTTGATGCTGGCTCAAAAGGAGGCCGTGTGAGTTTTTCCAAAACATAATTGAGGTCCCAGGCCGGAATTGGTGCTCTCCTTGGAGGCCTAATGTTCTTGGCCCCTGTGAGGTACTGCCTTATTAAAGGATGAGAAAAGATAGGTGGTTTCACATTGTAATGGGTTGTAATGGCAGAAGCATGAATCTTAATTGATGAGAAAGAAAGGCCTTTGTTCAGCATCTCATTTAGGTATTGTAAAATCTGAGGGATATTTGGTACACACGTGTCAATGCCTTGCTGGTTCCAAGCACAGAATCTCTTCCATTTCTCTGCATAAGATTTTCTGGTACTGGGCCTCCTGGATAACATCCAAAACAGCTTTTGAAAGAGGGGTGTTCTGAATGGCTACATTATCTGCCATGCTGCAGATTTAGGTCCTGAGTTGACTAAGCAGGATCGGATTGTTTTGTTGGGTCAGCAAGTGAGAAGTTTGAGGCAAAATCCATGCTGGACCTTGAGACAAGCTCTTTAGGATTGGGTACCAGTGCTGGCGTGACCAGTCTGGTGCAATCAGTATCATTTTTGGCTTCTTTTGTCTGACCTTTAGGAGTACCCTGGGAAGGAGAGGCAGTGGAGGAAAGGCATATACTGTTAGATTTTTCCAGCTGAAGGATAGGGCGTCCACTTTCCATGCTTGCTTGTGATAATTCCTTGTGCAAAATCTCTGCAATTGGCAGTTGTGAGGGGAGGCAAATAGATCTATGTCTGGGCATCCCCATTTCCTTATCATGCTGAAGACTTGTGGATCAAGTTTCCATTCGTGGGGGTCGATGGTGTTTCTGCTTAGTTCGTCTGCCAGAGTATTTGTTTTTCCTGGCAGGAATTGTGCTTGCAGGTGAACTTGAAAAGCCAATGCTGTGTCCCATAAGGCCATTGCTTGTCTGCAGAGGGGGTAGGAATGTGTACCTCCCTGCTTGTTTATGTACCACATGACCATAGTATTGTCTGTCTTTATCAGTAACTGTCCTGGATGAAGCAGGTCCTTGAAAGTTGTCAGAGCATTTTGAACAGCTAGCATCTCTTTTTGACTGATGTGAAGATGCATCTGGTTTGCAGGCCATGTGCCCTGAATACATTTTCCTGCCATATGGGCCCCCCCAGGCATAATCTGATGCATCCGTTGTCAGTGTCTGTCTGGCTGTGGGTAGACTGAATGGCAGACCCTTGTTGTGGTGACAGACTTTTGCCCACCATCAAAACTCCTGCTGCAGGCAGGGAATGAGTGCAATTACTGTCTCCAGGCTGTGGCAATGCTGAGTCCAAACACTTTTTAGATACCATTGTAGTTTCCTCATATGCAGTGTGGCATATGGAATTACTAGAATGCAGGATGCCATGAAACCCAAGGCCTGCAGGATTCCTTGCAGATAAGTGGGTTTTTGTTGCCAATTTCTTGAAGTAGTCAGATGCTTTTGTGTGGCATGAGATAAGCCATCTGAGCAGTTGTATTTAAGCTTGCACCCAGGAATATTATCTCTTGAGAGGGCACTAATTTTGATTTATTTTTGTTTACTGTGTACCCTAGGCCAATTAGTAATCTTTTTACAACCGCCGGATGCTGTAGAAGAATATCTTTGTTCTCTGCTTGAATTAAGCAGTCGTCCAAGTAGGGATATATTTGAATTCCTTTTTGTCTGCAAAACGCAATTACTGGTGCCAGGCATTTTGTGAAGACCCTGGGCACAGTAGATAAGCCAAAGGGCAGTGCAGTGAATTGGTAAGGCACTGAGCCAGCTATGAATCCGAGGCATCTTCTGCAAGATTGTCCGAGCGGGACATGCAGGTATGCCTCCTTTAGGTCCAAAGTTACGAGCCAAGCCTTCTTGCCCAGCATGGGCAGTAGCTGCTGCAGAGTCAACATCTTGAATTTTGGAACTTCCAGAAAAGTATTTAGTATAGACTGGTCCAGTATTGCTCTCCAGGTTTTGTCCTTTCTGGGTACTAGGAAAAGTCTGGAGTAAAATCCTTGCCCCTGCTCTTGTTGTGGTACTTGCTGAATGGCCCTCATGTCCATGAGGGCTGTAATTTGTTTTTGTGCCTCTGCCCATTGATTGTGTGGCAGGTCCGGCATACCTTTTGACCTTGGTAGAGTGTGAAAGTGGAACCTGTAGCCTTGGGACACTATGTTCAGGACCCATTTGTCTTGGGTAACCATTTGCCAATTTGATGAAAAAAGTGTTAGTTTTCCCCTTAAGGGGGCTGCCAAAAGAAAAGTGCTTGGATATGGTAGAGGAAAGTCATTGGGACTGTTTCCTGTAAGGCTGTGATTTGTCTTCTCCACTTTTGGGGGTAGGAGCATCCCATTGTTTAGGCCTGTATGAGCCTTGGGGTGGAGATCTGCCTCTGGTATGCCTGTACTGAACATTCAGTATTTGTCAACAATTTCTGTTTAAGCAGTGACATTAAATATTGCTGATATTTAAGCATATGAAACTGACAATTTAAAGCCCTTACAGCCAGGGTAGCAGAAGTGTAGACCCCCCCCCCCTCCATTTGTCTAGAGCCCTAGAATCCCTATCAAAGGGGACAGGGTTTTTTTTCAGTGGAAGCTTTGACCCCTTTGGGACCCTGAGATTTAGTTTCTGGGTCAGCAGCGGGGTTTTTATATAGAAATGTATGAGAATCCGGGACCCTGTAGTATCTGTCTGGCTTAGCAGGTGCAAAGGGTAAAGAGTCAGGGGACAGGCCGGACTCTGAAAATACATCTACAATGTCTAGAACAGGTGGAATAGCAAGGGGTCTGTGCTGAGGAAGTAGCAGAAAGTCCCTGAGCCTTTTCTTAGATTCAGAATAATCTTGGCTCTCCCAGTGGAAATGCTCCCTCATGGTATACAGGGTTTCCTCAAAAGAATAATCCTCAGGAGGAGAGGCTGAAGGAATGGATTATTCAGCATCAGAATCCTCATAGGGAAGCATGGAGTAATCCTGCTCAAAAGAGGAATCGGATGAAATAGAAACCTGATCAGAAGAATCATACTCTGTCTCTTGCCTAGGCCTCTTATCAGCAGGGGGATGGGAGTCCCTGATCAAAGTAATTAAGTCTTCGGCCATTTTGAGCATCTGTTTTTTAGGCATGGAAGTCTGAGCAGGAGAATGCTGTACTTGTTTGTCTCTTTAGAGCTGCTTTAGTCTTTGAAGCTGAAGATGGCTTAATATATAGTTGGGTAGGTCTGAAGACACCCTCAGAAGCAGATGCCTGCTCAGCAGCTCCAGACCCATCTGAGGGAATGATTTCTGAGTGTCCAATAGCTTGAGTATCCAGAGGCCCAGTCAGCTCCACGTGGGAGTCGGAAGTGGCCTGTGGCTCTGAGGTAGCGGGCACCAGGGATTGCGAAAGTGCCTCACTGATAACCGGCGACTGGCCTAGCAGAGGTCTCAGTCGGTTTTGGACCTCGGATGTTTATCCTTTTCGTTGTCCTTGCATTTTTTGTAAACTCTGGTTGTCAGCTGGTCCGATGGCATTATATAATTAAATCTTCGGCCAAAGTAATGAAATGCAAAATCGAACAGACTCTAAATAGTGTGTTGGTTAAATCTAGCACATAACCGACAGCTAGCAACGTTGTGATCAGGGCCTAGGCAACGAATACAGTAAGAGTAAAAATCCTTATGAGGTATTTGCTTCCCACAAGAAATACAACTGTTAAGATTTTCTGACATCAGTCTGGAGCAAGAAAAAAGTTTCCCCAACGGGGTACTTAGCTTTAATGAAGAACTTCAGTTCTGAAATTCGGATTTGAATATCTCAGGAGTCAGCCGACTGGCACTTGCGAACTGCTTTTGCTTCGGGCACAATGTGGCAAGAAAGACTGAAGAAAATGGCATCTGCTGCATCTTTTATATCACTGCCGCACTGACGTCAGGGAAGAGGCGACAGCAACAGACGCCGGACCTAGACTTTGGAATTCTGGCCGACTGAGGGTAGCCTGCCAGCAGGATAACCCAAGAGTAATGACTGCAACAGTGAAACACGATGACCCATCCATATGTTCTGGCCAGAGATCCTGCAACGCATACATCCTCTGCAGCTTCCAAGACTGAAAGAATTGCCACATATTCAAGAGCATCCAGACCCCACAGGCTGAAATACCTTTTCTGGGCATTTGATATCTCTCTGGCTTCCCAGCTGAAGAGTTTTACTCTACTAAAAACATCTTCAAATGAGACTGCCTCAGTAGGTGACAAAGATGGTGTATTTCTGTCATACTCAAGTAGTAGCCCAATGCTTCCTCCTCACTCTGAAAGGTCACCATACTCCTCTGGGAAGTTTCCCTCTGTCTTGGCAAAGGAAATTCCAAAAACTGACAGCTGACCTCAAAATGGCTGTAGGCTCTGAAGGAGGCCTTTAGTCAAGCAGAGACATTGCTGGGAACAGTGTTGGAGAGGGAGGAGTGGGCATGGATAGTTACTGTCTAAAGACCAGACTACTGCAGAAAGCTGGGGGTGGATGCCCTACATTTAAACTTCTCAGACCTCTTGAATAACTCCTCTGAACCATGAAAAAGTAATACCGCTAAGCAGCTTACACACATCCTTGTCTACCACACAGCATTTTCTGGAAAAATAAAGTTATAAAGCACATGTCCGGCAGATGGGTAGATCCCCCCATCAAGGAGGGGGGAGAATGAAGAGGCATGGGGGCAGTCCCTGTGATTATCCCTGGTTCAGGCTGGGGACTTCATGGTAGGGAGTGTGGTCCAATGGGAGAGAGAGGGTGGTGGTTTTGGCCAAGCTTCTCTGGAGGCGGGGAGGTGCATCACGTATCCCCATTGTGTGCCCATCCTTTGGACATGACCATAGATGTAGATTAGTTTGACACACAGGTCATAAATGCAAAAATAAAAACCTACTGATGTCAGATGGCAAAATGCCCAAGGGTTGCCTTAAATTTCCATGCTGGTTTCAATCTATACTTGAATAGGTCCAGAGAGATGGAAGGGAAGGTAGACCTGGTGATAGATGTGTGTCACTAGGGTAGAAACCATAAAAGTGATGAAGGGAATAAGAATGGGTGCAAAAAGTTACAAGTTAAACAAAAGTAAAAGTAAATACCTTGTTAAAAGTAAGTGATTTTTAAAAAGGTACAAATTCAATCAATAGTAAATGCTTTCACATTCTTTACAATGCACAAACAATAATGCTAGACAGGGTGGGCATTAATAGGCAATTAACGCTCACCCAAGGGTATGTCGGGCTTTATCACCTCAGGAAAGGCATTTACCATGACACTTACCCTGGAAGGCATTACTGCACATACAGAACAAGTTCTGTTAAAGTGTTTTGTATTTCTATTTGCTTTGTTTTACATATTATGTAAAAAAGTTCCTCTGCCTAATGTTTCCAACTTGCTGTAGCATATGTAACTGGAAGTACTCTGCATCCAAAATACAAGTTACACAAATATTTACTGTATACACACAGACTTGAATGCATACACAAATTTTGTCTCAATGGGATCAAATGGATGAAAAAAACATATACAATGCATATCCAATGTTATTTAACATTTGTGCCTGTATGTTTTATATGGGTAATCTCCAGGCACTCCCCCAGTTTCTTCCCGCCTTCCAAAAACATGCTGAGTGACTACACAAACTTTCCACTTACCAATGCCCCTGAAACCCACATTAAGGCTGAAAAAAGTACAGTTGTGTACACTTACCATAAATGTAGATGTTCGAGTGTGTTCACTGTTGCAGTCATCACATTAGGGTTATCTGCTTGCAGTAGCCCTCAGTTGGCCTGATTATCAAAGTCTTGGGTCCTGTGTCATCGGTTGCAGTCTCATCTTCCATGACATCAGGTAGTCAGGGATATAAAGCATGCAGCCAACGCCATTACATCAGTTTTTCTTGCCCCAGATGTCAGGTGTCCCCATAATTGGAAGCAATTATATACAAGGTTACACCTCCAAAAAAAAAATACACCACAAAGCTTTAAGCATAGCAAACAAGAATAGAGGTATACTCAATAGAAGTCAGTGGGCTGGAGGGAGGGTAACCAGGTGCAGCAGTGAATAAACTCAAACATCTACATTTATGGTAAGTGTACACAACTGTACTATGTTCTTGGTGTTTCACTGATGCAGTCATCACATTTGGGTAGTTTCCCAAAGCTAAGGATGGGAGGAGGAAATTAGATAGCATTAGGACCAGCTATAAGGCCCTGCAAAACTGCAGTGGCAAAGCCAGCTCTGGATTTAGAGAAAATTGGCAAATGATGATGCTTGGTGACAGTATATACAGAACTCCAGGTAGCAGCTTCTAGGATGTCCATGGTAGGGACGCCTCTGAGAAAGGCTGTAGAGGTAGATGCAGCCTTGGTGGAGTGAGGTCTGATCCCCTGGGGGATAGGTTTTCCATGGTGCTTTTATCAGAAATGAATGCAATGGCTTATCCATTTAGAAATGGATTGCTTTGAAACAGCCTTCCCCTCTGCCCCTGCAGTAAATGCCACCAGCAGTTCAGATTTCCTTTGAGGTTTAGTCCTGTCCAAGTGGAATCTAAGTTGTCTGTGCACATCTAAGGAATGCAGTATCCATTCCCCTTTATTCTGTGGATTGGGAAAGAAGGTTGGCAAATGAATGGCCTGATTAAGAGCCACACTGGATACCACCTTGGGCATGAGGAATGGACTGGTTCTGAGGGACATTCTGTCCCACATGAAAGATGATAAAAGGCTCCACTGCCATAATGACCTGTAGTTCAGATACCCTTGTAGTTGAAGTGATTGCTAAATGGAAAGCTGTTTTCCAAGAAAGAAATTTTAAGTCTGCAGTAGCAGCTGGCTCAAAAGAAGGTAGAGTGAGTTTCTCCAAGACAAGGTTATGGTCCCAGGTTGGTGTTGGAGTTCTCCTGGGTGGTCTCAAATTTTTGGCGCCTCTGAGGAACTGCTTGAGCAGTGGATGAGAGAAGAGGGGAGGTTCTGTGTTATGAGCTGAAATGGCTGAGGCATGGATTTTAATGGAGGGAAAAAACAGGCCCCTGTGAAGCACCTCAGTAAAGTATTATAAAATCTGAGGTAAATTGGGCGCTACTGTGCTCATCCCTTTGGTTCCAGGCACAGAATCTTTTCCATTTTTCAGCATAAGATTTTCTAGTACTAGGCCTCCTTGCCTCTAAAATGATATCCATCACAGGTTTTTTGAGGGATGGTAAAGGAGAGCTTAAGTAATTAGCCAGGCTGCAAGGTTCAGTGTTAGAAATTGTGAGTGCAGAATCTGGTTCTCCTGCTGAGACAGCAGGAAAGGAGTGAGGCAGGTGCCATGGAGATAACCGTGACACTGCCCAGGAGGGGGTACCAGTGTTGGCGCTGCCAGTCTGGAGCAAGCAAAATCATCCTTGGTTTGTCCCGTTTGATTTTTAGTAGTACTTTGGAGAGCAAAGGCGGGGGGGGGGGCACAGACGGATAGGTTTTTCCAGCTGAAGGACAGAGCATCCACTTTCCAGGCTTATTTGTGGGGAGTTCTTGTGCAAAATTTGTCCAATTGGTAGTTCTAGGGAGAGGCAAACCGGTCTATACCTGGGCTCCCCCATTTGCTTGTCAACATGCTGAAAACTCTTGGCTCCAGTTTCCACTCATGTGGGTCCATGAGGTTTCTACTTAGTCCGTTTGCCAGAGTATTTCATTTTCCTGGCAGGAATTGAGCTTGTAGGTGCACTTGGTAGCTCAAGGCTGTGTTCCACAATGCCATGGCTAGTCTGCAGAGGGGGTAAGAATGTGTACCCCCCGTGCTTGTTTATGTACCACATAACAGTGGTGCTGTCAGTCTTTACCATTAGTTGTCCTGGAAGAATGTGGTCCTTGAAGGCTGTCAGAGCATTCTGTACAGCTAACATTTCTTTTATTTTTGATATGCAGGTGCATTTGACTTGGGTTCCATTTGCCCTGAATGCACTTCCCTGCCAGGTGAGCCCCCCATGCATAGTCTGATGCGTCTTTTAGGGTTTGGGCAGCAGGGGGTGGTGTGAAGGGTAATCCTTTGTTTTGGTGGCAGGCCTCTGCCCACCAAAGGAATTCTAGGCATAGGCAAGGTATGATAGGAATCATTTCTATGTCTTGAGAATGTTGACACTATATGCTTTTTAGATACCACTGTAGTTTCCTTATATGCAGTCGTCCATATGGAATTAGAAGAATGCAGGAGGCCATGAACCCCAATGCTTGCAGTATTTTTCTTGCAGATAGCAGGGTTTTTGTGGCCACTTGTTTGAAGTAGGCTGTCAAATGGATTTGTTTCTCTGGCATGAGGCAAGCCATATGGGAAGTTGTATTCAAGCTTGCTCCCAGGAATATAATTGGTGGACAGGGTACCAGGTGTGATTTCTTTTCCTTTATGGTGTACCCTAGACAAGTTAGAACTCTTTGTACAAAGGCCAGATTCAAAAGTATGTCCTGGGTTTCTGCTTGAATTAGACAATCATCCAGGTATGGGTATATTTCAATATTTCTTTGCCTGTAAAATGCAATAACTGGAGCTAGGCACTTTGTGAATACCCTGGGCACAGTAGATAAGCCAAAAGGCAGTGCAGAGAAAGTACAGTTGTGTACACTTACTATAAATGTAGATGTTAGTGTATTCACTGTTGCAGTCATTACGTTTGGGTAATCTGTTGGCAGGTTGCCCTCAGTCGGCCTGAATTACAAAGTCTTGGGTCCTGCATCGGTTGCTGTCTTCTTCCATGACGTTCAGTCATCGGGGGTATAAAACATGAAGCTGAAGCCATTTTAATCAGTTTTTCTTGCCCCAGATGTCAGGTGCCCCCCAAATGGGGAGCAAAAAATATATATATAAATATGCATGTAATTTAGAACACAAAAAATATACCTCCAACTAAAAGCAAATACACCAAAAAGGCTTTTGAGCATAGTAAAAGAAAGAGGTATGATAAGAGAAATAGGGGGCTGGCGGGTGGGTAACCCAAACTGCAACAGTGAATACACTCGAACATCCACATTTATGGTAAGTGTGCACAACTGTACTATGTTCTTTGTGTTTCACTGTTGCAGTCATTAAATTTGGGTAGAATTCCAAAGCTATGGTTGGGAGGATGGAACTATACAGCATTAGGAGCAGCTATAAGGCCCTGCAGGACAGCAGTGGCAAAGCCTGCTCTGGATTTAGAGAAGAGAGGTAAATGGTAATGTTTAGTGAACATTTTAACTGAGCTCCAAGTAGCAGCTTCTAGAATGTCTCTGGTATGAACTCCTATGAGAAAGGCTGCAGAAGTAGATGCAGCCCTGGTGGAATGGGATCTGATCCCCTTGGGGACAGGTTTACCATGGCGCATGTAGCAGAAACGAATTTTGAAATAGCCTTTCCCTCTGCCCCTGCAGCAAATGCCACCAGTAATTGCTCAGATTTTCTTAGAGATTTTGTGCTGTTTAAGGAGAATCATAGTTGTCCGTGTACATCCAAAGAATGCAGAATCCATTCCCCCTTGTTCCGTGGATTTGGGAAAAAAGTTGGCAGATGAATGATCTGAAGAGCCACACTGGATACCACCTTAGGCTTAAAGGATGGATCAGTCCTGAGGGCCACCCTGTCCGGATTAAAAGATAATGAAAGGCTCCACTGCCATGAGGGCCTGTAGTTCTGAAGTTCTTCGGGCTGAAGTGACTGCTAAATGAAAAGCTGTCTTCCAAGAGAGAAATTTTGTCTGCAGTAGCAGGTGGTTCAAAAGGAGGTAAGGTGAGTTTTTCCAGCACAAAGTTGAGGTCCCATGCAGGAGTTGGAGGTCTCAATTTTTTGGCCCCTCTGAGGTACTGCTTTAGCAGGGGATGAGAAAAGAGATGAGGCTCGGTGTTGTAATGAGCCAAAAAGGCAGAGGCATGGATTTTTATAGAAAAAAAAGATAGGCCCTTATGAAGCATCTCAGTTAAATATTGCAGAATCTGAGGAATATTGGGCATTGCTGTGTTTATTCCTTGTGCTTGGTTCCAGGCACATAATCTTTTCCATTTATCAGCATAAGATTTTCTAGTACTAGGCCTTCTTGCCTCCAAAATGACATCCAGCACAGGTTTACTGAGAGATGTGACTGGTGAAATTAGTCGATTAGCCATGCTGCAAGATTCAGAGTTTGGAGAAGAGTGTGCAGAATTTGATAGTTCTGCTGAGACAGCAGATAAGGCATCTGAGGCAGGTACCACGGATGAAGGTGTGATATTGTGTAGGAGCAGGTACCAGTGTTGGCGAGGCCAGTCTGGAACAATCAGAATCATTTTAGTTTTTTCCTGTCTGACTTTTAGTAAAACCTTGGAGAGCAGAGGGGGAAAGGCATAGACTGGTAGGTTTTTCCAGCTGAAGGATAGAGCATCCACTTTCCAAGCTTTTTTGTGATCAATTCTTGTGCAGAATTTGTTCAACTGATAGATCTTTTTGCCTCTCCCAAAACTATGTCTGGGCTCCCCCATTTTCTTGCCAACATGCTGAAGATTCGTGGATCCAGTTTCCATTCGTGTGGGTCCACAAGATTTCTGCCTAGTTCGTCTGCCAGAGTATTTTATCAGTATTAGGTCTGAAGAAATCTCCCTTTGGAGATGAAAGTGCTCACTTGTGGTTATATAACAGCTTAATTACAGCTTGTTTTCGTGTGATTTATTGGATTTTACTTTGTGGATTAAACTTCCTTTTCTGCTATTCTGCCATCGTTTCTTTTTGGATTTGTGCTTTGTTTTGAAGCGTGCTGCTTTGCTCACCGCTGTGCCAGAGTATTTTGCTTTCCTGGCAGGAATTGAGCGTGTAGACGTATTTGGTAAGTCAAGGCTGTGTTCCACAAGGCCATGGCTAGTCTGCAAAGGGGGTGGGAGTGGGTACCCCCCCCTGCTTGTTTATGTACCACATAACTGTGGTGTGGTCCATCTTTATCAGTAATTGTCCTAGATGAAGAAAGTCCTTGAAGGCTGTCAGAGCATTCTGTACAGCTAGCATTTCTTTCTGGTTGCTATGTAGGTGCATTTGATTTGTGCTCTATTTGCCCTGAATGCATCTCCCTGCCAGATGGGCCCCCCCAAGCATAATCTGATGAGTCTGTAGTCAGGGTTTGGGTGGCAGGGGCTGGAATGAATGACAGTCCCTTGTTTTGGTGACAGGTCTCTGCCCACCATAGGACTCCTGTTGCAGGCAAGGAATGATAGGAAAAAGAAGTTATGTCCTTACCATAACATTCCATGCGAGTTGTTCATATCGTCTTTTTGTTCTTACACGCGAGTCGGAGCCGATCCCTCGGCTCTGAATCGGCCGCTTTTCAAGCTCAGACTCAGAGAAGCTCGAGACCTAGTGTATATCCCATGATGCTCTAGTGTACATCCCCAGATCTAGTATGCTGCAACCAAGACAGCCTACCGACAGAATAAGATCATGGAGTCTACCTGCTTAGACAACTATAACAGTAGAAGGAAACAAGAAGAGTAGAAGTGTATGAAACAGACTGACAACTGAACCAATCCTCCAAGGCAACCATCTGCTCGACTGGAGGGGGAAGGTGAGAGGGAATGTAAGAACAAAAAGGCGAGATGAACTCACATGGAACGTTATGGTAAGGACATAACTTCTTTATGTGAAGTTGTTCTATCTTACCATTTTGTTTACACGTGGGTAGCGTCCCAAGCACCCTAATCCTGGGTGGCTCACGGGAGAACATTCCTGAGCACAGTGGAACCAAACGTAGCCCTGCCCCTGGTGCTCCTATCCACTTTGTAATGAGCAATAAATGTATGAGGTTTTGACCACGTGGCAGCTGCACAGATGATATCTAAAGACAAGCGAGCTGCATGAGCCAATGACGTAGAAACAGCTCATGTGGAATGGGCTTTGATGTTAGTTTCTAGTGGTTGATTAGTGGAAGCATAAATGAATCTGATGCAGTCGCAGAGCCACTTGGAGAGTGTGGTTTTTAACACTGTGAAACCTCTCATTCTCTGCATAAAAAACAAGAGTTGATCCGATTGTATGAAATACTTCATTCTATCTAGGTAGAACCTCAGTTGTCTATGTACATCAAGCTTGTGTAACATATTCCAGTTTGTTGGTATGGTGTTTGAAGGAGGTTGGGAGCTCAATGGACTGATTTAAGTTATTTTCTGAAGCGATCTTGGGAAGGTAGATAGGATTAGTCCTGAGGGATACCCTGTCAGGGTGAACAATCAAGTATGGGGGTTTGGAGGACAAGGCTTGAAGTTCGGAGCCCTATGTGCAGATGTAATGGCTACCAGGAATAAAGTTTTCCAAGACAAAAACTTTAGATGGCAAGATGAAGCAGGTTCAAAGGGCATGAGCATCAGTTGGGATAAAACCAGGGGTAGATAGGATGCCTAATAGGTGGCCCGAGATGGTGGGTTCCTTTTAAGAATGCTTTACATAGCCTATGCGACATGATGTTGGAGCCGTTAAAGCGTACATGGAAGTTTGAGATAACAGCTAATTGAACTCTAATGGTGGCAGCTGCCACGCCATCATGGAACAGGGAAGACAGGAATTCCAAGATGGTATGGACAGGTGCTACATAAGGGTCAGTGTCATGCTGGGAAGCCCAGTGAACAAAACATTTCCATTTGCTATTATATATTTTCCTGGTGGATAGTTTATGAGAGGAAACTATAATGTATTGGACCGCAGCAGATAAATCTTGTGACCTGGCTAATGTGGAAATTGGAGCAGCCAAGCTGTAAGTTTCAGGGAAGTTAGGGAGGGATGGAGAACTCCCGATGAATGAGTCAGAAGATCCGGCACTGGGTCCAGGATCCATGGTTCTTCCAGTTGATACTTCTGCAGGAAGCGAAACCAAATCTGTCGAGGCCAAGACGGGGCTATCAAGATCACAGTCCTTCCCAGACTTTTGGCTTTCTGCATAAATTTGGGAATTAGGGGTATCAGCAGAAAGGCATATAGGAGGCCCGGAGCCAATAGTGTACAAGCGCGTCCCTGGGTTCGTTCCCTGGAGAGGGATAAAGGGCAAAATAGCTGCTGCATTTGGTATTCATCGGAGATGCAAACAGGTCGCAGCAAGGCTGGCCCCATCTGTGGAAAATGCTTTCCGCTACCTGTTTGAGAGACCACTCGTGGGGCAAAAGCATGGCTCTGCTTAGTTTGTCCGCTATCACGTTGGATGACCCCGGGATGTGCGTTGCTATCAGAAAGCGTCTGGCGGATACAGCCCATTGCCAAATCCTTAGGGCCTCCTGGCATAAAGGGTACGATCTGGTTCCCCCTTGTTTGTTGATGTACCAGACAACCGACCTGTTGTCCACCTGAATAGCAATTGTCTGGAGGAAGAGAGTCGTGAAAGTGTTGCAACACTAGGAACACCACTCTGAGCTCCAGGACATTTATATGCAAGTGTGCTTCCATAATTGACAAAGTGCCTTGGACAGTCTTTCCCTGAAATAGCCCCCCACCACCCTGTCAGGGAGATATCCGTGGTCACTGTGGCTGTGGGTTGGGGAAGAATGAAAGGACGTCAGATTATCACTTGGTCGCTGTTCAGCCACCAAGTGAGATCCTTCTTGCAAAGATTGGTTAACCGGATCTCGTGAGACATGGGTAGTTGTTGGTAAGACCATTGTGCGAAGAGTAACCACTGGAGTATTTGCATGTGCATTCATCCTAACGGGACTGCTATCAATGTGGCTGCCATAGTTCCTAAAAGCTGCAGTATCTGGGAAGCTGAAGCTTAGTTGCGGGTTAAAAGACTGGATACTTGATTTTTTAGAGTTACGATTCTTGATTGGGGCAATCTGATTCTTGCGTTGACTGTGTCTAGTTCTGCCCCTATAAATGTAATATGCTGCGAGGGCGATAACGCAGATTTTTCGAAGTTTAGGGTTATGCCCAACTGGGAACAAAGGTCTCTGGTATAGTCTCTTGTTTGGATTAGCTGAAGCCTGGAGGTGGCAGTGAGGAGCCAGTCGTCCAGATATGGAAACACTCGGAGTCCCAACTGTCTCACGTGAGCTGTCACCACTGCCATACATTTGGAGAACACCCTGGGGGCTGTGGTGAGGCCAAAGGGCAGGGCTCTGAATTGGTAATGACTGGCTCCCAGCCGGAAACGCAAGTAATCTCTGGATGACCTGTCCATTCTGATGTGGTAGTAAGCATCCTTGAGATCTATAGAGTGCATCCAATCACCCGTTGATAAAGGGAGGATAGACTGCAGCGTGACCATCCGGAACTTTTCCTTCTTGACGAAGGTGTTGAGTTTATGGAGGTCAAGTAGGGGCCTCCAGTCTCCTGTTTTCTTTGGAACTAAAAAAACCCTTGAGTAAGTTCCGGATCCTATTTTGTCCGCCGGGACTGGCTGGATGACTCTTGTCTAGCAAGTTTTGGATTTCTATAGCTGCGAGTTTTCTCAGACTGGGTGGAACGTCTGGAATCTTTCTACATATGGGTGGGGGTTTTGTAAAGGGAATGTAATAACCTCTGGCAATGACGCTTTTTACCCAAGAATCCGATGTAATGTTTAGCCAGGTGTTTGGGTATAAAGCCAAGCGACCCCCGACTGCCTCCAGAGTAGGACAGCCGGGCTTCCTTTCAGGAATGCTGATAGGGCTTACCAGAGAAGTGATCCCTGTCACCCTGGTTTTGCGGACCGCCTTTGCCATTTGGACGGCGTCTTCCGTTTCTGCCAATAGAGGGGGTATCCGTAGGTGTGTTTTGGAAGGCTCCTTGAGGTTTTCGGAACCACATTTTCCTACTTCGCTGTCCTTTGGGGTACATTCTAGTTGGAGTGGAAAAACGGACCCCTACAGCAGACTGTCTTCCCTTCTAGTTCACATCTAGTTAGCGTCTCCTTAACTTTGGGTCTGAACAAGGCAGACCCATCGAATGGGGTGTTGACAAAGGAAGACTTAAAGGCTTCCGCAAAGGAGCAAAGGCGCATCCAGGATTGTCTCCTAAGAGCGATCGCTGAGCCTGCCACCCTACTCGATCCATCGGCAGCATACGAAATGAGTCGTATGGATGAGTTTACTATAGAGTTAAGGGTGTTGAGCTGTGCAGTCACCTTTTCAGAGACTGCATCAGCTGTGTTACCCTGGAGAGTATCTCCCAGCTCCTTTAGGAGATCTCGTTGAAGGCGGGTAAAATGTGTCAGGTAGTTGAGCGACCTCATGGAAAATGCCACAGAACTAATTATGCATTTCTCATATCTATCATCCTAGAATTTCTACTAGGAGGATGGACAGCGGAAGAGGTTTCTGACATCTCTTTCTTGGTGGCCGCCGCCACCACCATGGCATCAACTGGGACTCCCTTTGTAAGAAAGGCCTTGTCAGTGGGGGAAGTAATGAATTTGTTGGGCCTCAGAGGGACCGGTTCCACTGAGTCAGGGTACTCCCACGCCCTACGAGCAATCAGCTCCATCTGTTCATCGAAGGGCGGAGTAAACCAGGAGGTGGATGGTTGAGATCCAAAGGCCTTCAGGAGAACGGATTCGTCCTCCGAAGGGGCAAGGGACTGCCAATCCCCCCTCTGCCTTAAGATTTACAATATGTCTGCGAATGAGACATCCTCTGAGGGGGATCGTGGGGACCCTTCTGATTCCTCCAAGTCGGTATCCGATGTCAGGGATTCCTGTGGGAAATCCAAGTGCCTCCTCTTGCACAATCTCTTTCTGGGTACTTCATCGGTGGGGCCATCCGGTGAAGTCCCTAGAGAGGAGGGGAAACCCAATGGGGATACCAGAGGCCCTGGATCTCGATGTTTTGTGGGGATCTGCGGGGAAGAGGTAGAACGAGGCCCCTTAGGGGGAGGGGAGGACAGATCCGATGAGGTAGTGGTCTTGGAAGCCATGACCTTCCTCATGGCATCGAAGGCACCAGAATCCCGGTCCGAGAAGTCACTCGGCTCTAAAGAGACCGGCTGATCCTCCCGGGCCGAAACCCTCCGCTCCAATCCAGAGGACGGAGTGGAGGCCACCTGCACCGAAGCTCCAAGTGGAAGAGTCAGCACCGAAGTATCGGTTCAACTCTCCACCCCAGAGCCAGCGAGGGACTGTCAGCCCCAAGATTTCCCGGTCGGAACAGAGGAGATAAAGGTCGATGGAGCAGAGGGAGGGGGATCAAACCTCAGCTCCAAGGGTTCTACCAATATCGGTTCCGTCTGCCCCAGCTCCGAACGCTCGATTGGCTTCGGAGGAGAAGACATGGAAAGGATTTCAGGCTTCAAAACCGAATGGCTCGAAGCAGTTAACATTTTGGCTAGGGCCGGGTTCTCTAAGAGCCTCTTAACCACTCGGTCCAGATCCACATCGGAAAGCCTCAATGAATGTGTCGAGGGATGGGTCGAAGGGGCTGAAGATGGAACTGATTGAAGGATTGGAGATTGAGGAACCTCCAATATCGGTTCCACAACTGGGCCCTGAGATAAGGACTCGACACACGGTTCCAAGGACGGTGGAGCTGATGGATGGACCATACCTGAGGAACTCGGAGCCGATGACTTGGGCTCCGAGGATCCTTTGGAAGACTTCGACCCCTTCGAAGCCTTGGAAGACTATCAGCCTTATCTGAACTAGCCTGAAACTCAGGCTTCAGGTGTCCTCTATCTACCAATTTCCTTAGCCTTTCCAGGAGAACCCTGGCGTTAAAGTAATGGCAGATAGAGCACACCTCTTGTAGGTGTACAGAGCCAAAACTGTACACACAGGTGGAGTGGTTGTCTGTAACAGACATTTTCTGGCCACACACACCTTTTAAATCCAGATTTCTGCTTCTCTGACATCTTAACACTACCTTAACACAAAAAGTACTATACGTAAATATGTATATACCTAAACAGAGTATTAATCACACACGATATATTTCCAAGTCTAATTAAACTATTTCTAAGCTGAATAGAAACTATATATATATATATATATATATATATATATATATATATATTTATTTATAAAAGAAACACACAGTAGCTGAGAGCCCTGTCATGCCCAAAAAGAAGGCCTAAGCCTTGAAGAAAACTATTCAAAGTCCTAGTAATTAAGCTAGACTAAAATCATAACACTATTCTAATATCACACAAGTATAAATATATAATTCTCAAGAATTAGAGAGAAATACTATAAAAGTAGAAAAAAATTTAGTCACTGGCCCAAGCTAACTCAGACGAGCTGTTGATCCGTTGCAGCGGCAAACTAGATCTGGGGATGTACACTAGAGCATCATGGGATATACACTAGGTCTCAAGCTTCTCAGAGTCTGAGCTTGAAAAGCGGCCGATTCGGAGCCGAGGGATCGGCTCCGACCCACATGTAAGAACTAAATGGCGAGATAGAACAACTTCATATTCATTGTTTCCAGGCTGTGGCAATGTTGACTCCATAGGTTTTTTAGGTACCATTGAAGTTTCCTCCTTAGTAGAATGCAGGAAGCCATGAACCCAAAGGCCTGCAGAATTTGTCTTGCAGATAATTGGGTTTTTGTGGCCACTTGTTTGAAGTACGTCATCAATTGAATTTGTTAGTCTGCCATGAGGTAAGCCATCTGGGCAGTTGTATTCAAGCTTGCACCCAGGAATGTAATTATCTGAGAGGGTATCAGTTGCAAATTTTCGTTTATGGTGTACCCTAGGCATGTTAGAAGCCTTTTTACAAACACCAGATGCTGTATTTCTGCCTGAATTAGTCCCTTATTACCAAATAGGCTGTCCTTTTGTAAAGGAGCGTCCAACAATTTTGCTTTAACATGATCAGGCAGATTTTGCTCCTTGAGGCAAGCATGCCATCTTATCACAGATCCAGTTACAACGGCCCTGCAAGAGGTCTCCAAAGAATTAAAACCACATTGCAAAGTATGCTTGTTTAGCTGAATGCAATAAATCCTGTAACTATTTTCCACACAATCAGAAATCAACATCATTTTCTGTTTCAGTAAGCCCATGACATGCTGTTGATATTTAAGCATATGAAATTGACAGTTTAAAGCCCTGATAGCCAGGGTTGCAGACGTGTAAACCTTCTTACCCCATCTATCCAGTGCCCTGGAGTCTCTATCAGAGGGGGTAGGATTTTTAGCAGTAGAAGCCTTAACACCCTTGGGACCCTGAAAAATTATTTCAGGGTCAGCAGTAGGGTTTTTAAAAAGAAACTTGTGGGAGTCAGGAACCCTGTAATATCTGTCTGGCTTACTAGGAGCCGGAGGCAGGGAATAGTACAGTTGTGTACACTTACCATAAATGTAGATGTTAGAGTGTATTCTCTGCTGCAGTCATTATATTTGGGTAATCTGCTGGTAAGCTGCCCTCAGTCGGCCTGAATTCCAAAGTCTTGGGTCCTGCGTCTGTTGCTGTCTCTTCTTCCATGATGTCAGGTCGTCAGGGGTATAAAACAGGCAGCAGATGCCATTTTCTTTAGTTTTTCTTGCCCCAGAATGGAGGCCTAGAATGCTTCTTTGGGGTCCGGAGATGCTGAGCAGGGAAGGTTAGAGAGACCGTCAGGTGCCCTTCCAAATGGGGAGCAAAAATATATATACAAGAATATATAAAATATATATACAAGCACCAACATAAACTTTACTTTCATCTAAAAGCAAACACACCACAAAGGCTGTAGAATATAGTGAAGGAAAGAGAAGCTCCAGAATAAAAGGGGGATGGTGGGCGGATAACCTGGACTGCAACAGTGAATACACTCGAACATCTACATTTATGGTAAGTGTACATAACTGTACTATGTTCCGAGTGTTTCACTGTTGCAGTAATTACATTTGGGTAGAATCCCAAAGCTATGGATGGGAGGATGGAGCTAAACCGCATTAGGGGGTGGCTATAAGGCCCTGCAGAACTGCAGTGGCAAAGCCTGCCCTGGACTTAGAAAGGCAAATGATAATGCTTTGTAAAATTATGAACAGAACTCCAAGTAGCAGCTTCTAGATTGTCTTTGGTTGGTACCCCTCTGAGAAAAGCTGCTGATGTAGCTGCAGCCCTGGTGGAATGAGACCTAATGCCCTTGGGTACCAGTTTACCATGATGTAAATAGCAGAAACGAATGCAGTGGCTTATCCACTTTGAAATGGTCTGCTTTGAAATAGCCTTTCCCTCTGATCCTGCAGCAAATGCCACCAGTAGCTGCTCAGTTTTTCTCAGAGCTTTAGTCATGCTCAAGTAGAACCTTATTTTCTGTGTATGTCCAAGGAATGCAGAATCCGTTCCCCCTTGTTCTGCGGATTTGGATAAAAAGTTGGCGGATGAATAGTTTTGGTTAAGAGCCACACAGGAAACCACCTTAGGCATAAAGGAAAGGTTGGTCCTGAGGGACACCCTGTCTGGGTAAAATATGATAAAAGGCTCCACAACCATGAGGGCCTGTAGCTCTGAAACCCCTCTTGAAGTAATTGCCAGGAGCAAAGCTGTTATCCATGATAAAAACTTTATATCTGCAGTAGCAGCTGGTTCAAATGGAGGCAGGGTGGGCTTTTCAAACACAAAATTGAGGTCCCATGCAGGAACTGGTGATCTTCTGGGAGGCCTTAAATTTTGGCCCCTCTAAGATACTGTTTTAGCAAAATGTGAGAAAAGATCGGTGGCTCTGTGTTGTAATGAGCCGAAATGGCAGAGGCATGGATTTTTATTGATGAAAACGATAGGCCTTTGTCAAGCATTTCAGTCAAGTATTGTAAAATCTGAGGAATATTTGGCTCTGCTGCGTCAGCTCCTTGTGCTTGATTCCAAGCACAATCTCTTCCATTTATCAGCATAAGATTTTATAGTACTAGGCCTTCTGGCTTCCAAAATGACACCCATCACAGATTTACTGAGAGGTGTTGTTTGAATAACTACATGATCAGCCATGCTGCCAGGTTCAGTGTTTGGAGTGGATTGTGCAGGATCCGATTGTTTTGCTGACACAGTAAGTGAGGTATTTGAGGCAAGTACCAAGCTGGAAATCGAGACATATTCCTTAGGACTGGATACCAGTGTTGGCGGGGCCAGTCCTGTGCAATTAATATCATTTTTGGGGGGTTTTTGTCTGACCTTTAGTAGGACCTTGGGAAGAAGAGGCAGAGAAGGAAATGTGCAAACTGATAGGTTTTTCCAACTGAAGGATAGGCCATCCACTTTCCATGCTTGTCTGTGATAAGTCCTTGTGCAGAATTTGTCCAGTTGATAATCCTGAGGAGAGGCAAATAAGGTCCATGTTCATGCTCCCCCATTTCTTTGTTATCATGCTGAAGACTTGTGGATCCAGTTTCCACTCGTGAGGGTCCATAAGGTTTCTGCTGCTGTCTGCCAGAGTATTTTGCTTTCCTGGCAGGAAAGGGAGGCAGGGAATAGTACAGTTGTGTACACTTACCATAAATGTAGATGGCTAGTCTGCAAAGGGGGTAGGAGTATGTGCCCCCCTGCTTGTTTATGTACCACATAACCGTGGTATTGTCAGTCTACCAGTAGTTGTCCTGGACGAAGTAAGTCCTTGAAGGCTGTCAGGGCATTTTGAAAAGCTAACATCTTTTTGGTTGATATGCAGATGCATTTGTTTTGGGGTCCATACGCCCTGAATGCATCTTCCTGCCAGGTGGGCCCCCCCATGCAGTCTGATGTGTCTGTAGTTAAGGTTTGCCTGGCAGGGGGTAGAGTGAAGGGCCGTCCCATGTTTTGGTGACATGCCTCTGCCCACCAAAGAAACTCCTGTTGTAGGCAGGGAATGAGAAGTTATGTACCTACCATAATGTTCCATGTTAGTTGTCTTCTCTCGCCTTCTTTCTTGCTTGATGGGTTCGGAGCCGATCCTCGGCTCCACTCACTTTGCTAAGCTCGAGAGTCACTTTTACCAGCTCGAGGCAGCCCCATATCCCATGATGCAAGGCGGTAAGTACCCAGATCTCGTTTATCTATAGGCAATAACACCTAGCATAAAAACTTCCCAGAAGGAAGAAAGAAAGGCAGAAAAACCTGAAGGATGGGTAGGAAGATCAGAACTGTCTGGTCTTAAGAAGCATTCTTCCATGTAGGGAGAAAAAAGGTCTGTCCAGGCCAGGGGGCAGGAGGGTGGGTCGCAAGAAAGAAGGCGAGAGAAGACAACTAACATGGAATGTTATGGTAGGTACATAACTTCTCAATGTTAAGTTGTCAATCTCGCCTTCATTCTTGCTTGATGGGACCGCGTCCCTAGCACCTCTATCCTGGGTGGCTCAATGGAACAGACTCTTGAGAACTGTAGAGCCAAAACTGGCTCTATCCCTGGAGGCCAAATCCAATTTGTAATGAGAAACAAAGGTATGAGGAGTGGCCCAAGTGGCTGCTGCACAAATAGTGTCTAATGGAAGTCTAGCCTGAAAGGCTGTGGAAGTGGCTAAGCTTCTGGTTGAATGAGCTTTAGGTTTCGAGCACAGCTGTTTTCCCCTGAGTCGATAGATTTCAGAGATGACAGAAGAAAGCCATCTAGATAAGGTCACCTTGGAGACAGGAAGGCCCTTCTTGTTATCAGCATAAGAAAGAAAGAGCTGATCGGATTTCCTGAATTGTTTTGTTCTGTCCAAATAATATCTGAGTTGGCGGTGAACATCAAGATAATGTAATTTCTGTTCCGATCTGCTTGAGTAATTAGGGAAAAATACAGGGAGGTCAATAGATTGATTCAAATTATTTTTCGAGGCCACCTTAGGCAAAAAGGTTGGATTAGTTCTCAAGGATACCCTGTCTTTGTGGAAGACCAAATAAGGGGGACCAACAGAGAGAGCATGAAGTTCAGACACTCTCCTTGCCGAGGTAATAGCAACAAGGAAGAGTGTTTTCCATGACAGAAATTTCAGGGAACATGAAACAGCTGGCTCAAAGGGAGGAAGAATCAAGGATGTCAGCACTAGATTTAGGTCCCATTGAGGAGGAGGACTCCTGACTGGAGGTTTCAGGAGAAAGATTCCTTTTAGAAAGGCTCTACAAAGCCTGTGGGACATAATGTTGTGATCTGCAAACCCAACATGAAAGTTTGAGATAGCAGCCAACTGAACTTTGACAGTGGAAGATGAAGAGCCCGCGTGAATGATTTCCGCTAAGAAATCCAAGACTGCTTGAACAGGAGCAGTAAAAGGATCAATATTTTTGGCTTTTGCCCAACAAGAGAAGCATTTCCATTTGCTGGTATAAATCCTTCTAGTAGAGGATTTTAGGGAAGCCACTATGATATCCCTAATGGGATTAGAGATCATAGGAAGCCTGGCTAAGGAAGGAAGTGGAGCAACCAAGCTGTGAGGTTGAGAAAAGGGATAGACCAGTGCAGCTGACCCGATTGGTGAATCAGAAGGTCTGGTACTGGGTCCAGATGCCACGTCTGCACCAAAAGGTGACGATGGAGGAACGGGAACCAAATCTGTCGAGGCCAATAGGGAGCAATGAGAATCATCTTGGCTCTCAAAACGGTGGCTTTCTGGAGTACTTGTGGAATCAGCGGAAAGGGAGGAAAGGCATAAAGAAGTCCCTGGGGCCAATCCTGGGTTAGAGCATCTCTGGGGGGATGGCCTGGCAGTGGGAAGAGAGAAAAGAAGTCTGGGCATTTGCTGTTTTGGGGAGTAGCAAAAAGATCGCAACATGGGCGGCCCCATTCTAGAAAAATCTCCTCCACAATAGATTGTTTGAGAGACCACTCGTGAGGCATGAGAATAGCTCTGCTCAATCTGTCCGCTAGAATGTTGGTTTTCCCAGGGATATGCGTTGCTACCAGAAACCGATGAGAGGAGATCGCCCATTGCCAAAGTCTGAGAGCTTCTCGACACAAGGGGTAGGACTTGGTTCCGCCCTGTTTGTTGATATACCATACTACAGACATGTTGTCTGTGTGAACTGCAATTGTTCCCAAGGGACGAAAGTCGTTGAGGGCTTGCAACGTTAAAAGCACTGCTCTCATCTCTAGGACATTTATGTGCAGGTGGTATTCGAACGGTTGCCACGTCCCATGAACCATCCTGCCCTGATAATGACCCCCCCCACCCGATCAGGGAGGCGTGCGTAGTGACAGTGGCTACCGGGGCCGGGGATACAAAGGGTCTGCCTTGGTGAATCTGGGGGGAAGTAATCCACCATGAAAGATGATTCTTGCAATTTTGTGTCACCAGGATTTGGTGACGCATTGGAAGTTGTTGATAAGACCACTGAGTGAACAACATCCATTGAAGCAGACGCATGTAGAAGCGGGCCAGGGGAAGAAGGGTAATAGCCGCAGCCATGAGTCCCAACACCTTCAGAACCATTCTTGCTTGCACCTTTTTGCTGGCAAGAATGATCCTCACGTGACTTTGTATATCTGAGATTCTTTGGTCTGTGAGGGTTGCTGACATCCGAACAGTATTTAAGTTTGCGCCTATGAAGGTAATAGACTGGCAGGGCAATAAGGAGGATTTTTCGTAGTTTATCGAAATTCCTAATCGAGTGCAGAGATTTAGTGTGTAATCCCTGGCTTGAAGAAGTTGATGCCTGGTGGTGGCTGAAAGGAGCCAGTCGTCGAGATACGGAAACACCTGGAATCCTTGACACCTCAGGTGAGCCGTGACCACTGCCATACATTTGGTGAACACTCTGGGGGCTGTAGTGAGACCAAAGGGCAGGGCTCTGAATTGAAAATGACTGGACCCCAGCCGAAAGCGGAGAAATCTTCTGGAGCGTCTGTGAATTTTTATGTGATAGTACGCATCCTGAAGATCTATTGAGCACATCCAGTTGTCCTTCTCTAGGAAGGGCAAAATTGATTGAAGTGTGACCATTCAGAATCTTGTCTCTCACAGACTTGAGTCTGCTGAGATCCAGTACTGGTCTCCAGTCTCCCGTCTTTTTGGGGACCAAAAAGAATCTTGAGTAGATTCCGGGCTCTAAATGGTCTGTTGTAACTGGCTGAATGTCTCTTTTTGTAGAAGTTTTAATACTTCTAACTCTGCAACTTCCCTTAGACCGGGTGGTACATCTGGAAGGGAATTTTTGTGAGAGAAAGGACTTTCCTCGAAAGGAATTTTGTAACCCTCTGATATAATCAACTGTACCCATCTGTCTTGAGAGAGGGAACGCCAGGCTTCTGGGTACAGCGATAGTCTTCCCCCGACTGCTTCCAAGGATGGACAGTCGGGCAACATCTCAGGGATGCTGGAAGGGCTTGTCAGAGAGAGGCTCTCTGCTTCCCTGGTTTTGTGGACCCCCTCTGCCTCTACAGTGGCGTCTGTTATTATTACCCCCTCTGCCTCTAGGGGTAAACTGACCACGTGTATCCGGCGTGACTCCTTGGGATTTGTGGAACCACATCTTTCCACCCTTCTGTCCTTTGTGCTCACACCTGGTCAATGTATCCTTCACTTGAGGGCCAAACAATGCTGACCCGTCAAAGGGAGAGTTTGTGAAGGACGCCTTAAAGGGATCTGCAAAATGACAGAGCCGCATCCAGGATTGACGTCTAAGAGCCACCCCTGTACCTGCGGCTCTACTCGCTCCATCTGCTGCATATGATATCAGTCGCATGGAGGAGTTAGCTATAGAATTAAGGATTCCTAGCTGAGAAGCAATTTTCTCTTGAGCCCCTGCAGCCGTAGGATCCTGCACTACTTCACCTAATTCCTTAAGGATGTCCCTTTGGAGTCTGGTGAAGTGACATAAGTAGTTCAGCGAGCGCATGGCAAGGTCGCTGAGGAGAATATCCGCTTGCCATACCTATCCATGGTCCTAGAATCCTTATTAGGAGGATGGACTGGTACGGAAGGATCTGCAAATTCCTTCTTAGTGGCGGCCGCCACCACCATGGCATCAACAGGGACACCTTTCGTAAGGAATTGCTTCTCCGAAGGGGCTGTAATAAATTTAGACGGCCTCCTAGGAACTGGCTCTACAGAGTCAGGAGCAGCCCAAGCCTTTCGAGCAATAACCTCCATAAGGGGGTCGAAAGGCGGAGACACCCAGGAGGTGGAGGGCCGAGATCTAAACGCCTCTAGGTATCCTCATCCTCAGAGGGATTTGTGGAGGGCCAGTTTCCCCTCTGGTTTTAGGAGTTCTAGGATGTCTGAAAAGGAGACATCCTCAGAGGGGGATCTTGGGGATCCCTCCGACTCATCTAAGTCGGTATCTGAAGTGATAGACTCAGGGGAGTCTAGGTGTTTCCTCTTACAAGTCCTCTTGCGCGGAGGATCTCCTGACTGGTCGGGAGAATCCTCGGAAGAGGGGGATATTCCCAGTGGGGAAACCTGAGGCAGTGGATCTCTGGGTCCGGCAGCAAAAGAGATGGAAGAGATATCGACAGGCACTGTAGAGGGAGGAGCTAAGGGAATAGACTGCTGGCTGAGCCCAGTGGCCAGCACACTCTTCATCACCTCGAAGGCCCCCCTCCCAGGGAGATCCGAGAGAACCCGTTCCGAAGAAACCGGGACTCCCGGGCCCACTGAAAGGGAAGGCTCCGAGGCAGATGTCGGAGCCGAGCTCACCAAGGCCAAGGCTCCAAGGGGAAGAGCGGGGTCAGACAAGGGTCCGATGCCACTCACCCCCTCGGAGGAGACCAGGGAAGCCTGACCACCGAATCTCTCCAAGGAAGGTCTCGAAGAGGAGATAAGAGTAGATGCAGAGGGTGCAGAAGGGGGGGGGGTATCTGCCCCTCAGCCGTAGCAGTAACTATCCCCGAAGACTCCAGCTCCAAACTCTGAGGTAGAGTCGAAGGAGGAACTTGAAGAGGGTGTGGGCTAATAGTCGTCTGTTGAGACGGACTATGAAGCATCTGGGCCAGTGCCTGTGATTTCAGCAATCTACTTACCACCCTCTCTAAATCATGGTCTGAAAGCCTGGATGAAATGGATGATCGGCTCCGATGGCTCCGCTCCGAAAGGAGAGGTGAGGCCGGAGCCGAAAGTATCAGTTCCAAGGAAGGGGACCTGGACCTCTTCCTCGAAGGAACCATCGGAACCGAAGAGACCACAGATCCAGACGGAGCAGATAACTTTTTGGCTCCAAATGAAAGTTTCGATGCATCAGCTCCAGTCGGAGCCGATACAGACATAACAGTAACGGTGTCGGCGCCGACACTGTAGCCTGAGCCACATGGTGGTCGGAGCCAGTCGGAGCAGACACCAAGGTGACCATAGCAGTATCGGCACAGATAGCCATCGGTGCCGAAGATTTTGGCAAGACAGAATCGGCTCCAGCCGGAGCCAATTTCGACTCCGAAGGAGTCGGAGCCGAAGCCACCGGCTTAGATACATAAGCCTGGGCCTTGGAAGATTTTGAAGTCTTGCTCGGAGCCGATGACCGGAGAGCCCTCCGGTTTAAGGAGACCCCTTAAAATCAACTTATTTCTCCTCTCCTGCAGGACTCTCTGGCTAAAGGAGTGACAAATTGCACAGGAGTCCTGCAGGTGGAGAGGTCCCAGGCAATATAAGCAAGAAGTGTGACCGTCTGTCAGAGACATCTTCTGACAGCACGAGTCACACTTCTTAAAGCCTGAGACCCTTTCTTTGGACATGGTAGTACACAAACAGTACACACACACAGTCCCAATCAGACAACTAAAGATTGTAACTTAAACAAATAATTAACCTCTCACACACACCCTAACGGGGGGGGGGGAGGGAATGAAGGCCTGACTAAAAAGAAAAGGAAGGGAAAATAATTTTAGTCAGAAAAGGGCTTACAATTAAGTAAAAATGAAAGTATTCTAAAGAAAAGCTGTTAATATTAAATTTTTGGGGCAACTAGTAGTTTAAAACTAACACTTACCAGGAGCTGGCAAAAGGAGGACCTCATCAGCGAAGCGGCAAACGAGATCCGAGTACTTACCGCCTTGCATCATGGGATATGGGGCTGCCTCGAGCTGGTAAAAGTGACTCTCGAGCTTAGCAAAGTGCCGAGTCGGAGCCGAGAATCGGCTCCGAACCCATCAAGCAAGAATGAAGGCGAGATTGACAACTTAACATTCATTGTTTCCAGACTGACAATGTTGATTCCATAAACTTTTTAGGTACCACTGTAGTTTCCTCATATGCAGTCTTGCATATGGAATCAGTAGAATGCAGGATGCCATGAACCCCAAAGCCTGCAGAATTTGTCTTGCAGATAACTGGGTTTTTGTTGTCATCTGTTTGAAGTAACTAGTCAGTTGCCTTTGTCTGGTGTGAGGAAAGCCATCTGGGCAGTTGTATTCGAGCTTGCACCCAGGAATGTTATCGTTTGAGGGGGTACCAGTTGTGATTTCGTTTAGTTTAGTGTACCCTAGGCATGTTAGAAGCCTTTTCACAAACGCCAGATGCTGATGAAGAATGTCCTTGTTCTCTGCTTGAATGAGACAGTCATCCAACTAAGAATAGATTTGAATACTTTTGTTTGCAAAATGCAATTACTGGTGCCAGGCACTTTGTAAAGACCCTGGGCGCAGTAGATAAGCCAAAGGGCAGTGCAGTGAATTGGTAATGCATAAAGCCAGCCTTGAAATGGAGGTATCTTCTGCATGATTCCCTTATTGGGATATGTAGGTATGCCTCATTTCAGTCTAAAGTCACTAGCCAAGCTTTCTTGCCCAGCATGGGCAGAAGCTGCTGCAAAGTTAGCATTTTGACTTTTGGAATGTCCAGGAATGTGTTCAAAATTGATAAATCCAGTATTGGGTGCCAGGCCTGGTCTTTTCTGGGTACCAAGAACAGTCTTGAGTAAAACCCTTGTCCTTTTTCCTGTTCTGGCACTGGCTGAATAGCCCCCATATCCATGAGGGACGCAACTTGTTTCTGTGCCTCTGCCCATTGATTTTTTGGGAGATCTGGCCAACCGTTTGGAATTGGCAGAGTGTGGAAGTGGAATCTGTATCCCTAGGATACTATGTTTAATACCCACTTGTCCTGGGTTAACTGCCAATTTTGAGCATAAAGTGCTAATTTTCCCCCTAAGGGGGCTGCCAAAAGAAGTGATTGGTGATGGCAGAGGGAAGTCATTGAGACTGTTTACTGCAGGGTTGCGTTTTATTTCCTCCAGATTTGGAGGTAGAGGCACCCCATTGCTTTGACCTGTAAGAATCCTGACACTGGAATCTAGAACCTTTAGGGCGCCTGGATTTGCCCCCTGGAGCTCTGTCGAACACAGGAAAGGACCAATATTTTGTAGGCCAGTGTCTACTGAATCTTGGTGGCTGCACTTGTAAGAAGTCTTTTACAGTTTGCGCAGACTTCGCTTCATCTTCCATTTTCTTTAAAACCTCTTCTGCCTTAATACCAAACAGAGTATCATGCTGTAAATGTGCATCGAGCAATTTAGCTTTAACATGATCAGGCATATTTTGCTCTTTTAGCCAGGCATGCCTTCTAATCACAGATCCAGTAACTGCGGTCCTGCAGGAGGCCTCTAAGGAATCAAAACCACATTGCAAAGTATGCTTTCCAACTTGTACTGCTGCATGCAATAATTCCTGCAATTCTGTATTTTCTACACATTCAGAAATCATTTTCTGTTTCAGTAATCCCATAACATGCTGTTGATACTTAACCATATGAAACTGGCAGTTTAATGCCCTAATTGTCAAGATTGCAGATGTATAAACCTTCTTTCCCCATCTATCCAGTGCCCTGGAATCTCTATCAGATGGGGTAGGATTTTTTGCAGTTGAGGCCTTTACACCTTTTGGACTCTGTAAAAGTTTCAGGGTCAGCAGCAGGGTTTTTAAATAAAAATTTGTGCGAGTCGGGAACCCTGTAATATCAGTCTGGCTTGACAGGAGCCAGAGGTCTGGAGTCAAGCTTGACTCCGAAAATACATCGACAATGTCTAAAACAGGAGGTATGGGTAAGGCCTATGCTGAGGGAGGAGGAAATCCCCAAGCCTCTCTTGATTGAGAAATCTCGACTTGCTCAGTGAAAATGCTCCCTCAAAGTATGCAAGGTTTCTCCAAAGGAATAATCTTCAGGAGGAGATGCAGATGGGATAGATTCCTCTGCATCAGAATCCTCATAGGGTGGTATAAAAAATTCCTGATCAGAAGAGGAATCCGAAGAAATAGAAACCTGATCTGAAGATTCATAATCAGTGTCTTGCCTAGGCCTCTTATCAGGAGGAGGTTGGGAACCCCTGATCAAGGTAATTAGGTCTTCAGCCATTTTGATCTGCTTTTTGGGCATAGAGGGCCGAGCACTTGGCTCATGCATCTGTTTTTTAGATTTAGAAGTTGCTTTTGTCTTTGATTTTGAAGCTGGCATCGGTTTTATATAGAAATGCTGAGGCCTGAACACTCCCTCAGAAGCCAGTGCCTGCTCAGCAGCTCCGGACCCTTCGGAGGGAGAGACATCTGTGGGTACCATACTGAGAATCTCACTGCATGCCGGACTCCACGAGTGTCAGTAGAGGACTGCGATTCGAAAGTAACGGGTATCAGGGGCAGCGAAAGGACCTCACTGAGTACCGGTGACTGGCTTAGAAGCTTCATCAGTTTTGGACCTCGGTCTGTCGTTTTCTTTGCGTTTTTTTGTGAACTCCGGTAGTCTGATTGCTATTAGAAGACATTTCAGGATGGTTAAATCTGTTTCCAAAATATTTTGAAGCAAAGATATACAGATGCTTAAAAGGGCTTTGGTTAAATCTAGCACAAAACCGACAGCTAGGAACATTAGGATCAGGGCCTAGGCAAGGAATACAGTACAAATGGAAATCCTTATGAGGTATTTGCTTCCCACAAGTAATGCAATTATTAACTTTTACTGACATCGGTATGGAGCAAGAAAATGTTTCCCCAATGGGGTACTTAGCGTTAGTGAAGACTTCAGTTCTGAAACTTGAATTTGAAATTTTCAGAACTGCTTCGGGCACTGCACGGCAAGAAAGACTAAAAAAAAAATGGCGTCAGCTGCCTGTTTTATACCCCTGATGACCTGACATAATGGAAGAAGACAGCAACCAACGCAGGACCCAAGACTTTGGAATTCAGGCCGACTGAGGGCAACCTGCCAGCAGATTACCCAAATGTACTGACTGCAACAGTGAAACACGAAGAACATTAGGAGCCATGCTGGATTCTGAGAAAAAAACGTCTAAAACAAGAGGTATAGTCAAAGGCCTATGCTGAGGAAGAAGGAAATCCCTAAGCCTCTTTTTGGATTCTGAGAAATCCTGACTCTCCCAATGAAAATGTTCCCTTAAGGTATGCAAAGTTTCTCCAAAAGAAAAATCCTCAGGAGGAGAAGCAGAAGGGATGGATTCTTCTGCATCAGAGTCCTCATAAGGTGGAATAGCAAAATCCTGATCAGAACAGGAATCATAAGAAATGGAAAATTGATCTGAAGACTAGACTCAATCAGTGCCTTGCCTAGACCTCTTAGCAGGAGGGGGTTGGGAACCCCTGATCAAGGTAATTAAATCCTCAGCCATTTTGATAACTTTATGTGTCGTTTTTTAGACAAAGTTGGTTTTGGCCTTGTTTTTGATGGAGGCGTCTGTTTAATATACAAATCTTTAGGCCTGAAAACACCCTCAGAAGCCGGTGCCTGCTCAGCGGCTCCAAAACCATCTAAGGGAGAGGCATCTGTGGGTTCAATACTTGAAGTGTCTCGTGGCATACCGGACTCCGAATGGGTCTCGGTAGAGGTCTGCAAATCAAAAGTAGTGGGCATCAGGGGCTGCGAAAGCGTGTCACTGAGTACCAGCGACTGGCTTAGGAGAAGCTTCGTCAGTGTTGGACTCTGTCAGTCTTTTTCTTGGCATTTTTTTGTGAAATCCGGTAATCAGATTGCTAACAGATGACATTTCTGGATAGTTAAATCTTGAGCCAAAATATTTAGAAGCAAAAATATACAGACTCTTAATAGTGTGTTGGTTAAACTTAGGACAATACCAACAGCAAGGCACGTTGTGGTCAGGGCCTAGGGAAGGAACACAATACAAATGAAAATCCTTGAGGTATTTGCTTCCAAGTAATACAATTAACTTTTACTGACATCGGTAGAGAGCAAGAAAAAGTTTCCCCAATGGGTTTACTTAGCTTTAAGTTGAAGACTTCGGTTCTGAAACTCAAAAATGAAAATTTCAGGAGTCGGCCGACCGGCACTTACAAAAGTACAGTTTTGTACCTACCATAAGTGTAGATGCTGGAGTGTTGACACTGCTGCAGTCATCACACTTGGGTTATCTGCAGTCAGGCGGTCCCGCAGTTGGCCCGAATTCCAAAGTCTTGGTCCGGCATCAGTTGCAGTCGCTTCTTCACTGACGTCAGTGCAACAGGGGTATAAAAGAGGCAGCAGACACCATTTTATTCAGTTTCTTGCCCAGATGTCAGGTGCCCTCAAATAGGAAGGCAATAGATAATCCTATGCAAACATACATTAGTAGGAAAACAACAGTAATAGTATAAAAGAGGCAGCAGACACCATTTTATTCAGTTTCTTGCCCAGATGTCAGGTGCCCTCAAATAGGAAGGCAATAGATAATCCTATGCAAACATACATTAGTAGGAAAACAACAGTAATAGTTGCAAGCAAGTAAATCCAAAGGAGCGAAGAACCAGAAAGTAAATCTTGTGCAGAAACTTGGAATTTATTAGAAAAGCTCTCCAACCAGAAAAAAAACGAACTCCAAACACCACTCTACATGTAGAGTGGTGTTTGGAGTTCGTTTTTTTTCTGGTTGGAGAGCTTTTCTAATAAATTCCAAGTTTCTGCACAAGATTTAC
Source organism: Protopterus annectens (assembly GCF_019279795.1). Lineage (NCBI taxonomy): Eukaryota > Metazoa > Chordata > Ceratodontiformes > Protopteridae > Protopterus > Protopterus annectens. The sequence continues at coordinate 472,338,698 of NC_056741.1, forward strand.
TTTCTGGTTCTTCGCTCCTATGGATTTACTTGGTTTGAACTGCACTGTCTGCTTTGGTTCAATAGTTGTAAGCAAATACACCATATAGAAATACATCAAATTGATAGTATACAAATGGAGTTATAAATAAAAAGTACAGTTTTGTACCTACCATAGCTTAGCTGGGGGAGGAGGTATGCACTAGGAAAGAGATGGTGTGGCAATCAAACCCTGCAGGACTGCCGAAGCAAATCCTGCTCTGGATCTGGAATATAGAGGGAGATTGTAGTGTTTGGAGAATGTATGCACGGAGCTCCATGTAGCAGCTTCTAGAATGTCCTTGGTAGGCACCCCTCTTAAAAATGCTGTAGAGGTGGCTGTAGCTCTGGTGGAATGTGGTCTGACATTGGCTGGAACAGTCTTTCCATGAAAGGAATAACAGAATCTGATGCAATGTCCAATCCATTTAGAAATAGTCTGTTTTGAAATTGCTTTTCCCTGGACTGCAGGGGCGTAAGCTACAAAAAGTTGTTCAGACTTCCTATTGGCCTTGGTTCTGTCCAGGTAGTATCGAAGTTGTCTATGAATGTCCAAGGTATGCAGAAGTCTTTCCCCCTTATTCTCAGGATTGGGGAAGAAAGCAGGCAGATGAATGGCTTGATTTAGAGAAACCCTAGATACCACCTTTGGCATAAAAGTAGAGTTGGTCCTTAAATAAACCCTGTCTCTGTGGAAAAAAGGGTGGTATTGCCATTAGGGCCTGTAGCTCCGAAACCCTTCTTGCTGAGGTAATTGCCAACAGGAAAGCTGTCTTCCATGATAGAAATTGCAAGTCAACTGAAGCTGCTGGCTCAAAAGGAGGTAGAGTCAGTTTTTCTAAGACAAAATTGAGGTCCCAGCCTGGCACTGGGGCCTTACTTGGTGGCTTAATGTTCTTGATTCCCCTGAGGAATTGTCTTAGTAAGGGGTGAGAGAAAACAGGAGGATCAGTGTTGTATCTAGCTGAAATAGCAGATGCATGTATCTTTATGGAAGAATATGAGAGGCCGTTCTTTAACATATCTGCCAAATATTCCAAGATAAGTGGGATGTTCAGTAATGAAGCATCATGTCCCTTGCTGGTATTCCAATTGCTGTATCTTTTCCACTTTTCTAAGTAAACCTTTCTGGTGGATGGTGTTTGAGCCTCTGTTAGTATCCGCTGAACTTCATTAGAGAGAGATAAGCTGAAGTTATTTATGGGATCTCCCAAGCTGTTTAGCTGCAGTGTCTGAAGGTTTGGATGCAGTGTTTCGAAATTGTGTTGAGTCAAAAGTAGAGGCCACTGAGGAAGGGCCCACCTCCTGGTATGACATATGCTCCGTAATAGTGGGTACCAGTGTTGTCTTGGCCAATCCGGAGCTATTATGATTCCCTTGGGCTTCTCTGCTTTGATCTTTAGTAATACTGAGGTCATCAGTGGCAGTGGTGGGAATGCATAGATTGCTAGGGAGTTCCAGTTGAATGAGAGGGCATCTATTTTCCAAGCTTTTGGATGGTATGTCCTTGTGCAAAATTTTGGTAGAAGATGGCTGATGTGAGAGGCAAATAGGTCCACATCTGGCTAGCCCCATGTCGAAGTGAGTTGTCTGAAGGCCTTCGGATGTAACCTCCACGCGTGTCGATCTGTGAAATTCCTGCTTAGGCTGTCCGCCAACACATTGTCTTTTCCTGGAACAAACTGGGATTGTAACTGGATGTTTAGGCTCAGTGATTTCTCCCAAAGCTGCATTGTCAGTCTGCAAAGGGGGTAAGAGTGGGTGCCCCCCTGCTTGTTTATGTACCACATCACAGTGGTGTTGTCTGTCCGTATCATTAAATGGCCTTGCTGGAGTTGGTGCTGAAAAGCCTCGATGGCATGCATTACTGCCAGCATTTCCTTTTGGTTTATATGCAGATGTGTTTCCTTTGGAGACCATTGCCCTTGTATACACCTGCCTTCCATGTGCGCTCCCCATCCAAGGTCTGAGGCGTCTGTAGTCATGGTCTGTGTTATCTGTGGTTTTTTGAATGACATACCTGTGTTTTCCTGGCTCACCGAGGCCCACCACAGGAATTCCTTTTGAAGGCATGGAATGAGCGGTATGATTGTCTCCAAGTTGTTGCTGTGTTGAGACCAAATGCTTTTTAGGTACCATTGAAGCTTTCTCATGTGTAGTTTTGCTAATGGAACCAGTAGAATGCAGGATGCCATGTAACCCAGGGCCTGTAGGAATCTCCTTGCAGTCATCTGGGTGAGTTTTGCTAAACCTTTGAAGTAATGAGTTAACTTCTCTTGCTTGTCTTCTGTCACGTAAGCCATCTGAGAGGCTGTGTCTAGTTTGGCTCCTAAGAAGATTATTTGCTGGGATGGTTGCAGTCTTGACTTTTGGAAGTTGACTGTGTATCCCAGAGCTTGAAGTAATCGTATGACATAATCCAGGTTTCTTGTCAACATCAATTTGTCGTCCGCTTGTATGAGGCAGTCGTCCAGGTACGGGTAAATTTGTATACCCTGGAGCCTGCAATGAGCAATTACTGAAGCAAGGCATTTTGTAAATACTCTGGGCGCAGTAGATAAGCCAAATGGCAATGCTGAGAATTGATAATGCTCTGGCCCTGCAAGAAATCTGAGGTATCTTCTGCAGCTGTGTCTGATAGGGACATGCAGGTATGCCTCCTTGAGGTCCAGAGTAATCAGCCACGACTCCTTGCCCAGCATGGGAAGGAGTTGCTGTAGAGTCAGCATTTTGAACTTTGGTACTATGAGAAAGGTGTTTAATGCGGACAAGTCCAGTATTGGTCTCCATTGAGATTCTTTTCTTGGAACAAGGAACAGTCTTGAGTAAAACCCCTGTGTTCTTGTTCTTGTGGAACTCTTTCTATTGCTTTCATTCGAGTCAGCAGAGTGATTTGTTTGATAGCCTCTGCCCTTTGATTTTGTGGTAGGTTTGGCATGCCTTGTTTTCTTGGTAAGGTATGAAAATGAAACCTGTACCCTCTGTCTATAATGTCCAAAATCCATTTGTCCTTTGTCAGTCTGTGCCAGTTTTCTGCAAACAGAGATAATTTCCCACCCAAGGGAGCTTCTAGTTGTTCCCTGGTAGGCGGTAGTAGAGGAAAGTCATTGAGTTTGTGGTTGTTGGGCAGGTGAAACCCCTGCGTCACTTCTTTGGTTTCCTGGCTGCCATTGTCGTCCCTTGTAAGGGCCTCTGTATTGGCCCCTTCCTCGGCCACGTCTGTTCTTACCCCTTTGAAACTTTTCTGGATTAGGAAAGGACTAGTTTTTTGAAGGCCAATTCCTACTGAATCTGGGGGGTTGAACCTGGAGGAAATCTTTCACAGTCTGAACTGATTTTGCTTTTTCTTCGATGGTCTTTAACACATCCTTAGCATTTGCACCAAAAAGCTTGTTCTTTTCCAAAGGTGAGTCCAGAAGTTTTGCTTTTACATCTGGTAGAGGTTGATCTTTTAACCAAGCATGTCTACAAATCACTGCCCCTGTCATAGCTGCCCTACATGAAGCTTCCAGTGCATCATATCCACACTGCAGGAAGTGATTGCTTACTTGCTGAGTGTTATGTACAGCTTCCTGCAAAGTCTTCCTGTCTAAAGGATCAGGAGAAGCTAATGTTTTTTGTAAATCTTCTAAGAGATAATCCTGATATTGTAACATATGAAAAAGGCAATTTAAGGCTCTCATAGATAAGGTAGTGGATATGTAAACCTTTTTGCCCCATCTCTCTAAAGACCTTGCTTCCCTGTTGGAGGGCAAAGGATTTTTTGAGGTGGAGGCTGAAACTCCTTTAGGCCCCTGTGAAATAGTTTCCAAATCAGCAGAATGGGCCCTGAATAAATGGGAATGAGTTTCTGGGACCCTGTAACACCTGTCTGGCTTGGCTGGAGCGGGAGGAAGAGAATCAGGGGTAGCACTAGAGTCAGAATACAAATCATCCAGAACATCAAGTACAGGAGGAATAGCTAAGGGCCTGTGCTGAGGCTTCTTAAGGAAAGTCCTAAGGCGTTTCCTAGAATCAGAATATTCCTGACCCTGCCACTTGAAATGTTCCCTCATGGTGTGCAGAACTTCCCCAAAAGAAATATCCTCAGGAGGGGAGGCCGAAGGGATGGAATCTTCTGCATCCGAGTCCTCATAAGTCTGGAAGAGCTCTTCCTGGCTATCAGAGTGGACAGAGCCCTCAGATTCTTCATCTGAAGGAGTAGGGTCAGAGGGTTCAACCCGGGGCCTTTTATCAGGAGGAGGCTGGGATGCTCTCTCAGGATGGGCCTGTGAACCTCTAATCATGGAAATTAAATCAGTCGCCATGGACATAATTTGTGTCTCCGGAGTCGGCTGAGGTAAGGATTTAGAAGTAATATGCTTTGTTTTGCTGGCTGCCTTAGCCCTAGTGTAGGCCTTAATAGACATGGTCATAGGAGGCCTGGTAGCTCCACGTGCAGGAGTGACCTTGTCTACAGCAATGGTCTCGGGCATTTCCTCGGTTTCGGTATCCGGAGGAAAGTCAATAACTGGCGTCGGAGCAATGTCTGGAATCGGAGTCATCGGTAATGCGGTGTCTTCGGTTCGGAGCGGTGGAGAGACCGTCTCAGAGGGAACGGGAGCACTCGCGCTAGGTTTTGGCGTGGAGTCGGTGATAGATGCGGGCCGAGGATGTCGGTCCCGGTCTTTTCGCTTTTTGGGTGTTTGCGATGTCGGAAGATCCGACGGCATGGTGTAGGCAAATTTATCGCCGAAAAAATCTTCAGCGAACTCCGCCCGGCGCCTGAGAGTGCGCTTGTTGAAGTGAGCACAGGCTACACAGGCCGAGACGTCGTGGTCTGGGCCCAGGCAAGGGAGGCAGTAAGAGTGGAAATCCTTATGAGGTATTTGTTTACCACAAAAAAGACAATTGTTAACTTTTTTCAGTAATTTCTGACATCGGCTGAGGCAAGAATAGGTCCCCAACGGTATCGTAGAATACAGGAGCTGACCGACCGGCACTTGCGAACTGCTTCTCCTTCGGGCACCGCGGCAAGAAAGACTGAAGAAAATGGCGTCGGCTGATGCTTATGTACTCCAGCCACTCTGACGTTGGAGAGAAATGCGACATCAGCCGACGTCGGACCCAGACTTTGGAATCCGGCCGACCGAGGGCTGCCTGAGGCAGAAAGTACAGTTTTGTACCTACCATAAATGTAGATGTCCGAACTGGATAGCATCTGCAGTCATAACAGCTGGGTTGTCCTGTCGTCAGGCAGCCCTACAGTCGGCCGGATTCCAAAGTCCGGGTCCGGCTTCGGCTGATGTCGCACTTCACCCGACGTCATCTCTGTGGGTCTTCGGGTATAAAGGCATCAGCCGACGCCATTTTCCTCAGTGTTTCTTGCCCCAGATGCCAGAAGCCCTCTTGAAGGCTGAAATTTTGGATAGATGCCAATGTTTCCAAAAGGAAAGAGGTAAACACAAACACAAGCATGTATGTACATATATACAAACAAATACACCATAGAAGACTCCCCCCCATTAGCTAGCTATTAAGAGGGTAAACACCCTAGGAGTACCTCAGAGGGGAAGGAGGGAGGGTAATCCTGACTGCAGATGCTATCCAGTTCGGACATCTACATTTATGGTAGGTACAAAACTGTACTATGTCCTTCATGGATGCATCTGCAGTCATAACAGCTGGGTAGAGTACCATAGCCAACTAGGGAGGAGGAAAAGGTAGATTATGGTGTGTTTAGGATCCCTTGCAGTACAGCAGTGGCAAACCCTGCTCGGGATCTTGAATATAGAGGCAAATTATAATGCTTGGCAAATGTATGCACGGAGGTCCAAGTAGCCGCCTCAATAATGTCTTTGGTAGCCACTCCTCGTAAGAAGGCTGTGGTAGTGGCTGTTGCCCTTGTAGAATGAGGTCTTATGTTCTGTGGAATTGGTTTTCCATGGAAGGAGTAACAGAATCGTATGCAATTTCCTATCCATTTGGAGATTGTCTGTTTTGAGATAGCTTTTCCTTCCCTTCCTGTTGCATAGGCCACAAAGAGTTGGTCAGACTTTTCTGCTGCTTTTTGTCCTGTCCAGGTAGTAGCGTAGCTGTCTATGCACATCCAAGGTGTGCAGAATTCTTTCCCCTCTGTTTTGTGGGTTGGGAAAGAAGGTAGGTAAGTGGATTGCCTGGTTTAAAGACACTCTGGATACCACCTTAGGCATAAAGGTTGGATTAGTCCTCATGGACACCCTGTCCTGGTGGAAGATTAGGAAGGGTTGCACTGCCATTAAGGCCTGTAGTTCTGAAACCCTCCTTGCTGAAGTGATTGCCAGTAGGAAAGCAGTTTTCCATGACAGGTGTTGTAGTTCTGCTGTTGCTGCTGGTTCAAAGGGTGAAAGTGTCAGCTTTTCTAGTACGAAATTTAAGTCCCAAGCTGGCAATGGTGGTTTCCTCGGAGGTTTTACATTCTTGATTCCCCTGAGGAACTGCCTGAGCAACGGGTGTGAGAAGACAGGTTGTTCAGAGCTGTATTCTGCTGAAATAGCTGATGCATGTATCTTGATGGAGGAGTAGGACAGGCCTGAATGGAGAAGTTCGGCCAGATACTCCAGAATGTTAGGCATATCTATGTTTGACACATCTTTTCCTCTTTCAGAACTCCAAATGACAAACCTTTTCCATTTTCCAGCGTAGTTCCTTCTTGTTGAAGGTCTGCGTGCTTCAAGAATAATGTCTTTAACTCTTTGGGAAAGTTCTTGATTAGCTGCTGCTATGTGATGTTCCATGCAGTCAGTTGTAAGGTTTTCAGGTTTGGATGTATGGTGCTGTAGTTGTTCTGAGTTAGCATCAAAGGCATCAGGGGAATTGGCCACATATTGTTCCGAGACAAGCTCCTCAGTAGTGGGTACCAGTGTTGTCTTGGCCAGTTTGGAGCTATCAGGATTATCCTTGGATGTTCTTCCTTGATTTTAGCAGTACTTTGTATATCAAGGGAGAGGTGGGAATGCATATGCTGTTAGGCCTTTCCAGCTGAAGGAGAGCGAATCCACTTTCCATGCTAGTGGGTGGAATGTCCTTGTGCAGAATTTTTTGAGTTGGTGATTGTGAGGAGATGCAAATAGATCTATCTGAGGCATTCCCCACTTCTTTGAAATGGTCCTGAAGATGTCCGGGTGCAGGTGCCATTCGTGAGCATCTGATGTGGTCCTGCTTAAAATGTCCGCTAGAGTATTTTCTTTTCCTGGTACAAATCTTGCCTGCAGCTGGATGTTGTAGCTGATTGCCAGGGTCCACAGTTCCAAAGTCATTCTGCATAGGGGGTATGAATGTGTGCCTCCCTGTTTGTTGATGTACCACATGACTGTGGTGTTGTCTGTCCTTATCAACAGCTGGCCCTCTTTGAGAAATGGTCTGAACTTTTGGATAGCCAGTTTTACAGCCAGCATTTCTTTTAGGTTGATGTGCAGGTGAAGTTGATCCTGAGTCCACAATCCTTGCACGCATTTGTCCAGCATATGGGCCCCCCATCCTTGGTCTGAAGCGTCTGTTGTAATGCTCTGGCTTGCTTGACATCTGTGAAAAGGAAGGCCTGTGTTGGACCGGCATGCCTGAGCCCACCATAGGAACTCCTGTTTTAAGCATGGAATTAGTGGGATTTCTGTTTCGAGGCTGTGCCTGTGTTGGGACCATAAATTCCGTAGGTACCACTGTAGTTTTCTCATATGTAGTCTGGCAAATGGGACCAAAATTATGCATGATGCCATGAAGCCCAAGGCCTGCAGAACCTTTCTTGCTGTTAATTTGTTCAGCTTTGTTAGTGCCAAGAAGTAAAGAGGAGTTCTTTTGTTTTTCTGTAGTTAGGAATGCCATTTGTCTCACTGTGTCCAATTCGCTCCCAAGAATGTCCTTGTTTGGGATGGTATCAGCCTTGACTTTTGTAGATTGACTGTGTATCCCAGTGCTTGTAGCAAGTAAATGACCCTTTGTAAATCTGTTGTCAACTTGCTTTTGTTGTCCCCTTGTAGCAGGCAGTCGTCCAGGTATGGGTAAATATGAATTCCCTGTAGTCTGCAGTATGCGATTACTGATGCCAGGCATTTTGTGAATACTCTGGGCGCAGTAGATAAGCCAAAAGGCAATGCTGAGAATTGATAGTGCTCTGATCCTGCAAGAAATCTGAGGTATCTTCTGCAGATTGGTCGAATAGGGACGTGCAGGTATGCCTCCTTGAGATCTAGAGTTACCAGCCAACACTCCTTGCCCAGCATGGGAAGAAGTTGCTGTAGGGTCAGCATTTTGAATTTTGGGACAATGATGTATGTATTCAAGGTGGACAGGTCGAGAATTGGTCTCCAACTTTTTCCTTTCTTGGAACTAGGAATAGTCTGGAGTAGAACCCTTTCCTTGCTCTGCTGTAGGCACTTTTCCACAGCTCTCATGTTTGCCAACTCCATTATCTGTTGTAAAGCTTCTGTTTTTGATTTGGAGGTAGATTTGGCATTCCTCTTTGACTGGTATAGTGTGGAAGTGGAATCGGTAACCTTGATGTATAATTTGTAGAATCCACTTGTCTTTTGTTATGTGGTGCCAGTTCTTTGCAAATAAGGTTAACCTTCCGCCTAGAGGAGCTGCTATTTGTTCCCTGGTAGGCGGACTTAGGAGTAAGTCACTGTGGCTGTGTTGAAGTAGTGGCAGTGGCTGTGTCTGTGCCTCTGTTGTTACCTTGCCACTGCGTCCTCTGTAGGCACCTCCTCTGGTTTGGTTTCTGCCCTGGAACGTCTATTCCTGCCCCTTTGAAATTTTGTGGAGTCAGGAAAGGACCAATTTTTGGCAGGCCAGTTCCTGCTAAACCTTGGGGGTTGAACCTGCAGGAAATCTTTAACAGTTTGAACTGATTTTGCCTTTTCTTCCATTTTCTTCATAACCTGCTGGGCAGGTGCACCAAACAAACTTGTCTTATCCATAGGAGCATCTAACAATTTAGCTTTAACATGATCCGGTAGAGCTTGCTCCTTTAGCCATGCATGCCTTCTTATCACTGTGCCAGTCATGGCTGATCTAAATGAAGCCTCCAGTGCATCATAGCCACATTTTAAGGAATGGTTACTAACCTGTTGTATGTTATTTACCATTTCTAATACATATTTCTTGTCAAGAGATTCATCAGTGGTTAATTTTTAGTTAACTGATCAAGCATAAACTCTTGGTATTGTATCATGTGAAACTGGCAGTTTAAAGCTCTAGCTGAGAGAGTAGCTGAAGTGTATACTTTTTTACCCCATCTGTCTAATGACCTTGCTTCCCTTTCAGGAGGAGTAGGGTTTTTAGCTATGGTCGCGGCTACTGCCTTGGGACCCTGGGATATAGTTTCTGGGTCTGCAAGGGGGGCCTTGTAAAGGTGGTGATGAGTATCTGGCACCCTGTAAAATCTGTCTGGTTTGGCAGGGGCTGGGGGTAATGAATCTGGAGCAGAGCAGACATCATTAAAAGCATCATCTACCACAGAGAGAACAGGAGGTATAGCTAAGGGCCTGTGCTGTGGAAGGTGCAGAAAGGTTCTAAGTCTTTTTCGGGAATCTGAGAAATCTTGCTGCTGCCATTGGAACTGCTCTCGCATGGCATGTAAGGTTTCCCCAAAGGAGAATTCTTCTGGAGGGGATGCAGCTGGAATGGATTCTTCAGCATCAGAATCCTCAAAATTGGAGAAAGGGGCCTCTGGCTGGTCAGTAATGTCTGATTCATCAGCAGAATCATCAGAGGATACTGGCTCGGGGGGCTCTGCCCTAGGTCTCTTATCTGGGGCTGAGAGGCCCTGTCTGGGTGAGATTGAGATCCTCTAATTAAAGAAATTAAATCTTCTGCCAAAGTAAGCATTTGAGAACTAGAAGAGGGCCTGGTTGAGGGTGGTTTAACAGGCACTGATTTGGTAGTCTTGGCTGCTTTAGCCCTGGCGAAGGCCTTAATGGACATGGCTGCTGGAGGCCTAGCAGCACCACGTGCTGGGGTAGAGACATCCAGGGAATGGTGTCTGATAAGTCAGTGGGTAAAGTTTCAGAGGCCGATTCAAGAATTGTAGCAGGGACCTCAACTGTAGAGATAGATTCGGCTGTACCTAGATCAGTTTTCTCGGTTTCGGCCGAAACAGAGACACTCGCGGTTTGCTTAAGCGTGGTTTCAGCGAAACCGCGGACCGCGAGTGTCGGTCTTTTCTTCGTTTTTGGCAGAAAGTGTAGTCGGAGGTTCCGACAACATAATGTAAGCAAAGTCAGAACCGAAAAACTGTTCTGCAAACTCTGACCGACGCCTAAGCGTTCGTCGGTTGAAGGAAGCACAGGCCGAACAGGCTGCTACGTTGTGGGCTGGGCCTAAACAAGGCAGACAGTAAGAATGGAAATCTTTATGAGGTATTTGTTTCCCACAGGTTAAACAATTATTAACTTTTTCTGACATCGGCTGAGGCAAGAAAGAGTCCCCAACGGGGTACTTAGCTTTAGAAGTCGTATTCGGTAGAAATAATCTCTGGATCCGACCGACCGGCACTTGCGAACAGCTTCTGCTTCGGGCGCCACGCGGCAAGAAAGACTGAGGAAAATGGCGTCGGCTGATGCCTTTATACCCGAAGACCCACAGAGATGACGTCGGGTGAAGTGCGACATCAGCCGAAGCCGGACCCGGACTTTGGAATCCGGCCGACTGTAGGGCTGCCTGACGACAGGACAACCCAGCTGTTATGACTGCAGATGCATCCATGAAGGACATCAACCCACATGTTATGACTGCAGTTGCATTCTTGAAGGACATCCCTGGTATGAAGAGGGGAAGGAGGGAGGGTAACCTGGACTGCAGCAGTGTCAACACTCGAACATCTACATTTATGGTAGGTACAAAACTGTACTATGTTCATGTTACACTGCTGCAGTCATCACACTTGGGTTGAATCCCAAAGCTGTGGCTGGTACAAAAACCGGGGTAGGAGAAGCTAGTATGCCCTGTAGAACTGCAGTGGCAAAGCCAGCTCTGGTTTTCGAGTATAATGGTAAGTGGTAGTGCTTGGTAAAGGAGTGCACTGAACTCCAAGTTGCAGCCTCCAAAATGTCCTTGGTTGGTACCTCTCTGAGAAAGGCTGCTGAGGTTGCTGTAGCCCTGGTGGAATGGGACCTAATGTTAATAGGTACAGGTTTCCCATGGTGAGTGTAGCAGTAGCGGACACAATGTGCTATCCATTTAGAAATGGTCTGTTTTGAAATAGCCTTTCCTTTTGAACCTGTAGCATAGGATACAAAGAGTTGGCAAGATTTTCTGAAAGTCTTTGTCTTATCCAAATAGAAACACAATTGTCTATGAATGTCCAAAGAGTGAATGAGCCTTTCTCCTTTATTCTGGGGGTTTGGATAAAAAGTGGGTAAATGAATGGCCTGATTCACAACTACACTGGATACTACCTTTGGCATAAAGGAAGGAATAGTTCATAAGGAAACTCTGTCTTGATGAAAAATTATGAAGGGCTCCACTGCCATTAGTGCCTGCAGCTCTGAAACCCTTTGTGCTGAGGTAATTGCCAGCAACAAGGCTGTTTTCTAGGACAAGTATTGTAGATCTGATGAGACAGCTGGTTTGAAAGGAGACGGCGTTAGTTTTTCCAAAACAAAGTTGAGGTCCCAAATTGGAGTTGGAGGTCTTCTGGGCGGTCTTATATTCTTAGCCCCTCTGAGGTACTGCCTTAGTAAACTATGTGAAAATATGGAAGGATCTGTATTGTAATGAGCTGAAATGGCTGAAGCATGGATCTTAATGGAAGAAATGGAAAGGCCTTTGTGCAGCATCCAAGTTAAATATTGCAGTATCTGAGGAATATTTGGGATTAAAGGATTTTTTTTCCTTTAGCCTGGTTCCAAGCACAGAATCTTTTCCATTTGTCTGAGTAGGTTTTCCTGGTGCTAGGCCTTCTGGCCTCCAAAATGACATCCATGACATCCTTAGAGAGAAGTGTTGATTGATTATTTGAGTTATTTTCCATGCAGCCAAATTTAAAGTCCTGAGCTGACAGTGAAGGATCTGAGTGTTTTGCCGAGTCAGCAGGTGTGGAAATTGAGGCAAAATCCATGGAGGTCCTTGTGCCATGTTCCTTAATATTGAGTACCAGTGTTGGCGTGGCCAGTCTGGAGCAATTAGGATAATTTGTGGCCTCTCTGATCTGGATTTCAATAACACCTTTGCCAGTAGAGGTAGTGGAGGGAAGGCATAGACTTAATGTTTTCCAACTGAATGATAGGGCGTCCACTTTCCAAGCTAGTGAGTGGTGTGTCCTTGTGCAAAATTTTTGTAGTTGGTAGTTTTGGGGGGAGGCAAATAGATCTATGTCTGGCCTTCCCCATTTTTGAGTTATCATTGTGAATACTTGTGGATCTAGTCTCCATTCGTGAGGATCCATGATATTTCTGCTTAGCTCGTCTGCCAATGTGTTTTCCTTTCCTGGCAGGAATTGTGCTTGTAGCTGGACATGGTAAGTCAGTGCTGTGTGCCATAAGGACATTGCTTGTCTGCATTAGGGGAAGGAATGTGTTCCCCTTGTTTATGTACCACATTACTGTGCTGTTGCCCGTCTTTATTAGCAGTTGTCCTGGATGCAAGAGGTCCTTGAAAGCTGTCAGGGTATTTTGCACAGCTAGCATCTCCTTTTGATCGATGTGCAGATGCATTTGATCTGCAGACCATTTGCCCTGTATGCACTGTCCTGCCATGTGTGCTCCCCAGGTGTAGTCTGATGAGTGTTATTGTCTGCTTTGCTGTGGGTAAGGCAAAAGGCTGACCCTTGTTGAGGTGACATGCTTGAGCCCACCATAGAAACTCCTTTTGAAGGCAGGGAATGAGTAGTATTGTTTCCAAGCTGTGGCTGTGTTGAGTCCATATGCTTTTCAGGTACCATTGTAATTTCCTCATATACAGTTTGGTATATGGAATTAGTAGTATGCAGGATGCCATGAACCCCAGGGCCTGCAGGATTTTCCTTGCAGGGAGCTGGGTTAATGTTGCCATCATACTGAAGTCAGTTGTTTTTGTTAGTCTGGCATGAGATAAGCCATCTGGGCCATTGTATTTAAGCTGGCACCCAGGAATATTATCTCTTGTGAGGGCACTAGTTTTGATTTTTTTTCGTTTACTGTGTACCCCAGGCAACTTACTATTTTTCTTACAAAAGCCAGATGTTTTAAAAGAATGTCCTTGCTTTCTGCTTGAATAAGGCAGTCGTCCAGATATGGATATATTTGAATTCCTCTGTCTGCAGTATGCAATTACTGTTGCCAGGCATTTCGTGAATACTCTGGGCATAGTAGATAAGCCAAAAGACAGTGCAGAGAATTGGTAATGCGCTGTGCCTGCAATAAATCGGAGGTATCTTCTGCAACTCTGTCCGACTGGGACATGCAGATATGCCTCCTTGAGGTCCAGTGTTACTAGCCAAGCTTTCCTGCCCAGCATGGGAAGAAGCTGCTGAAGAGTGAGCATCTTGAATTTGGGTACCTCCAGATATGTGTTTAGAATTGAGAGGTCTAAAATGGGTCTCCATGCTTTGTCCTTTCGTGGAACCAGAAATTGAGTAAAATCCTTGTCCTTGCTCCTGTGTAGGAACCTTTTGAATGGCTCTCATGCCCATGAGAGCTGCTATTTGTCTTTGTGCCTCTGCCCATTGATTTGGTGGCAGATTTGGCATTCCTCGTAAAGTGTGAAAGTGGAATCTTTAGCCTTGAGATGCAATATTTAGAACCCATTTGTCCTTTGTAATGATGTGCCAGTTTCTTGAAAATAGTGCTAGTTTTCCGCCCAACGGTGCTGCCTGAGCAGCTTTGCTTGGCAGACTGAGAGGAAAGTCATTGTGATTGTTTTCTGAAAGGTTGAGATCTATCTTCTCCCCCTCGGAGTTGCAGGCGGCCATTGTCTAGGCCTGTAGGAGCCTTGTGGCTGACCTCTGCCCCTAGGGTGTCTATTTACCTCTCTGTGGTCTGTCTGAAGCAGGAAATTATCAGTTTTTAGTTGGCCAATTTCTGCTGAAACGAGGGGGTTGTACTTGCAAAAAATCTTTGACTGTCTGCATAGATTTAGCCTTTTCCTCCATTTTCTTTAAAACTTCCTCTGCTTCAACTCCAAATAAAACATTCTTCTGTAAAGGAGCATCCAATAATTAAGCTTTAACATGCTCTGGTAAAGTTTGCTCTTTTAACCAAGCATGTCTACGTATAACCGACCCTGTGACAGCTGCTCTACAAGAAGCTTCCAATTAATCAAATCCACATTGCAAAGTATGTTTTCCCACTTGTTCTGCTGCATGCAACAAATCCTGCATTTCCTTAAAATCAGGTTGTTCTGAAAGAATGAGCATTTTCTGTTTTAATTGAGACATCAAATATTGCTGGTACTTCAGCATGTGAAACTGACAATTCAAAGCTCTCATAGCTAAAGTGGCAGAAGTATACACTTTTCCTCCCCATGTGGCTAGTGCTCTTGAATCTCTTTCAGAAGGAACTGGATTTTCAGCAATAGAGACCTTAACCCCTTTGGGGCCCTGGGAAATGGTTTCTGGGTCTGCAACAGGGATTTTATATAAAAATGTATGCGAGTCAGGAACCCTGTAATACCTGTCTGGTTTTGCTGGTGCAGGAGACAATGAATCTAGGTTAAGGCTAGATTCTGAATAAACATCATCCAAAATGTCTAAAACAGGAGGGATAGCAAGAGGTCTGTGCTGAAGTAGAAGGAACTCACGGAGTCTTTTCTTTAAATCTGAGTAATCTTGGCCTTCCCAGTGGAAATGTTCCCTCATGGTGTGCAAAGGTTCCCCAAGAGAGTAGTCTTCTGGTGGAGATGCTGAGGGTATAGACTCTTCAGCATCAGAATCTTCGTAAGGAGGAAAGGAGTAATCCTGTTCCTCAGAGGAAGCTCAGGAAATGGACACTTGGTCTGAGGAAGGGTAGTCTTCCTCCTGTCTAGGCCTTTTGTCTGGAGGGGGATGGGAGCCCCTGATAAGGGTAATTAAATCTTCAGCCATCTTAAGCATTTGTTTCTTAGGCATAGGGCCCTGTACAGGAGTCTGCTGAACAGGTTTCCTTACCTTTAAAGGGGTCTTTAATTTAGCATAGGACTTAATGGTAAGTGTAGTCTGTCTAAAGACGCCTTCAGTAACCGAAGACCTGTCTACAACCTCTGATTCCCCTTCGGGATTGGCGTCCGCTGGGCCTAAAGGTACAGGATTCTGAGGCCCAGCAATCTTGGCGTGGGAGGCCATCTGTAGTTCCAAATCTGCGGTCGTCAGGGGCTGCGTAGGCGCCTCGCTGAAAACCAGAGAACCGGTGACTGGCCTAGGAGAGGTCTCGTTATCTGGTCTGGACCTCGGCTGCCTGTCTTTATCTTTGTGTTTTTTGTGCATTCCGGTCGTCAGTTGCTCTGACGGCATGTTGTAATTACACTTTCTACCAAAATAATGTCGGGTGAATTATGCCCGAAGCTTAATAGTGCGTTTGTTAAACCTAGCACAAAACCAACAACCAGTGACATCGTGGCCTAGGCAAGGAATACAGTAAGAATGAAAATCCTTATGAGGTAATTTGCTTCCCACAAGAAATGCAATTATTAACTTTATCTGACATCGGTCTGAGGCAAGAAAAGTTTCCCCAACGGGGTACTTAGCTTTAGAGATGACTTCGGTCTGAAATTCGATTGGAAAATCTCAGGAGTTGGCAGATCGGCACTTGCGAACTGCTTCTGCTTTGGGTACCGCGCGGCAAGAAAGACTGAAGAAAATGGCGTTGGCTGCCTCTTTTATACCCGTCGCAATGGAAGAAGCGAATGCAACTGATGCCAGACCAAGACTTTGGAATTCGGGCCAACTGCGGGACTGCCTGACGGCAGATAACCCAAGTGTGATGACTGCAGCAGTGTAACACTATGAACATCTGCTTCTGTTTCGGGAACCGCGTGGCAAGAAAGACCGATCAAAATGGCGTTGGCTGCATGTTTTATACCCCTGACGTCATGGAAGAAGAGACAGCAACCAACGCAGGACCCAAGACTTTGTTATTCAGGCCGACTGAGGGAAACCTGCCAGCAGATTACCCAAATGTAATGACTGCAAAGTACAGTTTTGTACCTACCATAAATGTAGATGTTCGAGGATCCACATTGCTGCAGTCCTAACTATTGGGTAGTCCGCTGTCCAGTCGGCCCGAATACCAAAGTATATGGCTGACGTCGGTCAGGGCGCATTAGACTGACGTCAGTACGTCAGGGTACTAATGCGCATGACCGACGTCATATCTTCAGTCTTTTCTTGCCCCAGATGTCAGAAGACCCTGAAAAGATAAGGCCAAAACCAAAAACACCAAACATACCTGCACCAAAAATATGTACAATATATACAAAATTACCAGAATATAACCTCACCTACACAACCACCCCTAAACACAGAGGGGAAGGAGGGAGGGTAAATTGGACTGCAGCAATGTGGATCCTCGAACATCTACATTTATGGTAGGTACAAAACTGTACTATGTTCTTCATTCCACATTGCTGCAGTCCTAACTATTGGGTAGAATCCCAAAGCAGAGGTAAGGCAGGCTGGCAAATCATAAGGAAGCAGGAACTGACAACATGCCTTGCAAAATAGCTGTGGCAAAACCAGCCCTAGACTTAGAGTAGAGAGGAAGGTGATAATGCTTAGAGAAAGTATGCACTGAACTCCAAGTAGCTGCCTCCAAAATATCCTTAGTTGCCACCCCCCTTAGAAATGCTGTTGAAGTGGCAGTAGCCCTAGTGGAATGAGGCCTAATCCCAGCTGGAATCTCCTTGCCATGATGGGAATAACAAAATGCAATGCAAAACCCAATCCACCTAGAAATAGTTTGTTTTGACACAGGCTTGCCCTGCGAACTCAAAGCAAAAGAAACAAACAACTGCTGAGACTGCCAAAATCCTTAGTCCTGCTCAAATAATAACGCAATTGCCTGTGTACATCTAAAGTGTGCAAAATCTTTTCCCCTTTATTTTGGGGATCTGCATAAAAAGTAGGCAGATGAATAGTTTGGTTTAAAGCCACACTAGAAACCACCTTAGGCATAAAGGAAGGATTAGTAATAAAGATACCCTATCCTTATGAAAAATCAAAAAGGCTCTACCGCCATAAGGGCCTGCAACTCAGAAACCCTTCTTGCAGAAGTAATGGCCAACAAAAAGCAGTCTTCCATGACAAGTATTTCAATTCAGCAGTAGCCAGAGGCTCAAAAGGTTGTAGAGTAAGTTTCTCCAACACAAAATTGAGATCCCAAGCAGGAGTAGGAGCTCTACGAGGGGGTCTTATATTCTTTGCCCCTCTAAGAAATTGCTTGAACAAAGGATGCGAAAACAATGGTGGGTCACAATCATAGTGAGCTGAAATTGCTGCAGCATGAATCTTAATGGAAGAGAAAGACAAACCTTTGTCCAATAACTCAGTAAGATATTGAAGAGACACACTCAAATTAGGCTCAGAAATCTCCAAATTGTTTGCTGCACTCCAAAATAAAAATCTCTTCCATTTTTCTGCGTACACTTTCCTTGTACTAGGTCTTCTGGCTTCCATAATCACATTTAAAACTTGTTGAGGAAGTTGAGACCTGCTGTCTTTCAAAACAGAATATGCCAGGCTGTTAGATGGAGAGTGAAGCTTGACATTGAGCAGGTGACCGTCCCTCTGAGACAACAGGTGTGGAATCAAGGGTAAAGGCCATGGAGGCTTCCTTACCAGACTCCTCAGTAATGGGTACCAGTGCTGCCGAGGCCAATCTGGAGCTATTAAAATCTTCCTTGGCTTGTCTTGTCTGACCTTTAGAAGCACCTTTGGGAGAAGAGGCAGAGGTGGAAAAGCATACACATGAAGATTTTTCCAACTGAAAGAAAGAGCATCCACTTTCCAAGCTGTGTGATGAAACCTCTTTGTGCAAAACTTTGGCAGCTGGTGGTTTAGTGGAGAAGCGAACAGATCTATGTCTGGAGTTCCCCATGACACTGTCACTTTTAGAAATACATGAAGATCCAGTTTCCACTCGTGGGGATCCATGATTTGTCTGCTTAACACATCTGCTAAGGAGTTCTGTGCTCCCGGCAGAAACCTTGCCTGAAGAGTTAGTTGCAAGCTGAGCGCAGTCTCCCATAAAATCATTGCTTGCCTGCACAATGGGTAAGAATGTGTTCCCCCTTGTTTGTTGATGTACCACATGACAGTTGTGTTGTCTGTTAGAATCAACACCTGCCCTGGAAGAAGTAATTCCTTGAAAGCCATTAATGCAAACTGGACTGCTAACATCTCTTTCATGTTGATATGTAGATGCTGTAGTCTGGCAGGCCACTTGTCTTGTATCCACTTTCCATTTAGATGAGCTCCCCAAGCAATGTCTGAGGCATCTGTCGTTAGAATCTGACTCTCTGGCCGGGTCACAGAGAGTCCCTTGTTTAGGTGACATTCCTGAGCCCACCACAAAAATTCCTTTTGAATGCAAGGTATTATTTGAATGACAGTGTCCAAATCCTGGCAGTGCTGTGTCCATACATTTTTGAGATACCATTGCAGCTTCCTCATATGCAGTTTGGCATTGGGAAGCACCAGAATACAAGATGCCATGAACCCTAAGGCTTGAAGGACTGTCCTTGCAGTCAGCCCGGACTGAAGAGATAGTTGATGGAAGTAACTGGAAAGATTCTTTTGTTTGTCCGGGGTTAAAAAGGCCATCTGGGCTGCTGTATTCAGTCTCACACCCAGAAAGCACATGTCTTGAGAGGGTACTAGACTGGACTTTATTTCGCTCACAGAATACCCTAGGCATCTTAGCACTGCTATGACATATTCCAAATGCTGTAGAAGGTCTTCCTTTTCTTGAGCCAGAATCAGGCAGTCGTCCAAGTAAGGATAGATTTGAATTCCTTTTAGCCTGAAGTAAGCTATCACTGGAGCCAGAACCTTTGTGAATACTCTGGGCAGTAGATAAGCCAAAGGGCAATGCAGAGAACTGATAATGAGAATTTCCAGCTCGAAACGCAGATACTTCCTGCAACTTAGTCTTATAGGCACATGAAGGTAAGCTTCCTTGAGATCTAAAGTTACCATCCAGTGATCTTTGCCCAGCAGAGGTAAAAGCTGTTGTAACGTCAACATTTTGAACTTGGGAATGTCCAGATAAGTGTTGAGGATAGATAAATCCAAAATTGGTCTCCACGTGTTCCCCTTCTTCGGTACTAGGAACAGGCGGGAATAAAATCCTAGGCCCCTTTCTGGCACAGGAACTGGCTGAATGGCCCCTATTTGGAACAACAGAGAAATTTGCTTGTGAGCCTCTGTTCTTTGTAGAGGAGGAACGTCTGGCATGCCTTTGAAAGGAGGCAAGGTATGGAAATAAAACCTGTAACCGTGGTGAATGATATCCAGAACCCATCTGTCTTGGGTAATTAAATCCCAATTTTCTTTGAAAAGAGACAGCCTTCCTCCCAAAGGTGCTGCCAGGCGAGAATGAACTGGCAGCTGAAAAGGCAGGTCATTGGGTCTGCTTACGAAAGGACTGACCCTGCCCTCACCAGAAGTCTGAGCAGGGGAACTCCTGTCCTAGGCCTAAAGAACCTTGAGCTCTGCCCCTACCACGTCTAGACCTACCCCTAGACTGGGAATCATAAGCAGGATAAGTCCATCCCTTAGTAGGCCAATTTCTACTAAACTGCGGAGGCTGCACCTGCAAAAAATCCTTAACAGTCTGCATAGACTTAGCCTTGTCCTCCATTTTCTTTAAAACTGCTTCCACAGGCGAACCAAACAACACATCAGACTGTAAAGGAGCATCCAAAATCCTTGTTTTAACATGCTCAGCTAAATTCTGATCTCTCAACCAGGCGTGCCTACGAAGAACAGAACCAGTGGCAGCCACCCTCGAGGAGGCCTGCACAGCATCAAAACCACACTGCAAGGAATGTTTACCCACCTGTTCAGACACATGAACTAAATCCTGCAACTCTTTACACTCAATACCTTCCGCCAGAGCATCCACCTTAGATTTCAATTGTGAAAGGAGATAATTCTGATATTTTAACATGTGAAACTGACAATTCAACGCCCTCATGGCTAAAGTGGAAGTAGTATACACTTTCTTTCCCCATCTATCCAAAGCCCTTGCCTCTTTATCAGGAGGGACAGGATTTTTAACAACAGAGGCCTTCACACCTTTAGGCCCCTGAGAGACAGTTCCGGGTCTGCCCTAGGACTCTTAAAAAGATACTTATGAGCTTCAGGCACCCTATAGTACCTATCTGGTTTAACTGGGGCAGGAGGCAAAGAATCAGGATTCAGGGAAGCCTCTGCAAAAACATCTTCCACTACATTCAGAACAGGAGGTATAGCTAAAGGCCTATGCTGGGGTAAAAACAAGAATTCCCTAAGCCTCTTCCTGGAATCAGAGAAATCTTGACCTTCCCATTTAAAATGCTCCCTCATGGAATGCAGAGTCTCTGAAAATGAAAAATCCTCAGGAGGAGAAGCTGAAGGAGTAGAATCATCCACATCAGAATCAGAATAAGGAGGATACTCCTGCAAGTCTTCAGCAAGACTCAGAAGCCTCGAACATTGCTCAAAACTCTCAAACTCAGGTTCCACCCTAGGCCTCTTATCAGGAGGGGCATAGAACCTCTAATCATAGTAATCAAATCCTCTGCCATTTTAAGCATATGTTTCTTAGGCAAAGACCCTGAAGCACTAGGAGAAACCCCCACTGAAGCTAAACTTGGCCTGCCTCTCAAAGAAGCCTTGGAAACAGAAGGTGAGGCTCTAACCACCTTAGGAAGAGAGGGAAGAACAGCCACCTGAGAAGCCCCCTCAGCCTGGCCTACTTCCTGAGAGGATACATCCTGTAACAGTAAAGTCTCTCCCTGAGACTCCAAAGAAACTCCTGGCAGAACCTCCGGCTCCACTGAGCCTTCTAAAGAACCGACGTCTGGGACTGTCGGTTCTTCCACTCTAGGCTTTGCTGCTTTGTCCTTGCGCTTTTTGGCCGAAGCCGGAGTCGGAGCATCCGACGGCATTTTATAATTACAACGCTTCCCAAAAACTAACCTGGCACAGTCTAACCTTCTCTTAATAGTGCGTTTGTTAAATCTAGCACAAGAGCGGCATCCAACAACGTCGTGCTCAGGCCCTAAACAAGGTATACACAAAGTATGGTAATCCCTATGAGGTATCTGTTTCCCACAAGAAATAGTTATTCACTTTTTCTGACATCCGGTTAAATACTGAGGCAAGAAAAAACCAAAATATTCCCCAACGGGGTACTTAGCCAACTTTGATTCGGTCAAACTCTGACTTCAGAAACTTTCAGAACGCCAACCTGCACTCGCAAAATTGCTTCTGCATCGGACCATGTGGCAAAAAAGACTGAAGATATGACGTCGGTCATGCGCATTAGTACCCTGACGTACTGACGTCAGTCTAATGCGCCCTGACCGACGTCAGCCATATACTTTGGTATTCGGGCCGACTGGACAGCGGACTACCCAATAGTTAGGACTGCAGCAATGTGGAATGAAGAACATCAGTGAAACACTAAGAACATCTGATGGTGCATGTAGCCTGCTTTGAAGCGTAGGTAACTTCTGCAGGTCTCCCTGATTGGGATGTGCAGGTATGCTTCTTTTAAATCTAGTCTTGCCAACCAGGCATCTTTGCCTAGCACAGGAAGTAATTGAAGAGTCAGCATCTTGAATTTTGGAATCTCCAAAAAGGTGTTTAGAGTAGACAGGTCCAGGATAGGACACCATGAATTGTCTTTTCTGGGTACCAGGAAAAGTCTCGAGTAGAAAAGTACAGTTTTGTACCTACCACAAATGTAGATGTTAGTGTTCACCCTGCTGCAGTCATCACACTTGGGTTATCTTGTCGTCAGGCGGTCCCGCAGTCGGCCGGATTTCCAAAGTCTTGGTCAGACGTCGGTTGCTGTCGCCTCATCCCCGACGTCAGTGCGCCAGGGGTACATATATTGCAACAGATGCCATTTTCTTCAGTTTTTCTTGCCCCAGATGTCAGGTGCCCCCAAAACGGTGATCCAAATTAGTACCAAAAGGTGAGAAAGTACAGTTTTGTACCTACCATAAATGTAGATGTCCGAATTGGATAGCATCTGCAGTCATAACAACTGGGTTGTCCTGTCGTCAGGCAGCCCTTCAGTCGGCCGGATTCCAAAGTCCGGGTCCGGCTTCGGCTGATGTCGCACTTCACCCGACGTCATCTCTGTTGGTCTTCGGGTATAAAAGCATCAGCCGACGCCATTTTCTTCAGTCTTTCTTGCCCCAGATGCCAGAAGTCCTATAGAAGGCTTAAAAATTTTGGACAGATGCCAATGTTTCCAAAAGATAGAGGTAAACACAAAAATAAGCATGTATGTACATAAATACAAACAAATACACCATGAAAGAAATCCCCCCACTAGCTAGCTATTAGAAGGGTAAACACCCTAGGAGTACCACAGAGGGGAAGGAGGGAGGGTAATCCTGACTGCAGATGCTATCCAATTCGGACATCTACATTTATGGTAGATACAAAACTGTACTATGTCCTTCATGGATGCATCTGCAGTCATAACAACTGGGTAGAATACCATAGCCAACTAGGGAAGGAGGATAAAAGTAAATAATGGTGTGTTTAGGATCCCTTGCAGAACAGCAGTGGCAAACCCTGCTCGGGATCTGGAATATAGAGGTAAATTATAATGCTTGGCAAATGTATGCACGGAGGTCCAAGTAGCCGCCTCAATAATGTCTTTGGTAGCCACTCCTCGTAAGAAGGCTGTGGTAGTGGCTGTTGCCCTTGTAGAATGAGGTCTTATGTTCTGTGGAATTGGCTTTCCATGGAAGGAGTAACAGAATCGTATGCAATTTCCTATCCATTTGGAGATTGTCTGTTTGGAAATAGCTTTTCCTTCCCTTCCTGTTGCATAGGCTACGAAAAGTTGGTCAGTCTTTCTGCTATTTTTTGTTCTGTCCAAGTAGTAGCGTAGCTGTCTATATACATCCAAGGTATGCAGTATTCTTTCCCCTCTGTTTTGTGGGTTGGGAAAGAAGGTAGGCAGGTTGATTGCCTGGTTTAAAGACACACTGGATACCACCTTAGGCATAAATGTAGGATTAGTCCTCATGGACACTATCTTGGTGGAAGATTAGAAAGGGTTGCACTGCCATTAAGGCCTGTAGTTCTGAAACCCTCCTTGCTGAAGTAATTGCCAGTAGGAAAGCAGTTTTCCATGACAGGTGTTGTAGGTCTGCTGTTGCTGCTGGTTCAAAAGGTGATAGTGTCAATTTTTCTAGCACAAAGTTCAAGTCCCAAGCTGGCAATGGTGGTTTCCTTGGAGGTTTTACATTCTTGATTCCTCTGAGGAACTGCCTGAGCAAAGGGTGTGAAAACACAGGTGGATCAAAGCTGTATTCTGCTGAAATAGCTGATGCATGAATCTTGATGGAGGAGTAGGACAGGCCTGAATGAAGTAGTTCGGCCAGATACTCCAGAATGTTAGGGATATCTATGTTTGATACATCTTTTCCTCTTTCAGAACTCCAAATGACAAACCTTTTCCATTTCCCAGCATAATTCCTTCTAGTTGAAGGCCTGCGTGCTTCAAGAATAATGTCTTTAACTCTTTGTGAAAGTTCTGTATTAGCAGCTGCTATGTGATGTTCCATGCAGTCAGTTGCAGCGTTTTAGGTTTGGATGCATGGTGCTGAAGTTGTTCTGAGTTAGCATCAAAGGCATCAGGGGAATTGGCCACATATTGTTCCGAGACATGCTCCTCAGCAGTGGGTACCAATGCTGTCTTGGCCAGTTTGGAGCCATCAGGATTATCCTTGGACGTTCCTCCTTGATTTTTAGTAGTACTTTGTGTATCAAGGGAAGAGGTGGGAATGCATATGCTGTTAGGCCTTTCCAGCTGAAGGAGAGAGTCCACTTTCCATGCTAGTGGGTGGAATGTCCTTGTGCAGAATTTTTGAGCTGGTGATTGAGAGGTGATGCGAATAGATCTATCTGAGGCATTCCCCATTTCTTCGAGATGGTCTTGAAGATATCCGGGTGCAGCTGCCATTCGTGGGCATCCGATGTGGTCCTGCTTAACATATCTGCTAGAGAGTTTTCTTTTCCTGGCACAAATATTGCCTGTAACTGGATGTTGTAGCTGAGTGCCAGGGTCCACAGCTCCAAAGTCATTCTGCATAGGGGGTAAGAATGAGTGCCTCCCTGTTTGTTGATGTACCACATGACTGTGGTGTTGTCTGTCCTTATCAAGTGGTCCTCCTTGAGAAATGGTCTGAACTTTTGGATTGCCAGTTTTACTGCCAGCATTTCTTTTAGGTTGATGTGCAGGTGAAGTTGGTCCTGTGTCCACAATCCTTGTACGCATTTGTCCAGCATATGCGCCCCCCCCATCCTAGGTCTGAAGCATCTGTTGTGATGGTCTGGCTTGCTTGTCCCTTGCGAAAAGGCAGGCCTGGGTTTGACTGGCATGCCTGAGCCCACCATAGGAACTCCTGTTTTAAGCATGGTATTAGTGGGATTTCCGTTTCTAGGCTGTGTCTGTGTTGGGACCATAAATTCTTTAGGTACCACTGTAGTTTTCTCATATGTAGTCTGGCAAATGGAACCAAGATTATGCATGATGCCATGAAACCCAAGGCCTGCAGTACCTTTCTTGCTGTTAACTTGTTCAGTTTTGTTAGTGCCAAGAAGTAAAGAGGGAGTTCTTTTTGTTTTTCTGTAGTTAGGAATGCCATTTGTCTTACTGTGTCCAATTCCGCTCCCAGGAAAGTCCTTGTCTGGGATGGTATCAGTCTTGACTTTTGTAAATTGACTGTGTATCCCAGTGCTTGAAGCAAGTAAATGACCCTTTGTAAATCTGTTGTCAGCTTGCTTTTGTTGTCTCCTTGTATCAGGCAGTCGTCCAGGTATGGATAAATTTGAATTCCCTGTAGTCTGCAATGGGCGATTACTGATGCCAGGCATTTTGTGAATACTCTGGGCAGTAGATAAGCCAAAGGGCAATGCTGAGAATTGATAGTGCTCTGATCCTGCAAGAAATCTGAGGTATCTTCTGCAGATTGGTCGAATGGGGACGTGCAGGTATGCCTCCTTGAGATCTAGAGTTACCAGCCAACACTCCTTGCCCAGCATGGGAAGAAGTTGCTGTAGGGTCAGCATTTTGAATTTTGGGACAATGATGTAAGTATTCAGGGTGGACAGGTCTAGAATTGGTCTCCAACTTTTTCCTTTCTTGGAACTAGGAATAGTCTGGAGTAGAACCCCTTTCCTTGCTCTGCTGTTGGCACTTTCTCCACAGCTCTCATGTTTGCTAACTCCATTATCTGTTGTAGAGCCTCTGTCTTTTGATTTGGAGGTAGATTTGGCATTCCTCTTTTGTCTGGTAAAGTGTGGAAGTGGAACCGTAACCTTGATCTATGGTTCGTAAAATCCACTTGTCCTTTGTTATGTGGTGCCAGTTTTTGAAAATAAGGTTAGCTTTCCGCCTAGAGGAGCTGCTATTTGTTCCCTGGTAGGCGGGTTTAGGATTAAGTCACTGTGGCTGTGTTGATGTAGTGGCAGGTGTTGAGTCTGTGCCTCTGTTGTTACCTTGCCACTGTCGTCCTCTGTAGGCACCTCCTCTGGATTGGTTTCTGCCTCTGGAACGTCTATTCCTGCCCCTTTGAGGTCTTGTGGAGTCAGGAAAGGACCAATTTTGGCAGGCCAGTTCCTGCTAAACCTTGGGGTTGAACCTGCAAGAAATCTTTAACTGTCTGGACTGATTTTGCCTTTTCTTCCATTTTCTTCATAACCTGCTGGGCAGGTGTACCAAACAAACTTGTTTTATCCATAGGAGCATCTAGCAATTTAGATTTAACATGATCCGGTAAAGCTTGCTCCTTTAGCCATGCATGCCTTCTAATTACAGTGCCAGTCATGGCTGATCTAAATGAAGCCTCCAGTGCATCATAGCCACATTTTAAAGAATGGTTACTAACTTGCTGTATGTTATTTACCATTTCTAATACATATTTTTATCAAGAGATTCATCAGTGGTTAGCTTTTTAGTTAACTGATCAAGCATAAACTCTTGGTATTGTATCATGTGAAACTGACAGTTTAAAGCTCTAGCTGAGAGAGTGGCTGAAGTGTAAACCTTTTACCCCATCTGTCTAATGACCTTGCTTCCCTTTCAGAAGGAACAGGGTTTTAGCTATGGTCATGACTACTGCCTTGGGACCCTGGGAAATAGTTTCGGGTCTGCAAGAGGGGCCTTGTAAAGGTGGTGATGAGTATCTGGCACCCTGTAAAATCTGTCTGGTTTGGCAGGGGCTGGGGGTAAAGAATCTGGAGCGGAGCAGACATCATTGAAAGCATCATCCACCACAGAGAGAACAGGAGGTATAGCTAAGGGCCTGTGCTGTGGAAGGTGCAAAAGGTCCTAAGTCTTTTCCTGGAGTCTGAAAAATCCTGTTGCTGCCATTGGAACTGTTCTCGCATGGCATGCAAGGTTTCCCCAAAGGAGAATTCTTCTGGTGGGGAAGCAGCTGGAATGGATTCTTCAGCATCAGAATCTTCAAAATTGGAGAAAGGAGCCTCTGGCTGGTCAGTTATGTCTGATTCATCAGCAGAATCATCAGAGGACACTGGCTCATGGGGCTCTGCCCTAGGTCTCTTCTCTGGGGGCTGAGAGGCCCTGTCTGGGTGAGATTGAGATCCTCTAATTAATGAAATTAAATCTTCTGCCAAAGTAAGCATTTGAGAACTGGAAGAGGGCCTGGTTGAGGGGTTTAACAGGCACTGTTTTAGTAGTCTTGGCTGCTTTAGCCCTGGCGAAGGCCTTAATGGACATGGCTGCTGGAGGCCTAGCAGCACCACGTGCTGGGGTAGAGACATCCAAGGGAATGGTGTCTGATAAGTCAGTGGTAAGCACCGTAGTGGGTAAAATTTCTGAGGCCGATTCAAGAGTGTTAGCAGGGACCTCAGTTGTAGAGATAGATTCAGCTGTATTTTGATCAGTTTTCTCGGTTTCGCCGAAACCGAGACACTCGATTTGCTTAACCATGGTTTCGGCCGAAACCGGACCGCGAGTGTCGGTCTTTTCTTTGCTTTTGGCAGAATGCGAGTCGGAGGATCCGACGGCATAATGTACGCAAAATCAGAACCGAAAAACTGTTCTGCAAACTCCGACCGGCGTCTAAGCGTTACGTCGGTTGAAAGAAGCACAGGACGAACAGGCTGCTACGTCGTGGGCTGGGCCTAAGCAAGGCAGGCAGTAAGAGTGGAAATCTTTATGAGGTATTTGTTTCCCACAGGTTAAACAATTATTAACTTTTTCTGACATCGGCTGAGGCAAGAAAGAGTCCCCAACGGGGTACTTAGCTTTAGAAGTCTTCGAAGTAGTATTCGGTAGAAGTAATCTCTGGATCCGACCGACCGGCACTTGCGAACAGCTTCTGCTTTGGGCGCCACGCGGCAAGAAAGACTGAAGAAAATGGCGTCGGCTGATGCTTTTATACCCGAAGACCAACAGAGATGACGTCGGGTGAAGTGCGACATCAGCCGAAGCCGGACCCGGACTTTGGAATCCGGCCGACTGAAGGGCTGCCTGACGACAGGACAACCCAGTTGTTATGACTGCAGATGCATCCATGAAGGACATCACTGTACAAACAAAAACCCTTCAGCTATAAGCAAACACATCAGTAGATTTAGCCAGTAGATCAGAGGGGTTGGAGGGAGGGTAACCTGGACTGCAGCAGGGTGAACACTCTAACATCTACATTTATAGTAGGTACAAAACTGTACTATGTTCATCGTGTTACCCTTCTGCAGTCATCACACTTGGGTTGAGTCCTAAAGCTAAGGTAGGGTGGATGCATTATAGAGGGTTAGAGGAGGCAATGAGGCCCTGCAGAACTGCAGTGGCGAAGCCTGCCCTGGACTTAGAATAAAGAGGTAAGTGATAGTGTTTGGTGAAGGTGTGTACAGAACTCCAAGTTGCAGCTTCTAAAATTTCCTTGGTAGGAACCCCCCTGAGAAAGGCTGTAGAGGTAGCTGTTGCCCTGGTAGAGTGGGATCTAATGGTAGGAGGAACTGGTTTCCCATGATGGGTATAGCAGAATCGTATGCAATGGTCTATCCATTTAGAAATGGTTTGCTTGGATATGGCCCTCTCTTGAGAAGCTGTAGCATAGGAAACAAAGAGCTGGTCAGTTTTTCTGAAAGCCTTAGTTTTATCCATGTAGTATCGAACCTGCCTGTGAATGTCCAAGGAATGCAGGAGTCTCTCATCTTTGTTCTGTGGATTGGGGAAGAAAGTGGGTAGATGGATGGTTTGATTTAAAGCTACACTGGAAACCACCTTGGTCATGAAGGAAGGATTAGTTCGTAGAGAAACTCTGTCTTGATGAAAAATGAGGAAAGGTTCCACTGCCATAAGTGCCTGTAATTCTGAAACTCTCCTAGCAGAAGTTATTGCCAGGAGCAGGGCAGTCTTCCAAGATAGGAACTGAAGGTCTGTAGAAAAAGCTGGTTCAAAGGGAGGTAGCGTTCGTTTTTCCAGAACAAAGTTGAGGTCCCATGTTGGTGTAGGAGCTCTTCTAGGTGGTCTAATGTTTTTTGCCCCTCAGAGGAACTGCCTTAGGAGTGGATTTGAAAATAAAGGTGGATTTGTGTCATAGTGAGCTGAAATAGCTGAAGCATGGATTTTAATTGAGGAGAAGGAAAGTCCTTTATGCAACATCTCAGCTAAATACTGCAGAATGTGAGGCATATGAGGCTGAGTTGTGTCTTGGCCTTTAGCTTGGTTCCAAGCAGAAAACCTTTTCCATTTGTCCGAGTAAGCCTTCCTGGTGCTTGGTCTCCTCCTGGCTTCTAGAATAACATCCAGTACTGCTTATGAAAGAGGGGCTGGTTGGCTGCTTAATTTTTTTGCCATGCAGCCTGGTTTAAGGTTTTGATCTGGCTGTGTAGAATCTGCTCGTCTTGCTGCGTGAGCAAATGAGGTATTTGAGGCAATATCCATGGTGGGCTGTGAGCCATATTCTTCAATAGTGGGTACCAGTGCTGGCGTGGCCAATCTGGGGCTATGAGAATCATTCGAGGTTTCTCCTTTTTGACCTTCAAAAGAACCTTTGTGGGAAGAGGTAATGGAGGAAAGGCATATGCGGTCAGGTTTTTCCAACTGAAGGAGAGAGCGTCCACTTTCCAAGCTTGATGGTGGAATGTCCTTGTGCAAAATTTTGTCAGCTAGTAGTTTTGAGGACTGGCAAACTGGTCTATATTTGGTAGGCCCCATCTTTGAGTTATCATTGCAAATATTTGTGGGTCTAGCTTCCACTCATGGGGATCTTTGATGTTTCTGCTTAGGTCATCTGCCAATGTGTTTTTCTGTCATGGCAGGAAAGGAGCTTGTAACTGGACTTGGTAGGCCAGAGCTGTGTTCCATAAGATTATTGCTTGCCTGCAAAGTGGGTAGGAATGTGTGGCCCCTTGTTTACGTACCACATTACTGTGGTGTTGTCCATCTTTGCCAGTTGTCCAGGCTGTAGTAGATCCTTGAAGGCTCAGAGCTTTATGTACAGCTAGCATCTCTTTTTGGTTTATGTGCAGTTTTCTTTGTTCTGCACTCCATAGGCCTTGAATGCATTGCCCTGCCATGTGTGCCCCCCAGGCATAGTCTGAAGCATCTGTTGTGATAGTTTGCCTGGGTGGCGGCAAGGTGAAAGGCTGACCCTTGTTGAGGTGACATGTCTGTGCCCACCATAGAAATTCCTGTTGAAGGCAGGGAATGAGAGATGTCACTGTGTCCAAGCTGTGGCTGTGTTGAGACCATACGCTTTTTAGGTACCATTGTAATTTCCTCGTATGCAGTTTTGCAAATGGTATTATCAGAATACAAGATGCCATGAAGCCCAAAGCCTGCAGAATTTTTCTTGCAGTTAATTGGGTCTTTGTTGCCATTGTCTTGAAATATTGAGTCAGTTGTAATTGCTTGTCTGGTGTAAGATAAGCCTTCTGGGCCATTGTGTCCAAGCTGGCACCCAGGAATGTCATTTTTTGTGAGGGTACTAGTTTTGACTTCTTTTCGTTTACTGTGTACCCTAGACAATTTAGTAGATGCTTCACAAAAGCCAGATGTTGTAAGAGAATGTCTTTTCTTTCTGCATGGATGAGGCAGTCATCCAGGTATGGATACATTTGAATTCCTCTGTCTGCAGTATGCAATAACTGGTGCCAGGCATTTTGTGAATACTCTGGGCGCAGTAGATAAAGCCAAAGGGCAGTGCAGAGAATTGATAATGGGTTGAACCTGCAATGAAATGGAGGTATCTTCTGCAACTTTGTCTGATAGGGACATGCAGGTATGCCTCCTTTAGGTCCAACGTTACCAGCCATGCTCCCTTGCCAAACATGGGAAGTATCTGCTGTAGTGTTAAGCATCTTGAATTTGGGAACTTGTAAGTGTTTAGAATTGAAAGGTCCAGAATTGGTCTCCAAGCATTTTCTTTTCTGGGTACTAGGAAGAGTCTTGAGTAAAATCCTTGGCCTTGCTAAGTTGGTACCCTTTGAATGGCTCTCATGGCCATGAGAGCTGTAATTTGTTTTTCAGCCTCTGCCCTTTGATTTTGTGGCAGGTTTGGCATTCCTCTTTTTATTGGCAAGGTGTGAAAGTGGAATCTGTATCCTCAAAATTATGTCTAGGACCCATTTGTCCTTTGTGACCATGTGCCAGTTGTCTGCAAATAGTGCTAGTTTTCCCCCCAGGGGGGCTGACAAAAGAGCTTTGTTTGGCCAGCTGAGGTGCAAGTCATTGAGTTTGCCTTCTGGTGGGTTGAGACCTGTCTTCTCCTCCGTCCTGGGTTGGAGTGCCCCATTGGCAAGGTTTATACTGAGCTTGTGGTTGTCCTCTGCCCCTTGGGCGCCTGTATTTAGCCCTCTGAGGCCTGTCAGTGGCTGGAAAGGACCAATTTTTGTGTTGGCCAGTTTCTGCTGAAGCAAGGGGGTTGTACCTGTAGGAAATCTTTGACTGTCTGCATTGATTTTGCCTTATCTTCCATTTTTTTTTCAAACTTCTTCTGCTTTAACACCAAAAAGAACATCCTGCTGTAAGGGAGCATCTAGTAGTTTTGCTTTAACATGATCAGGTAGACTTTGTTCCTTTAACCAGGCATGCCTACGTATAACTGATCCAGTGACAGCTGCTCTACAGTAGGCCTCCAAAGAATCAAACCCACATTGTAAGGTATGTTTGCCCACCTGCTCGGTGGCGTGCAACAAATCCTGTACTTCTTTCAATTCAGATTGTTGAGGGAGGGTGGTTATCTTTTGTTTTAAATGAGAGATCAGAAATTGCTGATACTTAAGCATATGAAATTGACAGTTTAGAGCTCTCATAGCTAAAGTGGCTGAGGTGTAAACCTTTTTCCCCCCATCTGTCTAGTGCTCTTGAATCCTTTTCAGAAGGTACTGGATTTTTAGCCATGGAAGCCTTAGCCCCCTTGGGAACCTGGGAGATGGTCTCTGGGTCAGCTACTGGGCTTTTGTAAAGAAATTTGTGGGAATCAGGTACTCTGTAGTATCTGTCAGGCTTGGCCGGGGCAGGAGGCAGGAGGCAGAGAGTCAGGGTTGAAACTGGATTCTAAATAGACATCCACAATGTCCAAAACTGGAGGGATGGCTAGAGGTCTGTGTTGGGGGAGTAAAAGAAACTCTGAGCCTTTCCTTGAAATTAGAGTAATCCTGACCTTCCCAGTGAAAATGTTCCCTCATAGTGTGTAAAGTTTCCCCAAAAGAGTAATCTTATGAAGGGGAAGCTGAGGGAATAGAGTCCTCAGCATCAGAATCTTCATAAGGCGAGAAGGAATAGTCTTGGTCCTCAGAGGAATCCGAAGAAATAGACAGTTCAGAGGAAGCAGATTCTTCCTCTTGTCTAGGCCTTTTGTCAGGAGGAGGCTGAGAACCCCTGAGAAGAGAAATCAAATCTTCAGCCATCTTGAGCATCTGTTTCTTAGGCATAGGGCCTTGAACAGGAGACTGAAGTGAAGTCTTTTTCGATTTGGAAGGAGTCTTCGATTTGGAAAACGTTTTGACTAAGAGTCTGTCTGAAAATGCCTTCAGAAGGCGATGGCGTTTCAGAAGTACCGACGTCCTTGGAAGGTAAATCGTCGGTAGGGCCTGAAGTAAAAGGCTGCGTCGGCCTAGTACATTCCGTCAAAATATCCGTAGCGGTCTCTGGTTCCAGAACTGCAGTAAGTCAGAGGCTGCGTCGGAGCCTCACTGATAACCAGAGAACCGGATCAACCGAGGCCTCAGAATCGGGCTTTTTGTGCATGCCGGTAGTCAGTAGCTGCGACGGCATGTTATAATTAAATTTTCTGCCAAAAAAGTGTTGTGCGAAATCAAATAGTCTTTTAATAGTACGTTTATTAAATCTAGCACAAAAACGACAAGTGACGTCGTGATCAGGGCCTAGGCAAGGTATGCAATAAGAATGAAAATCCTTATGAGGTATTTGCTTCCCACAAGAAATACAATTGTTAACTTTTTCTGACATCGGTCTGAGGCAAGAAAAGTTTCCCAACAGGGTACTTAGCTTTATAGAAGACTTCGGTCTGAAATTCGAATTCGAAAATCTCAGGAGTCGGCCGACCGGCACTTGCAAACTGCTTCTGCTTCAGGCACCGCACGGCAAGAAAGACTGAAGAAAATGGTGTTGGTTGCAATATATGTACCCCTGGTGCACTGACGTCAGGGATGAGGCGACAGCAACAGACGTCAGACCAAGACTTTGGAAATCTGGCCGACTGCGGGACCTCCTGACGACAGGATAACCCAAGTGTGATGACTGCAGCAGGGTAACATGATGAACATCCTTGTCCCTTTTCCTTTTCTGGTACCAACTGAATAGCCCCATGCTTGAGAGAAGTACTTGTTTTTGGGCCTCTGCCCACTGATTTGGGGGTAGGTCCGGCCACCCGCTTGGTGTTGGCAACATGTGGAAGTGAAATCTGTATCCCTGGGACACTATTTAAAACCCATTTGCCCTAGGTAATGAGTTCCCAATTGTTTGCATGAAGAGCAATCTTTCCCCCCAAAGGGGCAGTCAGTTGATAAGTGCTTGGAAATTTTAAAAGGAAGTCATTGAGACAGTTTACCATAGGGGGGAGTCTTATTCCTAGATTTGGAAGTGCTTAGCTGCGTCTCCCCTGTAACTGAAACCTGGAATTTTTGCTGCGTCTGGGTTTGACTTGAGACCTGGAAGGGGCTGGAAAGGACCAATTCTTAGAGGGCCAGTGCCTATTAAATCTAGCAGGCTAAACTTGTGAAAAATCTTTTAACAGTTTTGCATATATTTAGCTTTATCTTCCATCTTTTTAAGAACTTCCTCAGCCTTGTTGCCAAATAGGCGGTCCTGATTTAAAGCAGCATCCAACAATTTAGCTTTAACATAATCAGGCAAAGATTGATCCTTAACCAAAGCATGCCTTCTGAGCACAGACCCAGTAACAGCAGCCCTGCAAGAGGTCTCTAAAGAATCAAAACCACATTGCAAAGTATACTTTCCAACTTGTTCAGCAGAGTGCATTAAATCCTGTAATTCTTTATTTTCCACACAGTCAGGAATCAACATTCTGTTTAAGCAGTCCAATAACATGTTGCTGATACTTTAACATCATGAAACTGGCAGTTTAAAGCCCTAATGGCCAAGGTTGCGGAAGTGTAAACCTCTGTACCCCATCTATCCAGCGCCCTGGTGTCTCTATCAGAAGGGATAGGACTTTTAGCAGTAAAAGCCTTAATGCCCTTGAGCCCCTGTGAAATGGTCTCTGGATCTGCAATAGGATTTTTAAAGAGGAACTTGTGGGACTCTGGGACCCTGTAGTATCTGTCATGTTTTCTGGAAGCAGGAGGCAGGGAATCAGGGGCCAAACTAGATTCCAAAAAAGCATCAATGTCTAGTACAGAAGGAATAGCTAAAGGCCTAGGCTGACGTAGGAGAAGGAAATCCCTAAGCCTCTTTTTTTGAATAAGAAAAATCCTGGCTTTCCCAGTGAAATGCTCCCTTAGAGTATGTAAGGTTTCCCCAAAAGAAAAATCCTCAGGAGGGGAAGCAGAGGGAATGGAGTCCTCTGCATCAGAATCTTCATAAGTAGATAAGGGCAAATCCAGATCAGAAGACTCAGAAAAAACAGAATCCTGATCAGAAGATTCATAATCAACTTCAGTCCTAGGCCTCTTAGAAGGGGGGGGGGGGTTGGCTACCCCTGATTGGAGTCATTAGATCTTCAGCCATTCCGGTTTGTTTTTTAGAATAGAGGCCTAAGCATGTGGCCTGGTAATCAGTTTTTTAGGCATGGATCGAGATTTAGGCCTAAGCAAAGGAGGAGGTGTTGGTTTAATATGCAAGTCTTTAGGCCTGAATACACCCTCAGAAGCCGGTGCCTGCACAGCGGCTCCAGACCCATCCAAGTTAGAGGCATCTGCGGGCTCCATAGCTGAAGCATCTCGCGGCATACTGGACTCTGAACGGGTCTCAGTAGAGGTCTACGAATCAGTAGCATGTATCAGGGGCTGCAAAAGCACCAGAGTACCGGCAACTGGCTTAGAAGTGTAGTCGGCAGTTTTGGACCTCGGCAGCCTGTCTTTATCTTTGTTTTTTTCCGGAATCCCGGTAGTCAAACTGAGAACCGAAATATTTAGAGGCATAAATATACCGACTAATAGTGTGCTGATTAAATAAAGCACAAAACCGACAGCAAGGTACGTCGTCGTCAGGGCCTAGGCAACGAATACAGTACGAATAAAAATCTTTGTATTTGCTTTCCACAAGTAATGCAATTTTTTAAACTTTTACTGACATTGATAAGGAGCAAGAAAACGTTTCCCCAATGGGGTGCTTAGCTTTAGTTGAAGACTTTCATTCTGAAACTTGAAAATTTCAGGAGTCGGCCGACCGGCACTTGCGAACTGCTTCTGCTTCGGGCACCACACGGCAAGAAAGACTGATGTAATGGCGTCGGCTGCATGTTTTATACCCCTGACGACCTGACGTCATGGAGGAAGGGACAGTAACTGACGCAGGACCCAAAACTTTGTTAATCAGGCCGACTGAGGGCTACCTGCAAGCAGATAACCCAAATGTAATGACTACAACAGTGAAACACGAAGAACATTTGCAACACTGTATTTGTGGCATGCTGATTACTGTGAAACTTTTAACCAGCTTTATTTTCTGTTAACTTGGTAATGCACACCAAACACAATGTGCTTGTTTTAAAAAAACAAGCTTGTAAAAATACATTAAGAATGAGTGGTACAAGAGGCAACCTTCGGTGTTAGAAATTTCACAATTTTGATATTGATAGGAAAAATGAACCATAACATTTTACATGTAGCGATACTAACAGATAAAACATCTTTTTAATTAAACTTCAGATTATATTCCTGATAACTTTTATAAGTAAGCCTTCTTAGCATACTACTTGTAAACTGAAAAAAACGACACTTGGTGGAATATTTTTATATCAAAACCATTTTTGCTTTTAATAAATGAATTTCATGAAACAAAGTTCACTCATTTTCCAGCGAACAAAATTCTAAAAAGTTAAAGGGACGTCTATCTCCTGGAAACCACATGGCCCCATTACATTACCTATTTAAAATGTAAATAAAATATGTTTAACTATCCTGTTTAAATAAAGCATATCCTGTTTTATTCACAGTTGACCATTCCATACCTTTCTGGCAGATGAATACAGATGATGCAAGGAAACAAAAATGCAAAGATATTAACTTGCTTCAGATCCATATAAAGCACACTTGGAAAGAAATGACAATACTTCCAACTTCACTCTGGGAAAATTCCAGAATCACGGTCTCAGAGTTAAAAGCAATTTAAGGAATGAAAAAGGCTGTTAAAACAACATCCATAGCTACCAATGGATGACCTAATTTCAGGGGAAAAGACAATCCACCCAATTAAAAAAAGTCAACTGTCAGAGGCAGGGAAAAACAAAGCTTCCAGAACTACACGGTTTCAACCACCAATTCTGAGCAAGTTCGGCTGTAGTAGTAGGACAAGCTGACCAAACACCACAGCAATGAAACATGGCTACAGGTGGTCTGTACTGGATTTTTTGAAAATTCACAACAGACAAAAAAAAATAAAATAAACAGTCCAAAATCAACGCCGCCTCCTGTCAGGACTTCTGCTTCGCCTGCGTCCACCCCTAAAAAAAGAAAACATTAGAAAGTTAACATTCAAAATTACATTTACATAAATAAAAAATTCAACAACAAAGTAGCATAAACAAATTAAGCAGGCGCCAAGCCATTCATCTGCACTATTAGGAACCCATACTCTAGAATAATCTTGGAATGCCTCAATAAATGGCTGACAGGAAAGTGAATGAAGGAACCAATTGGCTTCTGTTTTCTCCTGGGGGGTGGGTGGCAAGTACGAGACAGCACTGCTGGCAAGATGCATGGTAAAGGCCAGGAACCTTCTCCATTATCACTTTAGTTTTAAAAATCCCACGAAGACACGAAGCTCAACCAATTAGTTTAATAAACAGATGCACAGTTCTCCAACACTGACCTAGGTTTTGTCCAAAGGACTTCTTCAGAGTGTGTAGAACCTGCTAAATATATACTAACAACAATTAATCAATTAACTAATAATCAAAAATTCTAAACTATTAAAGGCACAGAAATAATAGATAATACAGTTACTGATAAAGCCTATTGTGCACTCTAGTATTAAATCAGTAAAAAACATATATAAAAATATATATAAACTATACTTTAATATAAATATGCAATTCATCATATGAATATGAGAAGTGGGTGAAAAAAATAAAAACTGCAAGTAAAACAATAAAAAATTAATAAAACATATGCTATCAAATGTATACTGAATACGTAAAAGACATAACAATAATAAATGAATGAATTGCTACATAAATGTGCGAGTAAATAAATTGATTCCTGAAACTTCATCCCAATATATTAAGCCTCAAATAGGGTTTAATAGAGGTAAATTCATTGAGACCCGGGTAATGGTAGGCATTCAAAATCATCTGCCATTTGAACTCACATACATCAAGATGATATTCAGTTAGCCTACCTTGTTGGTCTTGAACCAACTGTTCTATTACACAAAAAGAGAATTTGTGATCCTTGTATGTTGAAATATGTCGTGCTAAAGCATTAGTGGACTTTTTATGTTGGATGTCTAAGACATGCTCCTTAATTCTATCCCTAAATTTTCTACATGTCTTGCCCACATAAAATGCCATGCATAATTGGCATTTTGCAAGATAAACAACGTTGGAAGAATGACAGTTGTATTTACCCCTAATCTTAATATATATATTATTAACAGTGATCTTATTGACTATTGGCAATATAAAGGAACAGGTGGAACATCTACCACATTTAAAATTACCTTGAATGTTATTTGTACTATTATTAACAGGTAGACTTCTCTCAAAAATCTGTTTTAAAGCCCTGTCCTTACGAAAAACAAACTTAGGTTTGCGAGTTGCAAAACCCTGAAAATCCTTAAGCCTAATAAATGACCTCCAATTCTTTTCTATAATCTTAACAATGTTATCGGTGTCAGCATTAAATGTGACAAACAGAATGTGATCATCACGTATATCATACCTGTTTTTGTCATTAAACAGTGAATACACTCTATCTACATTTATGGTAAGTGTACACAACTGTACTATGTTCTTAGTGTTTCACTGTTGCACTCATTACATTTGGGTTGAGTCCCAAAGCTATGGTTGGGGAACTGGAGCTAAACAGCATTAGGAGTGGCTATGAGGTCAAAAATATATACAAATCCTCCACTTCTTCACCAAGGAAACATGTAGAATACAAAAGGAGAACACCAACTGCTGCAATACTTATTTTTTATTCTGGTACCTCGGCCTTCGCCTTCTCCTGGAATACATGTATTCCAGGAGAAGGCGAAGGCCGAGGTACCAGAATAAAAAATAAGTATTGCAGCAGTTGGTGTTCTCCTTTTGTATTCTACATATTTCCTTGGTGAAGGAGTGGCTATGAGGCCCTGCAGAACTGCAGTGGCAAAGCCTGCCCTGGATTTAGAGTAAAGTGGCAGATTGTAATGCTTTGTAAAGGTATGCACTGAACTCCAAGTAGCAGCCCCCAAAATGTCTTTGGTTGGTACTCCCCTGAGAAAGGCTGCAGAAGTGGCTGCAGCTCTGGTTGAATGTGGCCTAATGCCCTTAGGCACTGGTTTGCAATTTTGTGAGTAACAGAAACAAATGCAGTGACCTATCCACTTTGAAATAGTCTGCTTGGAGATGGCCTTTCCTTATGATGCTGTGGCATATGCCACTAGTAATTGCTCTGTCTTTCTGAAAACTTTAGTTTTGTCCAAATAGAATCTAAGTTGTCTGTGTACATCCAAAGAATGCAGAATTTTCTCCCCCTTGTTCTATGGATTTGGATAAGAAGTTGGCAAACTGTTTAAGGGCTACACTGGATACCACCTTAGGCATAAATGTAGGGTTTGTTCTCAGAGAGACCCTGTATGGATAGAAAATGATAAAGGGTTCCACAGCCATGAGAGCCTGTAGCTCTGAAACTAGTTTTGCAAAAGTTATTGCTAGGACCAGAGCTGTTTTCCAAGATAAGAACTTTATGTCCGCAGTAGCAGCTGGCTCAAAAGGAGGTAAGGTGAGTTTTTCCAAGACATAAATGAGGTCTCATGAAGGTGTTGGCGCTCTCCTTGGAGGCCTTAAGTTTTTGGCTCCTCTGAGATACTGCCTTAATAAAGGATGAGAAAAGAGTGGTGGCTCGGTATTGTAATGAGCCGAAATGGCAGAGGCATGGATTTTAATTGATGAAAAAGATAGGCCTTTGTCCAGCATCTCAGTTAAATATTGCAAAATCTGAGGAATATTTGGGACAGTTATCAGTTCCTTGAGCTTGGTTCCAAGCGCAAAATCTCTTCCATTTCCCAGCATAGGATTTTCTAGTACTAGGCCTTCTGGCTTCTAAAATGACATCCATCACAGCTTTACTGAGAGGTGTGGTTTGTATGGCTTCATTATCCGCCATGCTGCCAGGTTTAGGGTCCTGAGTTGGCTGTGCAGAATCGCATTTTTTTTGGGACAGTAGATGAGGTATTTGAGGTAATGTCCAGGCTGGGCATTGGGACAAGTTCCTCAAGATCGGATACCAGTACTGGCGTGGCCAGTCTTGGGTAATCAATCATTTTTGGTTTCTCCTGCCTGACCTTTAGGAGTACTTTGGGGAGAAGAGGCAGTGGAGGAAAGGGCATACACTGATAGGTTTGTCCAGTTGAAAGAGAAGGCGTCCACTTTCCAAGCTTGTCTGTGATAAGTCCTTGTGCAGAATCTACTTAGTTGATTGTTTTGAGGGGAGGCAAACAGATCTATGTCTGGGCGTCCCCATTCCATTATCATGCTGAAAACTTGTGGATCCAGGTGCCACACGTGGGGATCCATGAGGTAGGCAAACAGATCTATGTCTGGGCGTCCCCATTCCATTATCATGCTGAAAACTTGTGGATCCAGGTGCCACACGTGGAGATCCATGAGGTAGGCAAACAGATCTATGTCTGGGCGTCCCCATTCCATTATCATGCTGAAAACTTGTGGATCCAGGTGCCACACGTGGGGATCCATGAGGTTTCTGCTTAGTTCGTCTGCCAGAGTATTTTCCTTTCCTGGCAGGAATTGTGCCTGCAGATGAACTTGGTAAGTCAATGCTGTGTCCCATAAAGCCATGGCTAGTCTGCATAGGGGGGTAAGAATGAGTTTCCCCCTGCTTGTTTATGTACCACATGACCGTGGTGTTGTCTGTCTTTATCAGTAGTTTTTCTGGATGAAGTAGGTCCTTGAAGGCTTTCAGGGCATTTTGAACAGCTAGCATCTCTTTTTGATCGCTATGTAGATGTTTTTGGTTTGTGGACCAAGTGCCCTGAATGCCTCTTCTTGCCATGTGTGCCCCCCAGGCATAATTTGATGCATCCGTCATTAGGCTCTGCCTGGCTGGGGGTAGTTAGAATGGCTGCCCCTTGTTTTGGTGACAAGCCTTTGCCCACCATCAAAATTACTGTTGTAGGTAGGGTATTAGAATAATCATTGCTTCCAGACTGTGGCAATGTGTCCAGACACTTTAGGTACCATTGAATTTTCCTCATATGCAGTTCTGCATATGGAATTAGTAAGATGCAAGATGCCATGAAGCCCAAAGCCTGCAGAATTTTTCTTGCAGATAACTGGGCCTTTGTTGCCATTTCCTTGAAATAGGTAGTCAGTTGCCTTTGTCTGGAGTGAGAGAAGCCATCTGGGCAGTTGTATTTAAGCTTGCACCCAGGAATATTATCTCTTGAGAGGGTACTAGTTTTGATTTCTTTTTAACTGTGTACCCTAAGCATGTTAAAAGTCTCATCACAAAAGTCAGATGCTGTAGTAGAATGTCCTTGTTCTCTGCTTGTATGAGGCAGTCGTCCAAGTAAGGATATACTTGTATTCCTCTTTGTCTGCACTAAGCAATTACTGGTGCCAGGCACTTTGTGAAGACCCTGGGTGCAGCAGATAAGCCAAAGGGCAGTGCAGAGAATTGGTAATGCTTTGAGCCAGCCTGGAATCTGAGGCATCTTCTGCATGATTGCCTGATTGGGACATGCAGGTATGCCTCTTTTAGGTCTAAAGTCACGAGTCAAGCCTTGCTGCCCAGCATGGGCAGAAGCTGCTATAAGGTCAACATATTTAATTTTGGTATATCCAGGAAACTGTTTAGAATAGATAGGTCCAGTATTGGTCTCCATGCTTTGTCCTTTCTGGGTACCAAGAACAGTCGAGTAAAATCCTTGTCCCTTGCTCTTGCTGTGGCACTTGTTGAATTGCCCTCATGTCCATGAGAGCAGCGACTTGTTTTTGAGCCTCTGACCACCGATTTTTTTGGCAGGTCTGGCCAACCGTTTGCTCTTGGCAGGGTATTGGAATGAAACTTGTAGCCTTGTGACACTGTCTAGAACCCATTTGTCTTTGGTTATAATGTGTCAATTTTGAGAAAAAACGTGCTAGTTTTCCCCATAAGGGTGCTGCCAGAAGATAAGTGCTTGGTGCAGGCAGGGGGAAGTCATTGGGACAGTTTCCTATATGGTTGTGATTTGTCTTCTCCACCTTTGGAGGTAGAGGCACTCCACTGCTTAGACCTGTAGGAACCTTGCGGCTGTGATCTGCCTCTAGGGCGTCTGGACCTGCCCCCTTTGAGGTCGGTCTGAGACTGGAAAGGACCAATTCATCGTAGGCCAGTGTCTGCTAAATCTAGGTGGCTGTACCTGTAAGAAATCCTTGACCGTTTGCATAGATTTAGCTTTGTCCTCCATTTTCTTTAACACCCCTTCTGCCTTAACACCAAACAAGGTATCATGTTGTAAAGGAGCATCTAATAATTTTGCTTTAACAGTCAGGCAGATTTTGTTCCTTTAACCAAGCATGCCTCCTAATGACAAAACCCATAACAGCGGCCCTGCAGGAGGCCTCCAGAAAATCGAACCCACATTGCAAAGTATGCTTTCCAACTTGTTCAGCTGCATGCAATAAATTCTGCATTTCTTTGTTTTCTGCACATTCAGAATTTGCCATAATTTTCTGTTTAAGCAGTGTCATGATATATTGCTGATATTTGAGCATATAAAACTGGCAATTTAAAGCCCTTATAGCCAAAGTAGCAGATGTGTAAATCTTTTCCCCATCTATGCAGTGCCCTAGAATCCCTGTCAGAGGGAGTAGGGTTTTTTGCATTAGAAGCCTTGACCCCTTTCGGACCCTGTGAAATAGTTTCTGGGTCAGCAGTAGGGTTTTTGAAAAGGAATTTATGAGAGTCAGGGACCCTGTAGTATCTGTCTGGCTTAACAGGAACTGGAGGTAAAGAGTGAGGGGGGGTCATATACTAGACTCCGAGAACACATCTACAATTTCTAATACAGGTGGAATAGCTAGAGGCCTGTGTTGTAGTAAAAGGAAGTCTGAGCCTTTTCTTGGATTCTGAAAAATCTGGCTCTCCCAGTGGAAGTGCTCCCTCATGGTATGCAAGGTTTCCCCAAAAGAGTAGTCCTCAGGAGGAGAAGCTGAAGGAATTAATTCTTCAGCATCAGAATCCTTTAGGAAGGAAGATAATATTCCTGATCAGAAGAGGAATCAGAAGAAATAGAAACCCGATCTGAAGATTCATAGTCTGTCTCTTGCCTAGGCCCTCTTATCAGGAGGAGATGGGAACCCCTGATCAAGGTAATTAAGTCTTCGGCCATTTTGAGCATCTGTTTTTTGGGCATGGATGCCTGTCCTTGTGGCTGGTGAACTTGTTTCTTTGCCTTTAAAGGTGTTTCAGCCTTGGTCTTA
The DNA here is from genome assembly GCF_019279795.1 of Protopterus annectens. Lineage (NCBI taxonomy): Eukaryota > Metazoa > Chordata > Ceratodontiformes > Protopteridae > Protopterus > Protopterus annectens. The sequence continues at coordinate 472,381,159 of NC_056741.1, forward strand.
GAAGTCGGTTTAATATATAATTGTTTGGGTCTGAATACATCCTCAGAAGCAGATGCCTACTCAGCGGCTCCGGACCCATCTGAGGGCATTATCTCCGAGGCTCCAATACCTTGAGTTTCCAGCGGCCTGGAAGACTCCACATGGGAGTCGGTAGCAGCCTGTGACTAACGTAGCCGGCATCAGGGGCTGCAAAAGTGCCTGAGGACCGGCAAACCGGCGACCTGCTTAGGAGAAGCATCGTCGGTTTTGGACCTCTGTTGCCTGTCTTTCTTTTCGTTTTCTGTGAACTCCGGTAGTCTGATGGCTATCCGACGACATTGTATAATTAAATCTTCGCCCAAAATAGTTTCATGCAAAATTGTACACATGCTTAATACTGCGTTGGTTAAATCTAGCACAAAACAGACAACTATCAACGTCGTGGTCAGGGACTAGGCAAGGGATACAGTAAGAATAGAAGTCCTTACGAGGCATTTGCTTCCCACAAGAAATACAATTAACTTTTTCTGATATCGGTCTGGAGCAAGAAATAAAAAAAGTTTCCCCAACGGGGTACTTAGCTTTTAATGAAGACTTCGGATCTGAAACTCTAACATGAAAATCTCAGGAGTCAGCCGACCGGCACTTGAACTGCTTCTGCTTCATGCGGCAAGAAAGACTAAATAAAATGGTGTCGGTTGCATATTTTATATCCCTGACGACCCGACGTCAGGGAAGAGGCGACAGCAACCGACGCAGGACCCAAGACTTTGGAATTCAGGGCAACCTGCCAGTAGGATAACCCTAATGTAATGACTGCAACAGTGAAACACGAAGAACATCAAGTATTACAAACAATAATAGTAAGCAATAGAAAACAAACTACATGTGAAGATTATAATTAAAAAAGAGAAAATAAATTTACATGTTTCAAAGGTATTACTCCTTATATGGAACAGGTTTAGATTATGAGGATGGAGATTTCTATTGCAACTTGTTTTGCAGATGTGCAAAATCTCCAGAGTAGGATCAGAGAATGCCTTTGTAGGACTAGTCAAATATACCCCAAACCATCTGTAATCTGGGGAATGACAAATCTTGGCAGGCCTGCTAACATGATAATGGGTGTCAAAAGTACCACTGACATTTTCAAAAGTTTAAGGAGTCAAACCAGCTTTAAAGGTAATGAAAGTACAGTTGTGTACACCTACCATAAATGTAGATGTTAGTGTCTTCACTGTTGCAGTCACAACTGTAGGGTGTTCCTGCCGGCAGGCAGCCCGAGGTCGGCCAGAATTCCAAAGTCTGGGTCCGGCGTCGGCTGTACCAGCAAGTACCCTGACGTCAGAGCGCAGAGGTACAAAGCTGACAGCTGACGCCATTTTCTCCAGCCTTTCTTGCCCCAGATGTCAGAAGCTCCCCAAAATATCCAGAAGGTGTCCCAAAGGAAACACAAATACACCACAAAGGAAGAGGAGATAGAACAAACAGAAAATAAGAGGGGAATGGTGGGAGGGAAACCCCGACTGCAACAGTGAAGACACTCTAACATCTACATTTATGGTAGGTGTACACAACTGTACTATGTTCTTCGTGTTTCACTGTTGCAGTCATAACTGTAGGGTGGAATCCCAAAGCTGTGAAGTAGGGTGGAGGTTATGCAGAAGGGGCAGCCAGAAGACCCTGCAAGATAGCAGAGGCAAAACCTGCCCTAGACTTAGAATACAAAGGGAGATTATAGTGTTTAGAAAAAGTATGCACTGAACTCCAAGTGGCAGCTTCCAAAATGTCCTTGGTAGGAACTCCTCTGAGAAAAGCTGCTGAAGTGGCTGCTGCTCTAGCAGAACAGTGCCTGGAATCTGTTTCCCAAAATGAGAGTAACAAAACCGTATTCCATGAGCAATCCATTTGGAAATTGTTTTGAAATAGCCTTGCCTAGAGAACTGGAGGCATAAGAGATAAGCAACTGATCAGATTTTTTGAAACCTTTAGTTTTGTCCAGGTAAAATCGTAGTTGTCTGTGTACGTCCAATGAATGTAAAATCCTTTCCCCTTTGTTTTGAGGATTTGGAAAGAAAGTAGGAAGGTGAACAGTCTGATTTAAAGCCACCTTTAGAAATCACCTTAGGCATAAATGTAGGATTGGTCCTTAAGGCCACTCTGTCTTGGTGAAAAATAAGGTATGGTTATGAGAGCTTGCAACTCTGACACCCTTCTAGCAGATGTCAATGCTAATAAAATAGCTGTTTTCCAGGATAAGAACTTGATATCTGAAGCAGCAGCAGGCTCAAAGGGAGGTAAAGTAGGCTTCTCCAAAACATAATTAAGATCCCAAGCAGGAACAGGAGGTGTTCTTGGAGGTCTTAAATTCTTAGCCCCTCTCAAGAATTGTCTCACCAGCTGATGTGAAAAAATGGGGGGATCCATGTTGAAATGAGCCGAGATAGCAGAAGCATGAATTTTGATGGAAGAGAAGGAGAGGCCTTTAAGCAAAAGTTCAGAGAGGTAAAGTAAAATGGAGGAAATGTCAGGAAGAAGAGGATCAGAACCTCGATCCTGCATCCAAATACAAAATCTTTTCCACTTGGAAGCATAAGATTTTCTAGTGCTAGGATGCCTGGCTTCCAAGAGAACATCCAAAACTTGTTTGGGAAGAGCAGAAGGAATCAAAGGCCTTTGTAGAGCCAGGCTGCCAGGCAAAGAGTCTTGATTTGAGAGTGTAGCATCTGACCCTGATGCTGGGACAGAAGGGAAGGAGACAGAGGCAGAATGCAAGGAGGTTCCAAGAACAGGTGTCTTAAGGTTGGATACCAAAACTGCAGAGGCCAATTTGGAGCTATCAGAATGATAATCTTGGGTCTGTCTTGTTTTATTTTAAGTAGCACCAGAGGCAGAAGAGGAAGAGGAGGGAAGGCATATCCCGAAAGATTCCTCCAACTGAAAGACAGGGCATCCACTTTCCATGCTGTTTTGTGGAAGGACCTGGTGCAAAATAGAGGCAACTGATGATTAAGATGGGATGCAAACAGATCTATCTGGGGACAACCCCAAACTGTTGTAATCTTGTTGAATAAGTTGGGGTCCAGCATCCATTCGTGGGGATCCAAAAGATTTCTGCTTAGGCTGTCTAAGAGATTTTGTTTTCCTGGGATGAATTGAGCTTGAAGATGCAGATTCAGATTTAGAGCCGTGTCCCATAGACTCATAGCTAGTCTGCAAAGGGGGTAAGAGTGGGAGCCCCCCTGCTTGTTTATGTACCACATGAGTGTGGTATTGTCTGTACGAATCAGAAGATGTCCTGGTTGCAAAAGTTTCTGGAAGGCTAGAAGAGCATGTTGGACTGCCAACATTTCCTTCAGGTTGATGTGCCAGTGAAGATGTTTCTTTGGCCAAGAGCCCTGCTGGCAATTGTCTAGAAAATGAGCTCCCCAAGCGTAACCCGAAGCATCTGTGGTCATGATCTGAGAAGGCTGAGGCAGACGAAAGGGGTTTCCTTCATTTAAAGCACAAGTCCTGGACCACCAAAGGAACTCTTTTTGGAGGCAGGGAATCAGAGTTATCATTGTATCCAGGCTGTGGTAATGCTGAGACCATACACTCTTTAGGTACCATTGAAGTTCTCATATGAAGCCTTGCATTTGGAATAAACAGGATGCAAGAAGCCATGTAGCCCAAAGCCTGCAGGAATTTCCTTGCAGTGAGCTGAGTCAAAGTAGCCAAGGTTTTGAAAATTGATGCCAGATGTACTTGCTTTTCTGGAGTCAGGAAGGCCTTTTGCAAGCTTGTGTTTAGAAGAGCTCCCAAAAAGATCATTTGTTGAGAGGGGATCAAATGTGACTTTTTTGTGTTCACTGAAAATCCCAGTAGTAGGAGGAGACGCTGAACAAACTGCAGATGTTGAAGTAAAAGATCCTTGCTGTCCGCCTGGACAAGGCAGTCGTCCAGATAGGGGTAAATTTGAATCCCTTGGAGTCTGCAATAAGCAACTACTACAGCCAGGCACTTGGTAAAGACTCTGGGCGCAGTAGATAAGCCAAAGGGCAGTGCAGAGAATTGAAAGTGTCTCGAGCCTGCCTTGAATCGGAGGTATTTTCTGCATTCCTGTCTGATGGGAATGTGTAAGTAGGCCTCCTTCAGGTCCAATGTCACCATCCAAGCGTCCTGGGAGAGCATGGGAAGAAGTTGTTGCAGAGTAAGCATCTTGAATTTTGGAATTTCCAGAAAAGTATTTAATACTGAAAGGTCCAGAATAGGTCTCCATGCGTTTTGTTTTCTTGGGACCAGGAATAGTCTTGAATAAAAACCCTTTCCCATCTCTGGGAGTGGAACAGGTTCTATGGCTCTCATGGCCAATAAAGCGTCCACCTGATTTAAGGCCTCTGACCATTGATGTTTTGGCAGATCTGGCCAACCGTAAGACCTTGGCAGAGTATGAAAGTGGAATTTGTAGCCTTTTGAAATCACATCTAAAACCCATTTGTCCTGGGTTATATGCGTCCAATTTTGGTAAAAAAGAGATAGTTTTCCTCAGAGAGGAGCTTCTAGGCAAGAAGGACCTGTAGCCCAACAGAGGGAGTCATTGGGTCTGCTTCCTTTGTGATTGAGGTCTGTCTTCTCCCCTTCTAGGTGAAGCAGTCCACTGTCTGGACCTATAAGAGGCCTGTGCCTGCGCCCGGCCTCTAGACCGTCTATATATCTTCCCCTTTGAGGCCTGTCAGAAGTGGGAAAGGACCATTTTTTGGAAGGCCAATTTCTAGAAAATCTAGAAGGCTGAACTTGTAAAAAATCTTTGACAGTCTGCATAGATTTTGCTTTTTCCTCCATCTTTTTTATAACCTCCTCAGCCTTGGATCCAAATAAAACATCATGTTGAACAGGGGTATCTAACAGTTTCGCCTTAACCTGCTCAGGTAAATTCCGCTCCCGAAGCCAAGCATGTCTCCTGATAACAGTACCAGAGGCTGCGGCCCTGCAAGAAGCTTTCAAGGCATCAAAACCACAATGTAAACTATGTTTGCTAACTTGTTCAGTTGCATGCAAAACATCTTGTAATTCCTTGTCCTCTGCACATGCAGGAAAGGCAGAAAGCCTTTGCTTTAAAACAGACAAAAGAAATTGCTGATACTTGAACATATGAAACTGGCAATTTAAAGCTGTAATGGAAAGAGTAGCAGAAGTATAAACCTTTTTGCCCCACCTATCCAAGGCACGAGAATCCTTTTCAGAGGGAATAGGATTTTTAGATGAAGCGGCCTTAGCAGCTTTAGAACCCTGAGAAATAGTTTCAGGATCTGCAGAAGGGTTCTTAAATAAGAATTGATGGGAATCAGGGACTCTGTAAAATCTATCAAGCTTAGAAGGAGCAGGCGGCAAGGAATCAGGATTCAGGTTAGCTTCAGAGAAAGCATCATCCACAATATCAAGTACAGGAGGAATAGCCAAAGGTCTGTGTTGAGGGAGAAGGAGAAATTCTCCGAGTCTCTTCTTGGATGCAGAATAATCCTGACCTTCCCAATGAAAATGCTCTCTCATCTCATGTAAGGCTTCCCCAAAAGAGAAATCTTCAGGGGGAGAAGCAAAGGGAATAGAGTCCTCTGCATCCGAATCCTCATAAGGAGGAAAAGAGTAATCCTGGTCAGAGGAAGAGACAGAAGACACAAAAGCCTGATCAGAGGAATCATAAGCTAAATCCTGTCTAGGCCTTTTTTCAGGAGGAGGGTGAGAACCCCTAATCATTGTAAGTAAATCCTCAGCCATCCGTAGTAATTGCTTCTGGGACTTGGGAGCTGAATCCGAAGCAGCTTGAGAAGAAACCCTTGGTTTTACAGGAGTTTTTGTCTTTGCCTTTGTTGAAATAGTTATATGTGAAGGCCTGAAAACTCCCTCAGAAGCCGGTACCTGCACAGCGGTTCCGGACCCATCTGAAGGAGCAACGTCCGAAGGTCCTGCAGCAGATAAAATATTAGGCCTAGATGGCTCCCCATGGGAGTCTGTGTCAGCCATCGGTTCAGAAGTGGCGGACGACAGGGGCTGCAAAAGCGCCTCAATGACGACCGCCGAACCCGAAGCTGGCTCCGGCTGCGAAAAATCCTGTTTGGACCTCGGAGGCCTATTCTTGTCTTTGCGTTTCTTTTGAATTCCGGTAGTCGGTAAAGTATCCGACGACATCCTATAATTAAATAGTCTACCGAAATAGTTCAAGGTCCAATCGTACCTACGCTTGATAGTGCGAGAATTAAAACTGGCACAGAACCGACAGCAAGAAACGTCGTGGTCAGGGCCTAAGCAAGGTAGACAGTAAGAGTGGAAATCTTTATGAGGTATTTGTTTCCCACACGATATACAATTATTAACTTTTTCTGACATCTGAGGAGCAAGAAAAAAGTTTCCCCAATGGGGTACTTAGCTTGAGAAGAGAAGTTTTAAACTTCGGACCGAAGTCAATCAAAGCACGTTGTTCTGAATGCGCCAACCAACGACTTGCAAGCTGCTTTCCACCGCACGGCAAGAAAGACTGGAGAAGATGGCGTCGGCTGTCAGCTTTGTACCTCTGCGCTCTGACGTCAGGGTACTTGCTGGTACAGCCGACGCCGGACCCAGACTTTGGAATTCTGGCAGACCTTGGGCTGCCTGCCGTCAGGAAAGTACAGTTTTGTACCTACCATAAATGTAGATGTCCGAGAGGAATGCATCTGCAGTCTTTACAAATGGGTTGTCCTGTCGTCAGGCAGCCCTTCGGTCGGCCGGATTCCAAAGTCTGGGTCTGGCTTCGGCTGGTGTCGCACTTCACCCGATGTCATTGCGGCAGTTATTCGGGTATAAAGGCATCAGCCGACGCCATTTTCCTCAGTGTTTCTTGCCCCAGATGCCAGGTGCCCTCTTGGATGGCTAAATTTGGATAAATGCCAAAGTTTCCAAATAGTAGAGAGCAACCACACAAAATAAGCATGCATGTACACATATACAAACAAATAAACCATAATAGATCCCCCCCAAGCTAGCTGAAGATTGGCAAATACCCTAGGAGTACCTCAGAGGGGAAGGAGGGTGGGTAATCCTGACTGCAGATGCATTCCTCTCGGACATCTACATTTATGGTAGGTAGATAACTGTACTATGTCCTTCAAGGATGCATCTGCAGTCTTTACAAATGGGTAGAATACCATAGCTAAACTAGGGGAGGAGGAAATGAGAAGAGATTATGGTGTAGTTAGGATCCCTTGCAAAACCGCAGTGGCAAAGCCAGCACGGGATCTAGAGTATAGAGGTAAGTTATAATGCTTGGCAAATGTATGCACGGAGGTCCAAGTAGCAGCCTCTATAATGTCCTTGGTAGCCACTCCTCATAAGAAAGCTGTGGTAGTGGCTGTAGCCCTTGTGGAGTGAGGCCTGATGTTCTCCGGAGTTTTCTTTCCATGGTAGGAGTAACAAAATCTAATGCAATTTCCTATCCATTTGGAGATTGTCTGTTTAGAAATTGGTTTTCCTTCCTTTCCTGTTGCATATGCTACCAGAAGCTGGTCAGTTTTCCTATTGTTTTTTGTCCTGTCCAGGTAGTAGCGTAATTGTCTGTGTACATCCAAGGTATGTAAGAGCCTTTCTCCCCTGTTCTGTGGGTTGGGGAAGAATGTAGGAAGGTGGATAGCCTGATTTAAAGAGACTCTGGATACCACCTTAGGCATAAATGTAGGATTTGTTCTCATGGACACTATCTTGATGGAAGATCAGGAAGGGTTGCACTGCCATTAATGCCTGTAGTTCAGAGACCCTTCTTGCTGAAGTTATTGCCAGCAGGAAAGCAGTCTTCCAGGATAAGTATTGCAATTCTGCTGTTGCTGCTGGTTCGAAAGGATCAGTTTTTCTAGCACAAAGTTCAAGTCCCATGTTGGCAATGGAGGTTTCCTGGGAGGTTTTACATTTTTAATTCCTCTCAGAAACTGTCTGAGCAGAGGATGCGAGAAGACAGGAGGATCCAAGCTGTATTCTGCTGAAATAGCTGATGCATGTATCTTGATGGAAGAATAGGACAGGCCTGTATGGAAGAGCTCCGCCAAGTACTCCAGGATGTTGGCTATGTTCACCAGTGTCACATCTTACCCCTTTGCAGTACTCCAGATGAGATATCTTTTCCATTTTGCTGCATAATTCTTTCTAGTTGAAGGTCTACGAGCCTCCAGGATTATGTCCTTAACCCTTTGGGATAAATTTGGGTTAATTGCTGTTATGTAATGTTCCAGGCAGTTAGCTGCAGAGTTTTTAGGTTTGGATGCAGGATGTTGTAGTTGTTCTGCGTTAGCAGTAATGGGATCAGGGGCAGTGTCCATATTTGTTCCTGGGACATGCTCCTCAGCAGTGGATACCAATGTTGTCTTGGCCAGTCTGGGGCTATCAGAATGATCCTCGGACGTTCCTCTTTGATCTTCAGAAGCACCTTGTGCATCAAAGGAAGTGGTGGGAATGCGTATGCTGTCAGGCTTTTCCAACTGAAAGATAGGGAGTCCACCTTCCAAGCAAGTGGGTGGTAAGTCCTTGTGCAGAATTTCTTCAACTGATGATTGAGCGGGGATGCAAACAAGTCTATTTGTGGTAATCCCCATTCTCTTGTGATGGTTTTGAAGATGTCCGGATGCAGCATCCATTCGTGGGCATCTGTTGTAGTTCTGCTTAATATGTCTGCTAGAATGTTTTCCTTCCCTGGTACATAAATTGCCTGTAACTGAATGCTGTAGCTCAGAGCCACATCCCATAGTTCCAGTGCCAGCCGGCATAGAGGTATGAGTGTGTGCCTCCCTGTTTGTTGATGTACCACATAACTGTGGTGTTGTCTGCCCTTATCAACTGGCCTTCTTGGAGAAAAGGTCTGAATGCCTGGATTGCCAATTTTACTGCCATCATTTCTTTTAGATTTATGTGCAGATGCAGCTGGTCTTGAGTCCATAGGCCTTGAATGCACTTGCCCATCATGTGTGCCCCCCAACCGAGGTCTGAGGCATCTGTCGTGATGGTTTGTCTTGGTTGACTTTTGCTGAAGGGCAATCCTGTGTTTGATTGGCAGGCCTGAGCCCACCATAGGAACTCTCGCTTTAGGCATGGGATCATTGGAATTTTGGTTTCTAGGCTGTGCTTGTGCTGGGACCACAAATTCTTTAGGTACCACTGTAGCTTTCTCATATGCAGCCTGGCATGAGGGACCAGAATTATGCAGGATGCCATGAATCCTAGAGCTTGTAGCACTTTTCTTGCAGTTAGATGGTTCTGCTTTGTTAATGCCAAGAAGTAGAGAGGAAGTTGCTCTTTCTTTTCTGCAGTTAGAAATGCCATTTGTTTTGTTGTGTCCAGTTCTGCACCCAGAAAGGTTATTCTTTGGGATGGAATTAGCCTTGACTTTTTTGTATTGACTGTATATCCCAGGGCTTGCAGCAGGTAGATGACTCTTTGTAAGTCTTCTGTTAGTTTGTTTTTGTTGTCCGCTTGTATCAGGCAGTCGTCCAGGTAGGGATAGATTTGAATCCCCTGAAGTCTGCAATGAGCGATTACTGATGCCAGGCATTTCGTGAATACTCTGGGTGCAGTAGATAAGCCAAAGGGCAATGCTGAGAATTGATAATGCTCTGATCCTGCAAGAAATCTGAGGTATCTTCTGCAAATTGGTCTTATGGGGACGTGCAGGTATGCCTCCTTGAGATCTAGAGTTACCAGCCAAGACTCCTTGCCCAGCATGGGAAGAAGCTGCTGTAGGGTCAGCATTTTGAATTTTGGAACAATGAGGAATGTGTTTAAAGCGGACAAGTCTAGAATAGGCCTCCATTTGTTTTCTTTTCTTGGTACCAGGAAGAGTCTGGAGTAAAATCCCTTTCCTTGCTCCATAGATGGTACCTTTTCCACAGCTCTCATTTTAATAATTGAGATATTTGTTTTAGAGCTTCTGTCCTTTGAGTAGGTGGTAGGTTTGGCATTCCTCTCTTTCCTGGTAGAGTATGGAAATGGAACCTGTAACCTTGGTCTATAGTTTGCAAAATCCATTTTTCTCTTGTAATGCAGTGCCAGTTTCTTGAAAATAAGGTTAGCTTTCCGCCTAAGGTTGCTTCTAGTTGTTCCCTGGTAGGCGGTGCCACCGCCAAGTCACTGTGATTGAGTTGTTGTAGTGGTGGTGGCTGTATCCGTGCCTCGCTGGTTGTTACCCTGCCACTGGCGACCCCTGTAGGCACCCCTGGATTGGTTTCTGCCTCTAGAGCGCCTATTCCTGCCTCTTTGTGCCTTAGAGGAGTCCGGAAAGGACCAATTCTTGGAGGGCCAGTTCCTGCTAAACCTTGGAGGTTGAACTTGTAAGAAATCTTTCACTGTTTGCACAGATTTTGCTTTCTCTTCCATCTTTTTTAGTACCTGCTGTGCAGGGGAACCAAATAAATTGACCTTGTCCATAGGTTCATCCAAAAGCTTAGATTTGACATGGTCTGGTAATGCCTGTTCTTTCAACCATGCACGCCTCCTGATAACTGTGCCAGTCATGGCTGATCTAAAGGAAGCCTCCAGTGCATCATAGCCACATTTTAAAGAATGGTTACAAACCTGCTGTATGTTATGTACCATTTCTTGAACATACTTTTTATCTAAAGATTCTTCAGAGGACAGCTTTTTAGTCAACTGGTCAAGCATAAACTCTTGATATTGAATCATATGAAATTGGCAGTTCAAAGCTCTAGCTGACAAAGTAGCAGAGGTGTAAACTTTTTTACCCCATCTCTCTAAGGACCTGGAATCCCTTTCAGAGGGGAGGGGATTTTTAGAAGAAGTAGCTGCTACAGCTTTAGGACCCTGGGAGATAGTCTCTGGATCTGCAAAAGGAGCCTTATACAAGTGGTGATGAGTGTCCGGGACCCTGTAGTACCCATCGGGCTTAGCAGGAGCCGGAGGTAAAGAATCAGGAGCAGTGCAAGCATCATTAAATGCATCATCAACAACAGAAAGAACTGGAGGTATAGCTAAAGGCCTATGCTGTGGCAAATGTAGAAAGGTCCTAAGCCTTTTCTAGAGTCTGAGAAATCTTGGCCCTGCCACTGAAATTGTTCCCTCATAGCATGCAAGGTTTCCCCAAAGGAAAATTCCTCAGGAGGAGAGGCTGAAGGGATGGACTCCTCAGCATCAGAGTCTTCGTAAGGAGAATAAGAAGCCTCAGGAGGGTCTGTATGTTCTGAGTCATCCGAGGAATCATCTGTGGATACTGGCTCAGGGGGCTCTGCTCTAGGCCTCTTTTCTGGAGGAGGGAGAGAGGCCCTGTCTGGATGAGGCTGGGCTCCACGAATTAAAGAGATGAGATCCTCAGCCAAAGAAAGCATATGGGAGCTGGTGCTGGGCCTGTGAGAGGGGGGCTTGGCAGGCACAGGTTTTGATGCTTTGGCTGCTTTAGCCCTGGCAAAGGCCTTAATAGACATAGCTGGAGGAGGCCTAGCAGCTCCACGTGCAGGGGTTGAAATATCCAGGGGAATGGTGTCTGATAAATCCTGTGAAACCGCAACAGAAGGTTGGATTTCAGAAGCCGTTTCTACCAGGTTAGAAGAGGCCTCGGTAGAAGGCATGTTATCGGCTGAAGAAAGAACCGCTTGCTCGGTTTCGGCCGAAACCGAGACACTCGTGGTTTGCTTAACGCGGTTTCGCGCCGCGGACCGCGAGTGTCGGTCCTTTTCTTTGCTTTTTTTGGTTATTTGCGTAGTCGGAGGATCCGACTGCATAATGTAGGCAAAATCGGAGCCGAAAATCTGTTCAGCAAAGTCCGATCGACGTCTAAGCGTCCGCCGGTTAAAAGAAGCACAGGCTAGACAAAGCTGCTACGTCGTGGTCTGGGCCTAAACAATGTATGCAATAGGAGTGGAAATCTTTATGAGGTATTTGTTTCCCACAAGATAAACAGTTATTAACTTTCTCTGACATCGGCTGAGGCAAGAAAGAGTCCCCAACGGGGTACTTAGCTTTATAGAAGTCTTCGAAGTAGTATTCGGTAGTAGTAATCTCTGGATCTGACCGACCGGCACTTGCGAACAGCTTCTGCTTCGGGCGCCACGCAGCAAGAAAGACTGAGGAAAATGGCGTCGGCTGATGCCTTTATACCCGAATAACTGCCGCAATGACGTCGGGTGAAGTGCGACACCAGCCGAAGCCAGACCCAGATTTTGGAATCCGGCCGACCAAAGGGCTGCCTGACTACAGGACAACCCATTTGAAAAGACTGCAGATGCATCCTTGAAGGACATCACCCTACAGTTATGACTGCAACAGTGAAACACGAAGAACATCTAAGGAAAATCACCCAGATTAATGACTTCTGCATCTTCATTTAAACAGCTGTATTAAAGACCATTTTAGACAATCTATTCAACTTGAAATGTTTGACTATCTCAACTGTTAAATTACAAATAAAGTTCAATATCTGACATTTACTTTTATTAGTTCTGAAACTAATATGTAGAATAAAAATGTTTAAAATAGAAGAAAATATTAAAACTAGGCACCGTCTTTCATAAGTGGTTACCAGGCTACTGGCCCAAAAGCCAAGTTTAAGCATAGCCAAGCTTGCCCCAAATTTAATAAAATATTTCTGACGTCTCAAGATCCCAAGAAATCTAATGGTTAGGATACAAGCTTGAATACATCAAGTGTTCATAGTCTTCCCCTGCCAACAGGGTGCAAGCTGCATTTAAATAGTGTTAGGGATAAGCTTTACTTCACATGTAAGGGCAATATCCTTTGAACCATGTACCTAAAAGTACAGTTTTGTACCTACCATAAATGTAGATGTGAGTGTAAACACTGCTGCAGTCATTACACTTGGGTTATACTGCAGTCAGGCGGTCCCGCAGTTGGCCAGAGTTCCAAAGTCTTGGTCCGGCGTCTAGGCAGTTGAAATGGCTGTTGCCCTGGTGGAGTGAGATCTAATGCTGCTAGGTACAGATTTCCCATGGTGGTTATAGCAGAAACGTATAGTGTCCTATCCATTTTGAAATAGTCTGCTTTGAAATGGCTTTTCCCTGTGCTCCTGCAGCGTAGGCTACCAATAATTGCTCAGATTTTCTGAAAGCTTTGGTTTTGTCCAAGTAGAAGAGTAACTGACTGTGAATGTCCAAAGACTGTAGTAGTCTCCCCTTTGTTCTGTGGTTTTGGATAAAATGTTGGCAAGTGAATAGTTTGGTTTAGAGCCACGTAGGGTTGGTTCTTAAAGACACCCTGTCCTGGTGGAAGATGAGGAAAGGTTCCACTGCCATTAGTGCTTGTAATTCTGAAACTCTTCGTGCTGATGTTATTGCCAGTAGCAGAGCAGTTTTCCAAGAGATGTATTTTATTTCTGCAGTGTTAGCTGGCTCAAAAGGAGGTAAAGTTAATTTTTCCAAAACAAAATTCAGGTCCCAAGTAGGTGTTGATGCTCTACGGGGCAGTCTTATGTTTTTTGCCCCTCTGAGGTAATGTTTGATCAAAGGATTAGAAAAAATTGGTGGATCCGTGTCGTAATGAGCAGAGATAGCTGAGGCGTAGATCTTGATGGATGAAAAAGAGAGACCTTGTCCAGCATCTCAGTTAAGTATTGCAATATCTGAGGAATGCTTGGGACTAGAGGGTCAAGGCTGTGCGCTTGGTTCCAGGCATAGAATCTTTTCGACTTGGCAGAGTATGCTTTCCTGGTGCTAGGCCTTCTGGCCTCCAGAATGACATCCATAACAACTTTGGAGAGAGGTGTAGCTTGCTCGACTAAGGAATTTTCCATGCAGCTAGATTTAAGGTCTTTAGCTGGCTGTGAAGTATAGTACAGTTTTGTACCTACCATAAATGTAGATTTCCGATAGGTATGCATCTGCAGTCCTTACATATGGGTTGTCCTGCCTCAGGCAGCCCTTCGGTCGGACGGATTCCAAAGTCTGGGTCCGGCGTCGGCTGATGTCGCCCCTTTCCCGACGTCACTGCGCCTGGGATATAAAAGCGTCAGCAGATGCCATCTTCCTCAGTTTTTCTTGCCCCAGATGACAGTTGCCCTCTAAGTAAGGCTAAATTTGGAGAGATGAAAAAATTCCAAACATATACAGCAATAATAAACAAATGCACCATAAAAGATAACCCCAGCTAGCTAAAAAAAGGGGTAGGTACCCAAAATGTACCACAGAGGGGTAGGAGGGAGGGAAAACCTGACTGCAGATGCATACCTATCGGACATCTACATTTATGGTAGGTACAAAACTGTACTATGTCCTTCAAGGATGCATCTGCAGTCCTTACATATGGGTAGAATACCATAGCCAAGCTTGGGGAGGTAGGAACTAAGAAAAGGATGGTGTAGCTAACATGCCCTGCAGGACTGCAGTAGCAAAGCCTGCTCTGGATCTGGAATATAAGGCCAAGTTGTAATGCTTGGAGAATGTATGCACGGAGCTCCTTGTAGCAGCTTCTAAAATGTCCTTTGTAGCCACCCCTCTTAAGAAGGCTGTGGAGGTGGCTGTTGCTCTGGTGGAGTGAGGCCTTATGTTAGCTGGCACAGCTTTCCCATGTAAGGAGTAACAGAACCGAATGCAATTTCCTATCCATTTTGAAATTGTCTGTTTGGAAATTGTTTTTCCTTGTACACCAGCAGCATATGCCACAAAGAGTTGGTCAGTTTTTCTTGAAGTCTTAGTTCTGTCCAAGTAGTAGCGCAACTGTCTGTGGATGTCCAAAGTATGCAGAAGTTTTTCTCCTTTATTTTGTGGATTTGGAAAGAAGGTAGGCAGGTGAATAGCTTGGTTCAGTGAAACCCTGGATACCACCTTTGGCATGAATGAAGGATTGGTTCTCAAAGAGACTCTGTCCTGATGAAAAATGAGAAATGGCTGTACTGCCATGAGGGCCTGTAACTCAGATACTCTTCTTGCTGAGGTTATGGCCAGAAGGAAGGCAGTTTTCCAAGACAGGAATTGTAGTTCTGAAGATGCTGCTGGTTCAAAGGGAGGAAGAGTTAACTTTTCCAACATGAAGTTAAGGTCCCATGTAGGCACTGGTGGTTTCCTTGGAGGGTTGATGTTTTTTATCCCTCTTAGAAACTGCCTTAGCAGAGGATGAGAGAATACAGGTGGGTCAGTGTTGTATTCTGCTGAAATTGCTGAAGCATGAATCTTTATGGAGGAATAAGAAAGGCCATTGTGGAGCATTTCAGCCAAGTATTCCGGAATATGAGGAATGCTCATGATTGTCGGATCTTGACCCTTTGCGGTGCTCCAGGTACGAAATCTCTTCCATTTTGCTGAATATGCTTTTCTTGTGGAAGGCCGCCGGGCTTCCATGATGATATCCTGTACCCTTCTTGGATAGTTTATCCTGGCGAGTTGTCAAGGTATTCTCCAGGCTGTCAGGTTTTTAGACTGGAGTGCAGAGTCTTGTAATTGTGCTGTGTCAGAAGTGGCCATTGTGGTAGAGGCCAAGGTTTCGTGCGTGACATGCTCCTTAACAGTGGGTACCAGTGTTGTCTTGGCCAGTCCGGGGCTATCAGAATTACTTTTGGTTGCTCTGTCCTGATCTTCAGTATGACCTTGGTCATTAATGGCAGTGGTGGGAATGCATATACTGTTAAGAGTATTCCAGCTGAAGGAGAGGGCGTCCACTTTCCATGCTTGATGATGGTATGTCCTTGTGCAGAATTTCCTCAGTTGATGATTGTGGTGGGAAGCAAACAGATCTATGTTCGGCGTTCCCCATGATTGTGTTATCTGGAGAAAAATATCTGGGTGCAACATCCATTCGTGTGGATCTATGATGTTTTTGCTCAGGCTGTCCACCAGTACATTGTCTTTTCCTGGTACGAACTGGGATTGTAGCTCTATATTGAGTTTTAGGGAAAGTTCCCACAGATGCATTGCCAGCCTGCAAAGAGGATATGAATGGGTACCTCCTTGCTTGTTTATGTACCACATAACTGTGGTATTGTCTGTCTTTATGGGGGTGCAGGAAGAGCATGAAGGCCTCGATGGAATGTATCACTGCCAGCATTTCCTTTTGCTTGATGTGCAGATGTAATTCTTTTTGTGTCCATTGACCTTGAATGCATCTGCCCTCCATGTGCACTCCCCATCCATGGTCTGAGGCATCCGTTGTAATGGTTTGGCTGATATGTGGCTTGCTGAAGGTCAGGCCCATGTTTGACTGGCTTGCTTTTGCCCACCACAGGAATTCCTTTTGAAGGCATGGAATGAGGGGAATCAAGGTTTCTAGACTGTGACTGTGCTGAGACCATAGACTCCTTAGGTACCATTGTAGTTTCCTCATATGCAGCCTTGCTTGTGGAATCAGAAGAATGCAAGATGCCATGAATCCCAGGGCCTGCAGGATTTTCCTTGCAGTTAGTTGGGTTTGTGCTGTCAGATTTCTGAAATAATCCGGTAGTTGTGCTTGTTTTTCTTCTGTGAGAAAAGCCATCTGGGTGATTGTATCCAGTTTTGCACCCAGGAAAATTATTCGTTGGGATGGAACAAGTCTTGATTTCTGAATGTTGACTGTGTATCCCAAGGCCTGTAGTAGTCGGATGGCATAGTTTAAATGTTTTACCAGTGTTTGCTGGCTGTCCGCTTGTATAAGGCAGTCGTCCAGGTATGGGTAAATCTGAATCCCCTGAAGTCTGCAATGTGCAATTACTGATGCCAGGCATTTCGTGAATACTCTGGGCGCAGTAGATAAGCCAAATGGCAATGCTGAGAATCGATAATGCTCTGAACCTGCAAGAAATCTGAGGTGTCTTCTGCAACTTTGTCTGATAGGGACATGCAGGTATGCCTCCTTGAGGTCTAGAGTTACCAGCCAGGACCCCTTGCCCAGCATGGGAAGGAGTTGCTGTAATGTCAGCATTTTGAATTTTGGCACGATGAGGTAAGTATTCAGTGTGGACAAGTCCAGAAAAGGCCTCCATTGCTTTTCTTTTCTTGGAACAAGGAATAGTCTGGAATAAAATCCTTGGCCTTGTTCTGTGAGAGGAACCCTTTCTATTGCTTTCATTTGAAGTAGTTTGGAAATTTGTTTGAAAGCCTCTGCCCTTAGGTTTGGTGGCAGGTTTGGCATGCCTTGTCTTTTTGGTAATGTATGAAAATGGAATCTGTATCCTTTGTCTATTATTTGCAGTATCCATTTGTCCTTTGTAATGCTGTGCCAATTTTTTGAGAATAAAGATAGCTTTCCGCCCAAAGGTGCTTCCAATTGAGCCCTGGTTGGCGGGGTCATGGTCAAGTCATTGAGATGGTCCTTGTGTAGTAGTTGTAGGTCCTGTAGTACCTCTCTGGTTAGGAGGCTGCCATTGACGTCCTCTGTAGGAGCCTCGAGCTTGCCCTCCCTCTACCTCTGGCACGCCTGTTTCTGCCTCATTGAAATCTGTCTGTGTCTGGAAAGGACCAATTCTTAGAAGGCCAATTTCTGCTGAATCTTGGTGGTTGGACCTGTAGGAAATCTTTGACTGTTTGTACTGATTTATCCTTTTCCTCAAATTTCTTTAAGACCTCTTGAGCCATGGAGCCAAATAACTTTTGCTTTTCCAGCGGAGCATCCAAAAGCTTTGCTTTAACATGATCTGGCAGAGTTTGTTCCTTCAGCCAAGCATGTCTACGTACGACTGCACCTGTCATTGCTGACCTACATGAAGCTTCCAATGCATCATAACCACACTGCAAGAAATGGTTGCTAACCTGCTGGGAGTTATGTACCAGATCCTGAAGTGCCTTGCGATCTAGGGGTTCAGTTGAAGATAGTTTTTTATGCAATTCATCTAACAAATACTCTTGGTACTGTATCATATGGATTGACAATTTAATGCCCTCATAGAAAGAGTGGAAGAAGTATACACCTTTTTATCCCATCTCTCTAAAGCCCTGGACTCTCTTTCAGAAGGAAGTGGGTTCTTAGTAGTGGTGGTTGCAACCCCTTTAGGGCCCTGGGAAATAGTTTCTGGGTCAGCAGAGTGGCCCTTGTAAAGGAAATGTGAGCCCGGGACCCTGTAGTACCGGTCGGGTTTGAAAGGAGCCGGTGGAAGGGAGTCAGGGGAAATGCTAGACTCAGAATACACATCAATGACATTTAAAACAGGAGGAATAGCCAAAGGTCTATGCTGAGGTAAATGCAAAAAAGTCCTTAGTCTCTTCCTGGAGTCAGAGAATTCCTGGCCCTGCCATTTGAAATGCTCTCTCATGGAGTGAAGGGCCTCCCCAAAGGAAAACTCCTCAGGAGGGGAGGCCGAGGGAATAGATTCCTCTGCATCAGAATCCTCGTAGGCCGTAAAGGCCTCCTCCTGGTAGTCTGATAGGGCAGAGTCATCTGAGGCCTCATCAGAAGACTGGGGATCTGGCTGCTCAATCCTGGGCCTTTTGTCTTGAGGAGGTTGAGAGCCCCTGTCTGGATGTGGCTGAGAGCCCCTAATTAGGGAAATAAGGTCCTCAGCTAAACTTAAAATCTGTGAACTGGTAGAGGATCCCTGAGGAATAGCCTTGGGAGGGAGAGATTTTGGCTGTTTAGCAGCTTTAGCACGTGTAAATGCCTTTATGGACATGGATGCAGGAGGCCTGGCTGTCCCACGTGCTGGAGTAGTCTTATCCAGAGAAATGGTGTCGGATATTTCCAGAGCACCAGTTTCAGAAGGAAATTCTATGACCGACTCAGAGGAGGCCTCCGGGGCCGTGGTTGTCTGTTGAGCGGTGTCGGTCAGAAGCACCGAGGATTCGGTTTCAGCAGGGACCGAGACACTCGCGGTAGGCCTAGGCATGGTTTCGGCCGAAACCACGGTCCGCATGTCGGTCCTTGTCCTTCCGTTTTTTTGGGTAAATGAGGTGTCGAAAGCTCCGACGGCATGTTGTAACAGTATTTATCCCCAAAAAATTCCTCTGCAAACTCCGCCCGACACCTAAGAGTGCGTCTATTGAAAGAAGCACAGGCTGCACAGGCCAAGACGTCGTGGTCTGGGCCTAGGCAGGGTAGGCATTAAGAGTGGAAATCCTTATGAGGTATTTGTTTCCCACAAGTTAAACAATTAACTTTAACCGTTTGATCTGACATCGGCTGAGGCAAGAAAGAGTCCCCAACGGGGTACTTAGCTTTTTGAAGTCTTCAGTTAGCTGGAATCACAGGAGCTGGCCGACTGGCACTTGCGAACTGCTTCTGCTTCGGGCACCGCGCTGCAAGAAAGACGGAGGAAGATGGCGTCAGCTGACACTTTTATATCCCAGGCGCAGTGACGTCGGGAAAGGGGCGACATCAGCCGACGCCGGACCCAGACTTTGGAATTCGGCCGACCGAAGGGCTGCCTGAGGCAGGACAACCCATATGCAAGGACTGCAGATGCATCCTTGAAGGGCATCTGGCTGTTATGCTGAGTCAGCAACTGTGGAATTTGTGGTAAAATCCAGGGTGGTGGTTGTGTCAAGTTCTTTAAGATTGGGTACCAGAGCTGGTGTGGCAGTCTATTGCAATCAGTATCATTTTTGGCTCTTCCTGCCTGGCTTTTATGAGTACCTTTGGAAGGAGAGGTAAAGGGGGGAAGCGTATACTTGTAGTTTTTTCCAGCTGAAGAGGGCATCCACTTTCCATGCTTGTGGATGGTAGCTCCTTGTGCAGAAATTCTGTAATTGCAGTTCTTTGGGGTAGCAAACCGATGTCCGGGCTCCACCATTTTTGTGTTACCATTCTGAATATTTGTGGGTTCAGTTCCCATTCGTGAGGGTCCATAATGTTTCTGCTTAGGTCATCTGCCATCCGTGAGGGTCCATAATGTTTCTGCTTAGGTCATCTGCCAGTGTGTTTTTCTCTCCTGGCAGGAATTGTGCTTGCAGATGAACTTGGTAGTTTAGAGCTGTGTTCCACAAGGTCATGGCTTGTCTGCAGAGGGGGTAGGAGTGTGTGCCCCCTTGCTTGTTTATGTACCACATAACTGTGGTGTCTAATAGTAATTGTCCTGGATGCAGTAGGTCCTTGAAAGCTATAATAGCATTTTGTACAGCTAGCGTCTCTTTTTGGTTGATGTGGAAATGTCTCTGCTCTGTGGGCCACTTGCCCTGGATAAATTTTCCTGCCATGTGTGCTCCCCAGGCGTAATCCGATGAATCTGTTGTCAGTGTTTGCCTGGCTGTGGGTTGAGTGAAAGGCTATCCCTTGTTGAGGTGACAAGCTTGTGTCCGCCATCAAAACTCCTGTTGTAGGCAAGGAATTAGTGGTATAACAGTTTCCAAACTTTGACAGTGTTGAGACCATACACTCTTTAGGTACCATTGTAGTTTCCTCATATGCAGTCTGGCATATGGAATTAGTAGTATGCAAGATGCCATGTAGCCAAAGGCCTGCAGAATTTATCTTGCAGGGAGTTGGGTTTTTGTTGCCATTAACTGAAAATAGAGAGTCAGTTGTCCTTGCTTGTCTGGCATGAGAGAAGCCATCTGGGCCATTGTGTTCAAGCTGGCACCCAGAAATATTATCTGTTGTGAGGGCACTAGTTTTGATTTCTCTTCATTTACTGTGTACCCCAGGCAACTTAACTTTTTTCGTACACCAGATGCTTTAGTAGAATGTCCTTGCTCTCTGCTTGAATCAGGCAGTCGTCCAGGTATGGATAAATTTGAATTCTTTTTTGCCTGCAAAATGTAATTACTGGTGCCAGGCACTTTTTGAAGACCCTGGGCACAGTAGATAAAGCCAAAGGGCAGTGCAGAGAATTGATGGTGCATTGAACCAGCTAGAAATCTGAGGTATCTTCTGCACTTTTGTCCAATTGGGACATGCAGGTATGCCTCTGAGGTCCAAAGTCACAAGCCAAGCTTTCTTGCCCAGCATGGGAAGAAGCTCCTGTAGTGTCAACATCTTGAATTTCGGAACATCCAGGTAAGAGTTTAGTGTAGAAAGGTCCAGAATGGGTCTCCAGGCTTTGTCCTTTCTGGGAACCAGAAAGAGTCTTTAGTAAAATCCTTGTTCCTGTGTTGGTACCTTTTGAATAGCAGTAATGTCCATGAGTGCTGTAATTTGTTTTTGAGCCTCTGCCCATTGATTTGGTGGTAGATTTGGCATTCTTTTTAGCCTTGGAAAGGTGTGGAAAATGGAACCTGCAACCTTGAGATACAATGTTGATAACCCATTTGTCTTTGGTGATACAATGCCAGTTGTGATAGAAAAGTGCCAGTTTTCCTCCTAAGGGGGCTGCCAAGAGAGCTGTTTGGCAGCTGTAGTGGAAAGTCATTGATGCTGTTCTTTATAAGGTTGAGGCCTGTCTTCCCCTTTTTGGCCTGGTGTGCCCCATTGTCGAGGCCTGTAAGGGCCTTGCGTCTGACCTCTACCTCTCAGACGTCTGTATCTGCCCCTTTGAAGTTTATCTGTGACTGGAAAGGACCAATTCTTTGTTGGCCAATTTCTGCTAAAACGAGGAGGATGAACCTGTAAGAAATCTTTCACCGTTTGCCTAGATTTTGCCTTAGCCTCCATCTTCTTTAATACCTACTCTGCCTTCACTCCAAACAGCACATCCCGCTGTAAAGGTGCATCCAATAGTTTGACCTTTACATGATTTGGTAAAGTATATTCTTTTAACCAAGCATGCCTTCTAATGACAGAGCCTGTAACTGCTGCTCTACAGGAGGCCTCTAAGGAATCAAACCCACATTGCAAAGTATGTTTTCCTACTTGTTCAGTTGCATGCAATAAATCCTGCATTTCTTTTAAGTTAGGAGGATCTGAATCTGGAAGCATCTTTTGTTTCAAATGAGACATCAAAACTTGCTGATATTTTAGCATGTGAAACTGGCAATTCAAGGCTCTCATTGCTAAAGTAGCCGACGTATATACCTTATTTCCCCATCTGTCTAAAGCTCTGGAATCTGTCAGAGGGAACTGGGTTTTTTGCTAATGATGCCTTAATCCCTTTGGGTCCCTGAGAAATAGTTTCAGGGTCAGCAACAGGGCTTTTGTACAGAAATTTGTGAGAGTCAGGGACTCTAATATCTATCAGATTTAACTGGGGCTGGGGGTAAGGAGTCAGGGTTCAAACTGGATTCAGTGTACACATCCATCCACAATGTCTAAAACTGGAGGGATAGCAAGGGGTCTGTGTTGGAGCAATAAAAGGAAGTCTGAGTCTTTTCTTGGATTCTGAGTAATCCTGGCCTTCCCAATGGAAATGCTCTCTCATGGTGTGCAAGGTCTCCCCAAAGGAGTAATCCTCAGGCGGAGAGGCTGATGGAATTGATTCCTCAGCATCAGAATCCTCATAAGGGGGGTAAAGAGTATCTTAGGTCCGAAGAAGAGTCAGAGGAAATGGACAGAAGATTCATAGTCTGCATCCTGCCTGGTCCTTTTATCAGGAGGGGGATGGGACCCCCTGATCAGGGTGATTAGGTCCTCGGCCATTTTTAGCATTTGTTTCTTAGGCATGGAAGCCTGTCCTGGAGAGAGTTGTGTCTGTTTCTTAATCTTTAAGGGGGGTTTAGACTTTACAGAGGGTTTAATAGTTAACTGGGTAGGTCTGAAAACACCCTCTGTAGCTGTGGATTGCTCAGCTACTTCGGTTTCCTCTGTAGGTTTAGGATTGGAAAACTGAAGGCTTAGTGCGTTCGAAGGCCCAGCCAGCTCCACATGGGAGTCAGAGGCGGTCTGTGGAAGCAGTAGTCAGGGGCTGCGTAGGCACCTCGCTGAAAACCGGAGAACCGGTAACTGGTCTAGAAAAGGCCTCGTCGTCCGTTTTGGGCCTCGAATGCCTGTCCTTGCGTTTTTTATGCATTGCGGTCGTCGGAATTTCCGACGGCACGGTGCAATTGAATTTTCAACCAAAATAATGTCGGGCAAAATCAAACAGACGTTTAATAGTGCGCTTGTTAAACCTAGCACAAAACAGACAACCAGTGATGTCGTGGTCAGGGCCTAGGCATGGAATACAGTAGGAATGGAAATCCTTATGAGGCATTTGCTTCCCACAAGAAATACAGTTATTAACTTATACTGACATCGGTCTGAGGCAAGAAAAAGTTTCCCCAATGGGGTACTTAGATTTTTAGAAGACTTTGGTTCTGGATTCGGAATGAAAATCTCAGGAGTCGGCCGACCGGCACTTGTGAACTGCTTCTGCTTCGGGCACAGTGCGGCAAGAATGACTTAAGAAAATGACGTGGGCTGCATCTTATATACCCCGGTCGCACTGACGTCAGGGAGGAGGCGACAGCAACCGACGCCAGACCAAGACTTTGGAACTCTGGCCGACTGCGGGACCGCCTGACGGCAGGATAACCCACATGTAATGACTGCAGCAGTGCAACACAATGAACATCTGTCAAGTTCTGTTTATGTTGGAGATGAGGTTTACATTATGATGGAGACTTCTGTTGCAACTTGTTTTGCAGATGTGCAAAAAATCCAGAGTAGGATCAGAGAATGCCTTTGTAGGACTAGGCAAAGACTGCAAAGCAGCAGTCTGTAGGACACAGTATAAAGAAACCGCTTTTAGATGCACCATATTGGACTTGTTAACTCCTTGTACTCTTACGGAGCCTGTGGTCTCTCAGCTTGTTGCTAGTGCCTGGGCAGGTACATGCCCAAAGGGCAAATCGAACAGGATGACTGATCTCATGACAGCCAACTACAGCATAACAAAGAACTCCTTGGACCTGGGTGCCATGACATTACCTGTAAGTTGTACAACATAGAATGCTTTCCTCACCACAGCAGACACATTTTGGTTGAAGGGCAGGTCACTCGATACACATTCCCAGATCCCAGACCATGGATTCTACTTTTAAAGGTGTATTATCAATGAGGTAATTTCCAGATGTGAACATCTTTCCAAAGGGTACTACTATATTTTTTTTTGCACTGAGATTTAGTCCATGGCTCTGGCATCAGTTGCCAGTCTTCATCAGGCCATACCTCGGGATATCTAGTGTCTTTACAGTATTCAGTGACTGCACCTAGATTGCAGTCATCTGCTTACTTTGTCAACCAGAAGAGCTTTATGTCAGCCTTGACTTCAAAAGAGTAGATGGCAAAAGAGGCGTCCCAGCACCAATCCCTGTGGAACTCAGTTAGTAATTGGCTTCTCTGTGGAGGGACATTTCCCTATCCTAACTTCTTGTATCTTGTAAGTGAGCTATTTGGCTATGCATTGGGACTCCTATGAATTTCTGCACAATTTGTTTAAGCTTGTCTACAATGCCAGAGTGAGATACTGTGTCAAATACTTGACCAAGTTGAAGTAGCCAGTTTGTACCGTTTTGCCTTCGTGCATTGCTTTAATGGCAGTCTTGAAGTCCATCAGGTTAAGTAGACATAACATAGCTTTCTAACATCCAAATGCAAAATCAAAGTACTGAATGGGAGACTGAAAAACTTTTGACTAATTGGGCATTTCTCCTTCTCATCAAATCTTCCACAACTTCAGTTAAAAGGTACCAAACAGCACTTCCTTGTTCAAGACAGCATTAAGAATCTGTGCTTTGACATCTTCAGGCAGATTTTGGGATCCAAGTCATGCATATCTATACATAAAATACAGTTTTGTACTAACTTGCCATAACAGTACATGTCCTACTGATCACTGCTGCAGTATTCCTGACGTATGGGTTGTTACAGCTGATGTCTGAGGCACCAAAGCTTTAACCTCCCTAGGTTGTACAATTGCTGGATGACCTCAGCTCACAAGTTGAGTTATACAGACAAACAAGAAACCCTAGCTCATAAGCTAAGACTTAGACAAACATAAGTGTGGATTCTTGGAACATCTCTAAGCCAGCGGCCTTAAGACTATTGAGAGGGAGAATGGTCAGTTAGGAGTGTAGTTTGAGGTAAATAAACTCTCCCATTCCCATGTAGCAGAAAACAGGTTAAAAAGAAAAGGAAAGTAGAAGTAAAGTAAAGAATAGGGGATGCAGCGTGGGACAATACTGCAACAGTGATCAGTAGGA
Source organism: Protopterus annectens (assembly GCF_019279795.1). Taxonomy (NCBI): domain Eukaryota; kingdom Metazoa; phylum Chordata; order Ceratodontiformes; family Protopteridae; genus Protopterus; species Protopterus annectens. The sequence goes on from NC_056741.1 coordinate 472,406,049, forward strand.
CATTACAGTTATAGTAGATAATTGTACTATATCTTGACTGATATCAATGTTGCAGTATTTAATCAGGGATTCCTAGATCTGAAGGAGGTAGGAAGGGTGGCTGGCAAAGTCTGCCCCAGATTTGCACCAATTTTGTAGTGGTTGGTAAAGGTGTGTACAGATAAAGTACAGTTGTGTACACTTACCATAAATGTAGATGTTAGAGTGTATCCACTGTTGCAGTCATCACACTTGGGTTATCTGCCTGCAGGTAGCCCTCAGTCAGCCCGAATACCAGAGTCTTAGTATTTCTGCGTCGGATGCGGTCGCTTCTTCCAGGAAGTCAGGTCATCAGGGGTATAATAGGCAGCAGACACCATTACATCAGTTGTTCTTGCCCCAAAATAGGGAGCTAGCATATGGTGTGGAAACCACCACCAGTAAAACGTAAATACCAATACCATTAGGAATAGCCATAGAGAGGAGAAATAGAAAGAAAAAATCAGGGGGTTGGTGGAGGGAAACCAGGACTGCAACAGTGAATACATTTGAAGATCTACATTTATGGTAAGTGTACACAAAACTGTACTATGTTCTTCGTGTTTCAATGTTCCAGTCATCACACTTGGGTTGATTCCCAAAGCTGAGGAAGGGTGGAGGCAGTCAAGAAGTTAGAGCTGGGTAGTAGGCCCTGCAAGACTACTGTAGCAAATCCTGCTCTGGATTTGGAAAAGATAGGCAAGTGGTAATGCTTGGTGAAGGCATGTACAGAACTCCCAAGTTGCAACATCCAGAATGTCCCTGGTAGGGACGCCCCTGTGAAATGCTGTACAGGTTGAAGTAGCCCTAGTGGAATGTGTTCTGACCCCCTGAGGGATTGGTTTTCCATGGTGCTTGTAGCAGAAATTAATGCAGTGTGCTATCCATTTGGAAATGGTTTGTTTAGAAATGGCCTTGCCCTCTGCCCCTGTTGCAAAGCTAACTAGCAGCTGGTCAGATTATCTGAAAGGCTTCGTCCTATTAAGGTAGAACCTGAGCTGTCTGTGCACTTCCAAAGAGTGCAGGATCCTTTCCCCTTTATTCTGAGGGTTAGGGAAGAAGGTTGGCAAATGGATGGATTGGTTTAGGGCCACAATGGACACCACCTTCGGTATAAAGGATGGGTTAGTCCTGACAGAAACCCTGTCAGCATGAAAGATAATAAAGGGTTCCACCACCATCAGTGCCTGTAGCTCAAGACATTCTTCTAGCTGAAGTAATGGCTAGAAGCAAAGCGGTTTTCCGAGAGAGGAATTTTAATGCTGCTGAAGCAGCAGGTTCAAAAGGGGGAAGCGTGAGCTTTTCTAGTACAAAGAAAAGGTCCCAAGCAGGGGTGGGTGGTCTCCTTGGGGGCCTAAAGTTGCTGGCCCCTCTCAGAAACTGATGAGAGGGTGAGAAAATAGAGGTGGCTCAGTATTGTAATGAACCGAAATGGCAGAGGCGTGAATATTAATGGAGAAGGACAGGCCTCTGTGGAGTAGCTTTGCTAGGTAATCCAGGATTAGAGGTAAGGAGGGCAATGCTGTGTCCATTCCTTTAGACTGAATCCAAGAATATCTTTTCCATTTCTCCGCATAAGATTTCCTAATACTAGGCCTTCTAGCTTCAAGAATGACGTCCAGCACCTGTTTACTTACGGTTGCTGGTGGATTATTCAAGGAATAAACCAGGCTGCAAGATTTAGGGTTTGCAATTTTGGATGCAAAAATCTGTCCCTCCTATGTCAGCAGGGTAGGGGGTCTGGTGTAGGTGCCAGGGTGGCGCCATTGTCAGGCTGCGCAGGAGTGGGTACCACTGCTGGCATGGCCAGTCCGGGGCAATCAGAATTGTCCTTGGCCTGTCTTATCGAGTAGTATTCTTGAGAGAAGGGACAGAGGGGAAAGGCATAGATTGAGAGGTTTTTCCCATTGAAAGGATAGGGCATCCACCCTTCCAGGCCTTGCTGTGAAGGCTTCTGGTGCAGAATTTGCTTAACTGGTGGTTGTGGGGGGTGGCAAAGAGATCCACCTCTGGAACAGAAAGTTGAAGATGCTGGACTTAATTTCTATAAGTGTAGGTCTAGAAGATTTCTGCTTAAGTCTGCCAGTGAATTTTGCCTGGCAGGAATAGAGCTTGTAGATGGACCTGGTTGTCCAAAGCTGTGCTCCACAGAGTCATGACTAAACCTGCAGAGTGGGTAAGAATGGGTTTCCCCCTGCTTATGTACCACATAACTGTGGTGTCTGTTTATCAGCAGTCGTCCTGGAAGGATTAGGTATCTGAAAGCTGTCAGAACATTCTGTACAGCTGGCATCTCCTTTTGGTTGATGTGCAGGAGAATTTGGCTTGGGCTCCAGTGGCCCTGAATGCATCTTTCAACCATGTGGGCCCCCCATGCATAGTCTGACGAGTCTGTGGTCAGGGTTTGGGCAGCGTTGGGGTAGAGTAAAATGCAGTCCCTTGTGGTTGCATGCTTCTGCCCCCCAAAGGAACTCTGCCCTCAGACAAGGTATGATAGGAATGACCATTTCCAGGTGCTGAGAATGTTGGCACCAAAGACTTTTTAAGTACCATTGAAGTTTACTCATATGCAGCCTTGCATATGGAATTAGCAGACTACATGAGGCCATGAATCCTAGGGCTTGCAGTATTTTTCTTGCAGTTAGCTGGGTTCTGGTGGCCATTTGTTTGAAGTAGCTTATCAGATAGACCTGTTTTTCTGAAGTGAGAAATGCCATCTGGGAAGTTGTGTCCAAGCTTGCTCCCAGGAATACAATCTTGACTGGGTACCAGTTGTGATTTCTTTTTGTTGATGGTGTACCCCAATGAAGTGAAGTCTCTCTACAAATGCCAGGTGCTGAAGCAGCAATTCCTGGCTGTCCATCTGAATCAGGCAGTCCAAGTATAGGTAAATTTGGATATTTCTTTGCCTGCAGTATGCAATGGCTGGAGCCAGGCATTTTGTGAATACTCTGGGCACAGTAGATAAGCCAAAGGGAAGTGCAGAGAACTGATAATGCATAGATCCTGACCTGAAACATAGATATTTCCTGCATGATTTCCTGATGGGGATGTGCAGATAAGCTAAGTCTGGGGTGACTAACCAGGCATCCTCGGCTAGCATAGGGAGAAGCTGTTGCAGGGTAAGCATCTTGAATTTTGGGACCACCAGGAAGGTATTGAGAACTGAAAGATATAGGATTGGGTGCCAGGAGCCCTCTTTCCTAGGTACCAGGAATAGTCTGGAGTAGAAACCCTGACCCCTTTCTTCTAATGGAACTGGCTGAATAGCTCTGATGTTGAGCAGGGAAAGAACTTGGTTTTGAGCCTCTGCCCACTGGTTTGGAGGAAGGTCTGGAAACCCACTTGGGGTTGGCAGGGAATGGTAATATTTGTACCCCTGGGATACAATGTTGAGGACCCATCGGTCCTGAGTGACGGACATCATTTTTTGCATGAAGGGCAGGTTTTCCTCCTAGGGGCACAAGCAATTGGGCAGGGCTAGGAAGTAGAGTTGAGAAGTCATTGTGAACTTTTTCCATAGGGAGGTGGCTTACCATGTTTTAGGGATGGGAGCACTTCATTGCTTAGATCTCTGCAAACCCTGAGACTGCAGTCTGGGTGGTCCATTTCCCCTGGGTCTTGTTTGGGAAGGCCTGGAGGAGGCTGGAAAGGACCAGTGTTTTTGAAGGGCAATGCCTACTGAATCAAGGTGTTGCACTTGTAAGAAATCTTTACCAGTTTGCATAGATTTAGCTTTTTCTTCCATCTTTTTAAGAAGTTCTTCTGCTTTGGTGCCAAACAAAACGTCCTTAAAGGAGCATCTAGTAATTTGGATTTGACATGATCTGGCAAGGTCTGCTCCTTCAGCCAAGCAGATATTCTCAGTACAGAGCCAGTGACTGAAGCCCTGCAAGATGCTTCCAGGGCATCAAAGCCACACTGCAAAGTAGGCTTACTAACTTGGTTTGCAGAATGCATAAGCTCTTGCAAATCTTTATTTTCTGCACAATCTGGAAATATTACCATTTTTTGTTTAATGAGTTCTATAATATGTTGCTGGTACTTCAGCACGTGAAACTGGCAATTCAATGCCCTGACAGCAACAGTTGCAGAGGTATACACCTTCTTACCCTGTCTAAAGCTCTGGAATCCCTGTCCGATGGGGTAGGATTTTTGGCTGTAGTTGCCTTAATACCTTTAGGTCCCTGGGAAAAGATCTCTGGATCAGTAGTATTCTTGAAAAGAAACTTGTGAGAATCAGGTACTCTCTGTAGTACCTGTCAGATTTCCTAGGGGCCAGAGGTAAGTTGTCTTGAGCAAGACTGGATTCCATGAAGACATCATCCACAACATCCAGGACAGGGGGAATAGCTAAAGGCCTGCACTGAGGTAGCTCTAAAAATTCTGAGTCTCTTTTTGGACTGAGGATAGTCTTGGCATTCCCAATGGAAATGCTCTTAAAAGTATGCAAGGTTTTACCAAAAGAGAAATCCTCTGGAGGGGAGGCAGAGGGAATGGATTCCTCTGCATTAGAATACTCGTAGGCTGATAAGGGCATGTCTTGATAATCAGAAATGTCAGTCATCAACTCCTGGTCTGTAGAATCTGAAGGTAACTGAATTCTTTGCCTCTTAGCAGGGGAAGGCTGGCTTCCCCTAATTACCATTATAAAGGTCTTCAGCCATTCTAAGCATTTGTTTTTGTGGCATGGGGGCCTGAGCATGCGCTTTGGTAGTCTGTTTCCTAGGCGTAGTGCATACTCTGGGCCCAAGAAACTCGGTATATTTGGCTAAAGTAGTCTGTTGGATTCTAACATGGGCGGTCACGGTGGTGCAGTGGTTAGCGTTGCCGCCTCACAGCAAGAGGTTCTCCGGTTCGATTCTCAGCTGGGGTACGTTCTGTGCGGAGTCTGCATGTCCTCCCTGTGGTCGCGTGGGTTTCCTCCGGGTGCTCCGGTTTCCTCCCACATCCCAAAGACATGCAGTAGGTGGATTGGACACTAAACTGGCCCTAGGTGTGAGTGAGTGCATGTGTGTGCCTTCTGTGGAAGGTTGGGTGCCGGGCTGGCAACTAGACACCGTAAAACTCCACTGCCAATCATGAGTGGACAGATGATCCACTGTGGCGACCCCTAACCGGGAAAAGCCGAAAGAAGTCTGTTGGATTCTAACATCGGTAGGTCAGAAAAAGTACAGTTTTGTACCTACCATTAATGTAGATGTCCGATACATATGCAACTGCAGTCCTGACATATGGGTTGTCCTGCCTCAGGCAGCCCTTCGGTCGGCCGGATTCCAAAGTCTGGGTCCGGCGTCGGCTGATGTCGCCTCCTCCCCGACGTCAGAGCGGCTGGGGTAAAAAGGCATCAGCCGACGCCATCTTCTTCAGTGTTTCTTGCCCCAGATGCCAGGTGCCCTCCAAGGAAGGCTATAATTGTGAATAGATAAACAAAATTCCAGACATGCACAACAGTAATAAACAGATACACCACAACAGATATCCCCAGCTTATAGGAAAAGGGGGGGAATGGACCCAAGGGAAAAAACAGAGGGGTAGGAGGGAGGGAAAACCTGACTGCAGTTGCATATCTATCGGACATCTACATTTACGGTAGGTACAAAACTGTACTATGTCCTTCAAGAATGCAACTGCAGTCCTGACATATGGGTTGAATACCATAGCCAAGCTGGGGGTGGTAGGACTAGGCAAGAGATGGTGTAGCTAGAAGGCCCTGCAGGACTGCCGAAGCAAAGCCTGCTCGGGATCTGGAGTATAATGGTAGGTTGTAGTGTTTGGTAAATGTATGCACGGAGCTCCATGTAGCAGCCTCTAGAATATCTTTTGTAGCCACTCCTCTTAGAAAGGCTGTGGATGTGGCCATAGCTCTGGTGGAGTGTGGTCTAATATTAGCTGGCACACTTTTTTCCATGGAAGGAGTAACAGAATCTGATGCAGTGTCCAATCCATTTTGAGATAGTTTGTTTGGTGACTGCCTTTCCTTGTGCCCCAGCAGCATAGGCTACAAACAGTTGGTCAGACTTCCTGGTAGACTTTGTTCTGTCCAAGTAGTAGCGTAGTTGTCTGTGAATGTCTAAAGTATGCAACAGCTTCTCCCCTTTGTTTTGAGGGTTAGGAAAGAAAGTAGGCAGGAGAATTGCTTGGTTTAGAGACGCTCTGGATATCACCTTAGGCATGAAGGAAGGATTGGTCCTAAGTGAAACTCTGTCCTGATGAAAGATGAGAAAAGGAGGAACTGCCATGAGGGCCTGTATCTCAGAGACTCTTCTTGCTGAGGTGACTGCCAACAGGAAAACAGTTTTCCAAGAGAGAAATTGCATTTCTGAAGATGCTGCTGGTTCAAAGGGAGGAAAAGTTATTTTCCAAGACGTAATTGAGGTCCCATGCAGGAATTGGTTGTTTCCTTGGAGGTTTGATATTCTTTATACCCCTTAGAAACTGTCTTAGCAGGGGATGCGAAAACACAGGTGGATCACAGTTGTAATGTGCTGAGATAGCTGAAGCGTGGATTTTGATGGAAGAGTATGAGATGCCACTGTGAAACATTTCTGCCAAGCATTCTAATATCTGAGGTATGTTCATCAGTGATGCATCCTGGCCCTTGTTGACATTCCAGATGATGAATCTCTTCCATTTGGCAGAATAGGTTTTTCTGGTGGAAGGTCTGCGTGCCTCCAGCAAAATTTCCTGAACTGTTTTGGAGAGGGAGTCATGGGTCCCAGTCATGGAACTCTCCAAGCTGTCAGCTTTAAGGTTTGCAGGTTCTGATGAACAGTCTTGTACTTGTGTTGAGTCAGGAGCTGAGGCCATAGAGGCAAGGGCCACGGTTTGGTGTGAGTTATGCTCAGTAGCAGTGGATACCAGTGTTGCCTTGGCCAGTCTGGAGCTATCAAAATTCCTCTTGGTTGTTCTGCCTTGATCTTCAGTAACACCTTGGTGAGTAAAGGTAGAGGAGGGAATGCATAAATTGTTAGGGCATTCCAGCTGAAGGAAAGAGCATCCGTTTTCCAGGCTAGAGGATGGTGTATCCTTGTGCAAAACCTTTCCAGATGATGATTGAGATGAGAAGCAAAGAGGTCTAGGTCTGGTCTAACCCATGCAGTTGTCATTTGTGAGAATATGCGTGGGTGTAGCATCCATTCGTGTGGATCCAAGAAATTTCTGCTCAACCTGTCTGCCAGAACATTGTCCTTGCCTGGAACAAACTGGGATTGCAAGTGGATGTTCAGTTTCAGGGACTTTTCCCAAAGAGCCATTGTTAGTCTGCAGAGGGGGTAGGAATGAGTGCCCCCTTGTTTGTTTATGTACCACACGACAGTGGTGTTGTCTGTCCTTATTAGCAGATGACCTTGCTGAAGAGATTTTCCAAAGGCTTCTATTGCATGTATTACTGCCAACATCTCTTTTTGATTTATGTGCTGATGCATTTCCATGGGAGTCAATTGCCCTTGAATGCATCTGCCGTCCATGTGCGCCCCCCATCCCTGGTCTGAGGCATCTGTTGTAACAGTTTGACTTGTTGGAGCTTTGTTGAAAGGCATGCCTTTGTTTAAGTGGCTTGCTTGAGCCCACCACAAAAATTCCCTTTGCAGGCATGGTATGAGTGGCATTATGTCTTCCAGGTTGTGGCTGTGTTGAGACCACAAGCTTTTTAGGTACCATTGCAGTTCTCATGTGTAGTCTTGCCAGAGGGATGACAAGAATACAAGATGCCATGAACTCCAGGGCCTGCAGGGTTTTCCTTGCGGTCAGGTGGGTTAGTTTTGTGAGGCTTTTGAAGTAATCTGTTAAATGCTCTTGTTTCTCCTCTGAGAGGAAGGCCATTTGTAGCTGTGTGTTCAGCTTTGCTCCTAGAAAAGTAATCTCTTGGGATGGCAGTAATCTTGATTTTTGAATGCTGACTGTGTATCCCAAAGCCTGCAGTAATTGAATGACATAATCCAAGTGTTTTGTCAAGGTTTGTTTGGTGTCTGCTTGTATGAGGCAGTCGTCCAGGTAAGGGTATATTTGTATCCCCTGGAGTCTGCAATGTGCCACTACTGATGCCAGGCATTTCGTGAATACTCTGGGTGCAGTAGAGAAGCCAAACGGCAATGCTGAGAATTGATAGTGCTCTGCTCCTGCAAGAAATCTGAGGTATCTTCTGCAACTGTGTCTGATAGGGACATGCAGGTATGCCTCCTTGAGGTAGAGTAACCAGCCAAGACCCCTCACCCAGCATGGGAAGAAGTTGCTGTAACGTCAGCATCTTGAATTTTGGCACCATGAGAAAAGTATTTAGAACGGACAAGTCCAAAATAGGCCTCCATTGCTTTTCTTTTCTTGGAACAAGGAACAGTCTTGAGTAAAATCCCTGGCCTTGTTCCTGAGGAGGAACCTTCTCTATTGCTTTTATTTGCAACAGCTTTGAGACTTCTCTGAGTGCCTCTGCCCTTTGATTTTGTGGCAGGTTTGGCATGCCTTGTCCTGTTGGTAAAGTATGGAAGTGGAACCTGTAACCTCTGTCTATAATGTCCAGAATCCAATTGTCCTTTGTTATAATGTGCCAGTTTCTTGAGAATAGAGATAATTTTCTGCCTAGAGGTGCTTCTCTTTGAGCCTTGGTAGGCGGAGTGAAAGGTAAGTCATTGTGATTGTCCCTGTGGTACAGGTGAACTACCCGTGTCACTTCTCTGATTTTGAGGTTGCCATTGGCGGCCCCTGTAGGAGCCTCGGTATTGCCCTCTACCTCGTGCACGCCTGTTCTTTCCCCTTTGAAACTTGTCTGAGTCTGGAAAGGACCAATTCTTTGAAGGCCAATTCCTGCTGAATCTGGGTGGCTGAACCTGGAGGAAATCCTTTACTGTCTGTACTGATTTTGCCTTCTCCTCAATAGACTTCAACACATCCAGAGCATTAGCACCAAAAAGCTTCTGTTTATCCAGAGGTGCGTTCAGGAGCTTTACTTTAACATGATCCGGCAGTGGCTGCTCTTTCAACCAAGCATGTCTACGGATAACAGCCCCTGTCATAGCTGCCCTACATGAAGCCTCCAATGCATCATAACCACACTGAAGAAAATGGTTGCTAACCTGCTGAGAATTATGAACCAAATCCTGCAATGCCTTTCTATCTATAGTTTCAGGAGAGGCTAGCTTTTTCTGCAAATCATCCAGTAAATAATCCTGGTACTGAAACATATGAAAAAGGCAGTTAAGTGACCTCATGGCAAGGGTGGTAGAGGTATAAACTTTTTTACCCCATCTCTCCAGGGACCTTACTTCCCTGTCAGCTGGTAGTGGATTTTTGGCTGAGGAAGAAGCCACTCCTTTGGGGCCCTGTGAAATAGTTTCTAGATCCACAGAGTGGGCCTTAAAGAGATGCTTGTGACTGTCAGGGACCCTGTAATATCTGTCTGGCTTGACAGGAGCAGGAGGGAGAGAATCAGGGGAAGCACTGAAGTCTGAGAATACATCATCCAAGACATCCAAAACTGGAGGGATAGCCAAAGGTCTGTGCTGGGGTAACTTGTGGAAGGTACGAAGCCTTTTCCTAGAATCAGAAAATTCCTGACCCTGCCACTTAAAATGTTCCCTCATGGAGTGAAGGACTTCACCGAAAGAAAAATCCTCCGGAGGAGAGGCAGAGGGAATTGATTCCTCAGCATCAGAGTCCTCATAGGCCTGGAAGGATTCTTCTTGGGTATCTGAATGCTCTGAATCCCCAGAGGCTTCATCTGGAGAGGTTGTCTGCCTGCTCAGTTCTAGGCCTTTTTTATGCAGGTGGCTGAGAACCTCTGTCTGGGTGAGGCTGAGACCCCCTGATAAGAGAGAGATTAGATCTGCAGCAAGAGACATGATCTGTCTATCAGAAGAAGGGGCCTGTGAGGTAGGTTTAGGATGGGCCTTGGCCTGGCTGGCGGCCTTAGCACGTGCAAAGGCCTTGATGGACATAGATACAGGAGGCCTAGCTGCCCCACGTGCAGGGGTAACCTTGCCCACAGGGATGGTGTCGGGTAGATAGAGTACTTCGGTTTCTGGAGGAAAATCAACAACCGGCACCGGTGTAGTCTCCGAGACCGAAGAGCGTGGTAACGCGGTGTCGTCGGCCTGGAGCGGTTGAATAATCGCTTCCGAAGGGACCGAAGCACTCGCGGAGGGCTTAGGCGTAATATCAGTGGAAGATGCGGGCCGAGGGTGTCAGTCCCGGTCCTTTCATTTTTTGGTAGTTTGTGCTGTCGGTTGTTCCGACGGCATGATATAAACGTAGGATTCGCCAAAAAAGTTTTCGGCAAATTCTGCCCAGCGCCTGAGAGCGCGCTTATTAAAGCAAGCACAGGCCGAGACGTTGTGGTCTGGGCCCAGGCAAGGGAGGCAGTAAGAATGGAAGTCCTTATGAGGTTTTTGTTTACCACAAGACAAACAATTATTTACTTTCTCAATTTGTTCTGACATCGGCTGAGGCAAGAAAAAATGTTCCCCAACGGGGTACTTGGCTTTTTAGATGACTTCGGTAACTGAAAACACCAGGAGCTGACCGACCGGCACTTGCGAACTGCTTCTGCTTCGGGCACCGCGCGGCAAGAAAGACTGAAGAAGATGGCGTCAGCTGATGCCTTTATACCCCAGCCGCTCTGACGTCGGGGAGGAGGCGACATCAGCCAACACCGGACCCAGACTTTGGAATCCGGCTGACCGAAGGGCTGTCTGAGGCAGGACAACCCATATGTCAGGACTGCAGTTGCATTCTTGAAGGGCATCACCCTCAGAAGCCGGTGCGTGCACAGAGGCTCCAGACCCATCCAAGGTAGAGACAGCTGCTGGTTCCATAGTCGAAGAAGCATCTTGCGGCATACCAGACTCCGAATGGATCTCAGCAGATGCCTGCGAATCCATAGAAGCAGGCATCAGGGGCTGCAAAGGCGCCTCACTGAGTACTGGTGACTAGCTTAACGGAAGTGTCAGCAGTTTTGTACCTATGCAGTCGGTCTTTATCCTTATTTTTTTGGAAGATCGGCAGTCAGATGGCTTACAGAAGTCATTTCAGAATACGGAGATAGAGAAAGAATTTAGCAACAAAAACAGCCCAACGACAAATGGTTCGGGCATTAAAGGCACAAATCCGACAGCGAGGGATGTCGTGGTTTGGGCCTAAATAGGTGACGCAGTAAGAATAAAAATCTCTGAGGTATTTGCTTTCCACAGGCAAGACAATTGTCAACTTGTTCTGACATCGGTTGCAGCAAGTAAAAAGGATCACTAACGGGGTACTTAGCTTTAGTAGACTTCAGGATTATCGACTCGAAAAATGAAAATTTCAGGTAGCGGCCGACAGACACTTGAACTGCTTCTGCTCCGGGCTCCTCCTCGGCAAGAAAGACTATTGTAATGGTGTCGGCTGCCTGTTTTTATACTCCTGACGACCTGACGTCATGAAAGAAGACAGCATCAGATGCAAAAATACTAAGACTCTGGTATTCAGGCCGATAGAGGGCTACCTGCAGGAAGACAACCCAAGTGTAATGACTGCAACAGTAAAACACGAAGAACATCCAAAAGGCAGCTTCAGACAGACCTGGCATCTACTTTGTGAAAAGCCCCCAAGGAAGCAACTGCCCTAACAGAATGAGATTTTCCAACAGAGGAGGTCGAAGGAAGGGGAACCAGATCTGATGAGGTCATTGAGAGGCTACTAGAATGATGGTCCTTCCCAGGGCTTTGGCCTTCTGTAATACTTTGGGTATCAGGGGAACTGGTAGAAATGCATAAAGACCCAGAGGCCAATTGTGTATGATTGCATCCCTTGGGGAATCCTCCGGAGAGGGAATCAGGGCAAAGTAGCTTCTGCATTTTATGTTCATGGGGGATGCAAAGAGTGCAGCAAGGCTGGCCCCATTTGCAGAATATTCTTTCCGCTATTTCTTTGTGGGACCACTCGTGAGGCAACAAAATTGCCCTGCTCAGTTTGTGTGCAATCACGTTGGATTTCCCTGGGATATGCGTTGCTATCAGAAAGTGCTGGGTGGATGTAACCCACTGCCATACTCTTAGGGTCTCTCAACAAAGGGAATAGGTCCTGGTTCCTCCTCGTTTATATATCATACCACCGACATGTCCGTATGAATTGCATTTGTCCCCAGAGGAAGAGTTCTGAAAGTACTGCAATGCTAAGAGTACCGCTCTCATCTCCCAGGACATTGATATGCAGATTTGTCTCTTGTTTGGACCATGTGCCTTGAGCTATTCTTCCCTGAAAAAGCCCCCCTCCCCCACCCGATCAGAGAAGCATCCGTGGTCACAGTGGCCAATGGACAGGGTAGGATAAAAGGACGACCTATAGTTACCCGACGAGAGGTCAGCCCACCGAAGATCCTTTTGCATGTGTTAGAATAATGAGCTGTGACATTGGGAGCTCTTGATAAGACCATTACGTGTGCAGAAGCCATTGTGGAATCCATATGTGCATATGACCCAATGGAATTGCTATTGCCGCTGCCATCATACACAACAATTTTAGCACTTCTGAGGCTGGCACCTTGTCTCTGGAAATGACATTCAGACTTTGCTGACGAAATACTGATATCCTTTCTAAAGGAAGTTTTAAAGTCGTGGCGGTGGTGTCCAAATCTGCTCATATAAAAACAATATGTTGCGATAGCGACAAGGCAGATTTTTCTGAGTTTATGGTAATCCCTAGCTGATTGCAAAGAGCAACTGTGGTGTCCCTAGCTTGTATAAGCTGATGATTGGTGGTGGAGGAGAGAAGCCAGTCATCTAAGGTATGGAAATGCCTGGAATCCCAAACGCCTCAAGTGAGCCGTGACCACTGCCATACATTTGGTGAACACTCTGCTGTAGTGAGACAAAAGGACAGGGCTTGAAATTAGAAGTTATGTACTCACCATAATGTTCCATCTGAGTAGGTGTATTCATTTGTCTGCAACCTGTGGGTTATGGATCCGATATCGGATCCGAACCGGCATGGTTTTCCAGCTATGGATCCAAGCTCTCAGCTCCTCCCCTCACCCATAATGCCCTGCTCTACCCTCATGACCTCAGATCGAGTTTGCCAAAGCAACAATACCCTAAAAAGGGTAACAAAGAATATGCAGGAAACTGAAAGGCCAGGGGGATAGGAGGGCGGGATGGTTGCAGACAAATGAATACACCTACTCAGATGGAACGTTATGGTGAGTACATAACTTCTAAATCTGAAGTAGGATATTCATTTGTCTGCAACCTGTGGGACAGAGTCCCCAGCTACCTGAATCTTGGGCGGCCATCATGGAAGGATATTCCGGAGCACCGGAGCCAAAGGATGCTCTACCCTAGATGCAAGATCCAACTTATACTGGGAAATAAATGTATTAGATTAAGCCCACGTGGCTGCTGCACAAATATCATCTAGAGGAATCCTAGCCTTGAAGGCTGCCGAGGTAGATACTGACCGGGTTGAATGGGCATGAACACCCTCCGGTGCGGGCCTTCCTGAAGCTTGATAAGCCAATAAAATGCACTGTGAAATCCAGCGGACAGAGAAACTTTAGAGATTGGCTTGCCCAAATTGAATTTTGCAAAGGAAATAAACAGCTGGTCGGATTGCCTATGACCAGCTGTCCTGTTCAGATAAAATCTAAGTTGCCTGTGAACATCTAGTGAATGTAGCTTATATTCACCTTTGTTTTCATATTTAAGGAAGAAAACAGGGAGGTTAATGGATTGATTGATGTTTGCTTCAGAAGCGATTTTAGGAAGAAAGGACGGGTTGGTCCTGAGGGAGACACGGTCCGGATGAAATACCAAGTAAGGAGGTTTAGCTGATAAAGCTTGAAGTTCAGAAACTCTCTTGGCTGATGTAATGGCTACCAAAAAGGCTGTCTTGTAGGACAAGAATTTGAGATCCACCGTAGCCGCTGGCTCGAAAGGAGGAGCGGTCAAGGCCTGTAGGACCAAAGAAAGGTCCCAAGGAGGAACTGCTTGTTTTATAGGGTGCCTGAGAAGAAAAGTACCTTTAAGAAATATTTTACACAATTTGGCTGACATAAGAGGATTAGAGTCATGGCCAATGTGATAGTGAGAAATTGCCACCAGTTGAACTTTGACTGTGGAACTGCTGGCACCATCGTTAAAGAGAGTGGTTAGAAAGTCAAGCACTAAAGGGAGAGGAACCGTGAAGGGATTCAGGCCTTGCCGCTCCGCCCACAAAGAGAACGTTTCCATTTGCTTGATAAACCTTTCTAGTAGATGGTTTATGAGCCGCCACCAAAATAGCCTTTACAGGTGAAGAAATACCGAGTCCTTATCAAGAGTGGAACTGGAGCAGCCAAGCGGTCAGCTTCAGGTTGTCCAGGTTCGGAGGAGGAATGCAGGATGGATGGGATATCAGATCCGGGATGGGATCTAGAATCCAAGGAGGATTCACCGAGTGAGACCTTAGGAAGGGGAACCAGATCTGTCGAGGCCAGAATGGAGCAATGAGAATCATTCTGCAACCCACCCGAGAGGCTTTCTGAAGAACTTGCAGCATCAGAGGCAAGGGTGGATAGGCATACAGAAGACCGGGTGGCCAAGCATGCACCAGAGCGTCTCTTGGGGTACCTCCGGAGGAGGTATTAGAGCGAAAAACTGTCGCACTTGGTGTTTGAGGGAGAAGCAAAAGATCGCATGAAGGGTTCCCCACCGTGCGAATATGCGTTCCGCTACTGGACAATTGAGAGACCACTCGTAAGGGGTCAGAATGGTGCGACTGAGCTTGTCCGCTAGGATGTTGGACCGACCGGAATGTGCGTTGCTATTAGAAAGCGATTGGTGGAGATTGCCCATTCCCAAACTCTCATGGCCTCTCGACAAAGAGGGTAAGACCTTGTTCCCCTTGCTTGTTGATGTACCAGACAACAGGCATGTTGTCCGATTGAATCCCACTTGGCCCCAAGGGAAGGAAGTCCTGAAGTGCTAGCAACGCTAAGAGCACTGCTCTCATCTCTAGAACATTGATATGCAGTAAGGTCTCTGAATCGCTCCACGTGCCTTGGACGGTCCGCCCAAAGTGCCCCCACCCGAGGCGGGAGGCGTCCGTGGTCACCGTGGCGAGAGGGGAGAAGCACAAAATGGGCGGCCTTTGTGGAGATCCGGGAGTGGAGCCACCACAAGAGGGACCGCTTGCAAGCCTTGCTGATCGCTATGGGATGATGCATGGGAGAGCAAGGTATGACCACTGTACTAAGAGCGTCCACTGTAGAATGCGATATTGAGCCTGGCAAGAGGAAGAAGTGCTATAGCCGATGCCATGGACCCTAGAGCCCTCAGGACCAACTCCGCTGGAACAGAACTTGAATGGAGAATGGCCCGCACCTGGAGCTGCAGATTTAGAACTCTGTCCGCAGTGAGGAAGGCTCGTAAACTCCTTGTGTCTAGCCTGGCCCCTATAAAATCTAAGAGCTGTGTGGGCCAGGTTGGACTTTTGTATTTATTGTGATGCCCAGAAAGGGAGCAAGATGGAGAAAGGAGTCTCGCCAATAGAAGTAGATGCCTTGTTGGGCGGTAAGAAGCCAGTCGTCCAGGTAGGGAAAGACCTGCACCCCTGAAGCCTCAGGTGGGCCGCTACCACTGCTAATACTTTGGTGAACACCCTGGGGCTGTGGTGAGACCAAAGGGAAGGACCCGAACTGGTAGTGACTGGCTCCCAGCCGGAAGCGGAGAAACCTCCTGGAGCGCCTGTCCATCAGGATGTGGTAGTACGCGTCCTTGAGATCTATCGAGCACATCCAGTGATTTTCTCCCAGAAGGGGGAGAATGGATTGCAGAGTGACCATTCGAATTTTTCTTTGGGGACTGCCAGATTCAAGAGAGAGAGGTCTAGGATTGGTCTTAGTTCCCCCGTCTTTTTTGGCACTAAAAGAATCTGGAGTAGAACCCTGATCCGATCTGGTCTGGGGGAAACGGGCTGGATGGCTCTTTTCTTTAGCAGATGGCCAATTTCTGCCAAAGCGGCCTCCCGTTGACCGGGTGGAACGTCTGGGAGGGACTTCAACTTTGGAAGGTGAAGGAAAGGAATGCGATATCCCTGGATATGATTTGGAGAACCCAGCGGTCCGATGTTATGGACTCCCATCCCGCTAGGTGCGCCGAAAAACGTCCCCCGACTGCCTCCAGAGTAGAACAGTCAGGCAACCCTCAGGGTTGCTGCGCGGGCCGTTCAGAGAAGGTTCCCTGGACCCGAAGTTTCTGGGAGCCCCTCTGCCTCTAGGGCGGCGTCCTCCCTGTCCTCCTCTGCCATGGAAGGACTGGTTGTCCGAGCAGGCTGGGACTGCTGCGACTTCGAACCACATCTTCTTCTGACCCTTTTGGTTCCTAGAATAGGGCCTCTGGGGTGCAGAGAAGCGGATTCGACGGCAGACAGCGTCTTCCGTCCTTTTCGCTCTGGGTCAACGTCGCGAACGGTCTTGCCAAACAGAGCAGAACCATCAAAGGGGCGTTGCAAACGACGCTTTGAAGGGCTCAGAAAATCGCAGTGACGGAGCCAGGCCTGGACGCCTAGTGACCAGTCCTGTCCCGCAGCTCTAGCGGCCCTCCGCTGCATGGGAGAGTAGCGCAGAAGTATTTGTAACTGACCTAAGAGTGGCCATACGGGTGGAGTGCAGAACTCTGTCCTCCTCCGAAATGGACTCAGGGGATGCAGCGTATTCCTTAATAAGATCTCGCTGCATCCGAATAACATGTGCCAAATAGTTCAGCGCCTTACCGAGAAGGTCGCCGAACTGAACATCCGCTTCCCAAGCGGTCCATCATCCGAGACTCCTTGCTCGGTGGGTGGACTGAGGGACTCTCCTGAGCCAGTTCCCTCTTTGTGGTCGCCGTCAACATGGCATCTACCGGAGGCCCCTTACTCCAATGGGTCCGGTCGGATGGCGGACTAAGGATCCTATCCGGTCTTTTGGGAATTGGCTCCACGGTGTCCGGTTCCTTCCACGCCCTGGTGGTAATAAGGTCCACCAGGGGTCGGCAGGGGACACCCAAGAGGTAGACGGGCCCGTTTCAAATGCCTCCAAGAACACGGACTCGTCCGAGGAAGACTTGGGGGCAGACCACCCCTTATACGGAGCATTTCCATGATGTCTCCAAAGGAGACATCCTCGGGGTGACTGTGGGAGCCTTCCTTCCTCCAAGTCCGTGTCTTCTGTGAGAGACTCGGGAGTCAATGTGCCTCCTTTTGCGTATGCTTGAGGGACCTCCTCTGGGGGCTGTCAGAGGAGTCCTCGCAGCAGCAATTTGCTCCATAGGAGCCACTTGGGGCACAGAAAGCGGGCTGTCCCAGGGGCGGATGGTGGAAGCCTGGCCCAGTGCAGAGGGAGCGGGACAGAGCCGGAACAAGTGCCGGGGTCCGGAGACCCTCAACAGAGCCCTCTCCACTACATCAAAAGCCGAAGGGGAGCCGACCTCGACCAAAGGATCCGACAATCGGCTCCCTCGGATCCGGAGAGTGGACGGAGCCGGCCGAAGCACTCGGATCCGAAGGGACAGTACGCCCGACAGACGGGCGCCGAAGGAGCACTGATCCCCGGATCCGGCTCGGATCCAGGCTCCGAGAGGTCGGGTCCGACGCACTCGAGGGCAGGGTCGGATCCGGTACCAGTACTATCGGCGCCGACCCACCCGGCTCGAAGCTGCTCGGCTCCAGCTGCTCGAACCTGGATAGCGGTCGGAGAAGGAGCAATAGGCTTAAAAAGGGTGTTGAGCTCCCCGAGGGGAGGCAAGAGCACTCCCATCTGCATCTGGGCCTGGATGAACCTTCTCATCATCCGGTCCAGATCAGCATCAGAAAGGCTATGTGTAGATCTCGACGAGGCTACCGAGGTAGGCCTGGAGTGCCTCCTCGATAGCCTCGACGGAGATCGGGTCTCCTCCTCCTCAGGACCCGTGAAAAGCACACAGGGGACCGGAGCCGAGAAGGAGGAGATCGAACCGACACGGAGCCGGGAGAAGCCGCTTGGCTGGCGGGGCCGAAACAGAGGTCTCGGCCCGCCGCTTGTGCTTCTCCTCCGGTCCTTTAGCAGCATCCCTCTCCTCTCCAGAAGCGGGAGGTTGAGTCCCAGGAGCAGGAGGGTGCCACAGGGGAACAACTGTAGCCACAGTAGTCCCGAAGGAGCGGAGGCGGGCGAGTCTGGCGGTAAAGACCCGCCAAGACAAGCTTGGACCTCCGCTCCTCAGTGCCCTGGGGTTGAACCCTGCACATATGGAACAGCCAGATGTGAGGTGTTCAACCCCAGACACTAACACACAGTGTGGCCATCAGCGGAGAGCTTATGGCCACACTCGAGCATTTTGAAAAGATAGATTTAGGCTGATCAGCCATAATCTACAAGCTACTAAAGTAACTTAAAAGAAAAGACACACAGGCCTACACACACACTCTACGCAACAGCGAGGGAGGAAAAAAATTACTTAATTTAACTCAAACTAAAACTATTAATGAGGGAAACCTAAACTTTCACACAAAAATACACAAAAAATTTAAAACTTTCTGTTTTAACAGGTAAATAAACTACCACTTAGCTGAGAGCAAAGAACCCAAATCCAGTCACCAGCGCGGCAAACGAGATCTGGGGTCATGAGGGTAGAGCAGGGCATTATGGGTGAGGGGAGGAGCTGAGAGCTTGGATCCATAGCTGGAAAACCATGCCGGTTCGGATCCGATATCGGATCCATAACCCACAGGTTGCAGACAAATGAATATCCTACTTCAGATCTATTAGTGATTGGCTCCCAGCTGGAAGCGCAGATCCCTGGATGGTCTGGCTATTTCTATGTGGTAGTAAACATCCTGGAGATCTTTCGAGCACATCCAATTGTCTTGCCCTAAAAAGACAAGCATAGACTGTAGCGTGACCATCCGGAACTTCTCCTTGACAGATCTGTTTAGTCTGTTGAGGTCCAAAATAGGTCTCCAGTCCCCTGTTTATTTTTGGAACTAAAAATAACCTTGAGTAAGTTCCGGATCCTATCTGGTCTGCTGGGACCGGTTGGATGACTCTTTGTAGCAGCCTTTGGACCTCTAGTGTTCCTTGGTCCCTGCAACTGGGTGGGACGTCTGGGATTTTTGTTATCAAGGGGGGTGGAGTGCCAAAGGGAATAAAATAGCCTCAGGATATTATGCTTTGTACCCATTTGTCATTTATTTTTAGCCAAGCATCTGGATACAAAGATATGCAACCCCCGACTGCCTCCAGAGTAGGACAGTCAAGCCTCCTTTCAGGAGCACTGGTAGGGTTTTCCCAAAGAACTAGTCTCTGTCTCCCTGATTTTGTGGACCCCCCTCTGCCGCGAGGGCGACGTCTTCCATTATTGCCCCCTCCTCTGCCCCTGGAGGGGGGTTCACCACGTGTGTCCAGATGGACTCCCTGGGCTTTTTGGAACCACATCTTTCCTCCCTTTTGATCCTTGGGGTAGGGTCTAGTAGGGGTGGAAAAATGGACTGGCGGCAGACCGTCTTTACTTCTTGCTCACACCTTGTCAGAGGTTCCTAAACTATGGGCCCGAAAAGAGACGAGCCATCAAAAGGAGTGTTGACAAAGGATGACAAAGGGCTCTGCAAAGGAACATAAGCGCCATCCAGGAGTGTCCCCCTAAGGGCAATTCCTGTACCCGCTGCCCTACTCTTTCCATCAGCTGAATATGATATCAGATGCATGGAAGAGAACACTATGGAATTAAGAGTAGCAAACTGGGAAGTAACCTTGTCTGTAGCTCTCTCAGCTACTGTACCCTGTAGAGCATCCTCCAAGCTCTTTTAGGTCTCTTTGCAGTCTTGTGAAATATGTGAGGTAATATAGTGAACGCATGGCAAAAGTCACTGAACTAAACATGCATTTCCCATACCTATCCATGATCCTAGATCTTTGTTACGAGGATGAACGGAGGAAGAAGTTTCCGACATCTCCTTTTTGGTGGCGGCCACCACCACCATGGCATCAACAGGCACTCCCTTTGTGAGAAAGGTCTCATCGTGACGGGCAGAAATAAATTTATTGGGCCTCCTAGGGACAGGCTCCATGGTGTCCTGAGACTCCCATGCCCTTTTTGAAACCAGCTCCATAAGCTCATTGAAGGGCGGAGACACCCAAGAGGTGGAGGGCTGGGACCCAAAAGCTTTCAGGAAAGCAAACCTCCTCAGTAGGGTTGGTGGGCTTCCAGCCACCCTCTGCTTTAGGATTTCCATGATATCTGCGAATGAGATCTTCAGAGGGGGACCGTGAGGACACTTCTGATTGATCCAAGTCGGTGTCAGATGTGATAGACTCCTGTGGGGAGTCTAGATGCTTCCTCTTGCAAATTCTCTTCCTGGAAACCTCATCAATGGGAGCCTCTGATGAGGTCTCTGAAGAGCAGGGACCACCCAGTGGGAATTTGAGGCTCAGGGTCTCTACGCTTCAAAGGGATCTGTGAGGCAGAAGTAGACCCAAGCGCTTTTAGGGAAAAGGTGGTTAGTCCCGAAGTTGTGGATGTCCTGGGGGACATTACTCTCCTCATGGATTTAACTGCACCCCTGCTCCAGTGGGAGGAAGCCTCCGGATCCGAAGAAACAGAGGATTCCCACGGCACCGGAACAGTGGACTCTGATGCAGAGGTAGGAACCGAATTCATCCAAGCCGAAGCTCCAAAACGCAAAGTCGGAACTGAAAGATCGGTCTGACTATCTTCTCCAAACCAGACCGGCGAGTGCCTGCTCCTAGACTCCTTGATGGGCAGCGAGGAAGTCTGAGTAATGTGAACTGATGGCACTGGAACAGAAGTCCTCTCTGAAGGCTCCACCATCATCAATTCCAACTCCTCCGGCTCCAGAGGACTAGCATGGCTCAGAGGAGGAAAAGTAGATGGGGGAAGAGTTTTCAGTTCCGAAACCACTTGGGCCGGAGCGGATAAAAATTTGGCAAATGCCAGTGCCTGCAACAACTTCTGTATTACACGATCCACATACAAATCAGACAGGCTTATCGTGGACAGAGATGAGTGGATCGAGGGTGGCACCAACTGTAGATTCAGTGACTTTAGTACTGCAGAGACCGGTTCCAAGACTGGGGACCAGCTCCGAAATTAAAAGCTCTGTTCCAAAGACTGTGGAGCTGACGGCGATAACTTTTTTGATGAATCCAAGGCCCTCTGCTCCAAAGAAGACTTAGACGATTTAGATTTTGGGGATTTGCTAGTTTTGTCATGGTCACCTAAAGCTTCTTAAAAGGATGATTTTAAAAGTCCTTTGTCAATTAGCTTTCTTTTTCTTTCATTTAGGATACAACTACTGAAAGAATGGCAGATGGAGCAACTCTCTTGCAAATGCAAAGCACTCAGACAGTAAAACGCAATTGACATGACTTACACATTTTTTGTCCACACTGGACATTTTTTTAAAACCAGACTTGGGTTGTTTTTCCTTATCCTGATCAGCCATAACGGAAATGCACACAAGAAAAGTTTGATGTAAGAGTATCAAACTACACACAAGTAAAAAATCTATCAAAGTCAACACACGCAAGTATTTAATGGTAATTAGCCCTTAAAACAAACGGGCTCTATAAAGATAGAGTGCAACTGTAAAGAATTGAAAAAACTTAATTAGCACACCACTATGTTAAACAGTAATTAGCCCTAAAACAAAACAGGCGCTATAAAGTCTAACTACTAGCACTAATAACACTCTGTTATGACTAGGATTACTAGATTTAAACACTTCTATTTTACCAAAATGGCACACCAGAAAGGGAAGGGAGACCGTAGAGAAAGCCAAGTAACATATAAAATCTGTGTTATGAAAAATATAAAGAAAACCTAAATTACGATAATGTATAATACAGGAATGCTCTATACAAGAAAAAACTATACTGGCCTGAGTTGTGAGGAAACCTCTGATCTGTTGCACAGCAAACTAGATCAGAGATGAGGTGCATCATGGGATAGGGATTTGGTCTCGAGCTGTCTGAAGACCTCGAGCTTTGTAGTTGGCAGACTCTGAGCAGAGGATTGGCTCCGAACCCATCTGTAAGAATTTACAGCAAGATAGAACAACTTCACATTATCCCATCTGTAAGAATTTACAGCAAGATAGAACAACTTCACATTATCCCTTTTCCACTATTGCCAAGACCCATCTGTCTGAAGTGATTTCTTTCCAGAAGGGAGACAGTGAGAGAGGCGGGATGAAAGGGAAGGTGGCTTTGACAGTCATGCATTACTATTTCTGCCCTGAAATGGCTGCCTGTTGATGGGCTGAAAAGGTGTCCTGGGGGAGGTTTTCCTGGGCCCTCGCCTATATCTGGAAGTGGATGGGGCAGGTGCTCTCCTGACAAGTCTTTGCAGGATAATTCCTATAACATTTTGGTACTGGAGAGACTAGCAAGTGTTTCAGGTCTTGGAGTTCTTTACTTTTCCCTTGGAGGATTTTAAACAGGTCAGCTGCTTGCCAAACAGGAATTTATTGTCCAGGTGTGTGCAAAATCTTGGTCTTGAAGTCCTCAGGTAGGGGCTGTAGTCTAAGCCATGAATATTTGCGTAAAACAGAAGTCAATGCTATGGATCTTGCAGAGGCTTCAGCTGCATCGTATCTGCACTTTGAGGCTTTGACAACTTGAGATGCCAGGGACAGCTTAGATGATATTTGTGTCTTATTTGGGAAGTCTGGTAAAGAGGACAGCAAGGATGAAGCCTGCAAAACCAAACCTAGGGCATATTTGACCATGTGGGTCTGGTAATTAATTGCCCTAAATGTTTCGAGTGGAAGAGATATATATCTTCTTCGCCAGCCTGTCCATTATCTTGCTATCCTTGTCTGAAGGCAAGAGTGAAAAGGAAGGAATGAGCCTGGACTGCTTGGCAGGGGCCATTGCTATAACTGCAGGGTCGGCCAAACAGGGGTTTACAAGAAATCTTTGCACATCAGGGATGTTATAGAAACTTGTCAGGTCGCTTGGCAGCAGGAGGTTCTGAATCTGGAGTCTTTGAGACTGATGCAAATGCATCCAGGAAGGCTAGGATCACAGGAGGAATAGGGCGATTCCGCCTGGAGTAGTTCAAAATACATTCTTTGGATTTCAGTTATCTGAGCTGTACCCCATTTAAAGTACTCCCTCATTTTGGTAATAGTTTCTCCAAATGTAATACCCTTTTGGGGGGGCTGTCTCCTTCAATGGAGTCATCTGGGGAGTAGTAGTCCAATAGTCTTGTTTCTTTTTAACAGGCATTGATCTGGTAGATGCTGAGGGCCTACTTTCAGGAATCTGGCCTGTGGGTGAGGTTTCAGATTCTTGGATCGCAGATGGGCATCGGTGGAGCCCGGTTCCCCCTCGATCTTGGCAGTAGCCAACTTCTAAACTTCAGAGGATGTGCCTACCGGTCCTTCGGAAGTGGCTTCAAGGGTAGTCACTGAAGGTGCCGGTTCTAGTGGATGTCCCCTCAACCCCCTATATTGGCGGCTGGTGAGGCATCCGATGGATGGACAGAAGTGGTAGGCCTAGAAACTTTGGCCTTTTTAGGCGGCTCTGCCTCAATGGCCTACTCCAGATCCATTTATAAAGCTAGTCTCAACTTCCAATTCTCTAGGTATAAATTTAGAACTGCCAGACGACTTCAGAGAGTTTTGGGAAAGTGGCAGATGCTGCAGGTGGTATGGTCATGCTCCCGGCCTAAACAAAACAGATTGTGGGAGTCCTTGTGCGGAACATATCCGCACCTATATTTCCAGTACTTGGCGTACATCGGCTAAGAACTACCAGCAACCAAAGCTCAAGCAATAATAGTAAAAGTTTCCCCAATGGGGTACTTAACTTTAGACGTCTGAAGACGAAGACAGCGAAGCAATCGATCTGACGTTAGACTGTGGCAGAGTCGTTCTGAGGTCTGTGCGTGCAGACGTCACATTTAAGGCCCCTGGTTTAATCGCCCTGCATGTGACTTCCCATGCAGAAAAGCAACCAGGCTTGAGATTTTGCATAGAAGCAAACATTCGGGTCACCTGAAGTTGAGGATCCCACAGTATGAATACTGCAACATGAGAACAGGAGGACATCAGGCTGTATTTTAAGAAGGCACAAATTAGCAACTGGACTGGACTTAGCAAGCAGGAACTGTTACCTGAAAGGTACATTGTAGCACCCAAGATATGTATTAGCAAAATGCAAACTTACCAGCAAAAGAGCTGATCTTGACAAAACTGTGGCAAAAGGATAAAGTTTTAAAAGCTGGAAAGAGTAGAGTGCTTACAGAAAAGGATTACTCACTGTACACTAGGTAGACGAGAATCTGTTTTTCCAGCAATCGAGGAAAGTTGAGAGACTGACTCAATTCAAGCTGTCACAATTTTTTTCACCATACGATCAAAGTAATTTTTGATGCAGAAAAAGCTAAGAAAACACAAACGTTTCTCCAACAAAGTGAGCCATCATGCATAAGGGGACTCTGCTTCTCATTTTTCTGAAAAAGCACAAAAACTTTAGCAGTGGAACCTTTTCCACTGTTCCAAAGGGAAATGCTTGAGACAGAAAAGCACTGAATTTGCATTTCACAGGAACATGTGCATTTAATTGAAGGTCTTAATACACACCCAACAATTATTTCAGATCATGCGCCAACACTAAAATAAAAAACAGAGTAATGAAATAAAAATGAGACACTGGTGCTTGTCAGCCTAAAAGAGAAATTTAAGGAATGGGTAGTGGAAATTATTCAGGAGCTAATAGAGAAGACATTTTTCCTGAAAATATAGCTAGGGAGGGGGATAAAATTAAAGTGGAAAATGAAAGGGAGATGCAGTTAAATAAGAATTTAGAGGGACTGACAAATGTTGAAGTATTGCAGAATGGGGAATCTCACAGAACAAGAGGAGGAGCAAGTACAGTTGTGTATACTTAACATAAATGAAGATGCTTGAGTGTATTCACTGCTGCAGTCATCACATTTTGGTATTCGGGCCGACTGAGGGCTATTTGCAGGCAGAGGCAGATAACCAGAGTCTTGGGATTTCTGCGTTGCATGCTGTCGACTCTTCCATGACGTTAGTCAGGGGTACAAAACATGCAGCAGACACCATTACATCAGTTTTGCTTGCCCCAGATGTCAGGAGCCCCCCAAACAGGAAGCAATTACATGGTGTGGAACACTGCCAGTAAAAAGTAAATACCACAGCCATAAGATATGGCCAAAAGGAGGATAGGTAGAAAAACATAGAAGAGTCACGGGGCTGGAGGGAGGGTAACCAAGACTGCAACAGTGAATATACTCTAACATATACATTTATGGTAAGTGTAGATAATTAGAAGTTATGTACTCACCATAACGTTCCATCTGAGTAGGTGTATTCATTTGTCTGCAACCTGTGGGTTATGGATCCGATATCGGATCCGAACCGGCATGGTTTTCCAGCTATGGATCCGAGCTCTCAGCTCCTCCCCTCACCCATAATGCCCTGCTCTCCCTACATGACCTCAGATTGAGTTTGCCAACAATAGAAATACCCTAAAAAGGGTAACACATAATATGCAGGAAACTGACAAGGCCAGGGGGATAGGAGGGCGGGATGGTTGCAGACAAATGAATACACATACTCAGATGGAACGTTATGGTGAGTACATAACTTCTAAATCTGAAGTAGGAGATTCATTTGTCTGCAACCTGTGGGACAGAGTCCCCAGCTACCTGAATCTTGGGTGGCCATCATGGAAGGATATTCCGGAGCACCGCGGAGCCAAAGGATGCTCTACCTCTAGATGTAATATCCAACTTGTAGTGGGAGATAAAGGTATGAGATGAAGCCCAAGTGGCTGCTGAACAAATATCATCCAGAGGAATCCTAAGGCCGCTGAAGTAGAAACTGACCGGGTTGAATGGGCATGTACTCCCTCCGGTGCGGGCCTTCCAGAAGCTTGATAAGCCAATAAGATGCACTGCGAAATCCAGCGTGATAAGGAGACTTTGGAAATTGGTTTACCCAAATTGAATTTAGCAAAGGAAATAAACAACTGGTCAGATTGCCTATGACCAGCTATCCTGTTCAGATAAAATCTAAGGTGCCTGTGAACATCTAAGGAATGTAACTTGTATTCACCTTTGTTTTGATATTTAGGAAAGAAAACAGGGAGGTTAATAGATTGATTAATATTTGCTTCAGAAGCTACCTTAGGAAGAAAGGACGGGTTGGTCCTGAGGTATACACGGTCCGGATGAAAGACCAAGTAGGGAGGCTTGACGGATAAGGCTTGAAGTTCTGAAACTCTCTTGGCCGAGGTAATAGCTACTAAAAAGGCCGTCTTGAGATAAAAATTTCAGATCTACCGTAGCCAAGGGTTCGAAGGGGAGCGGTCAAGGCCTGAAGGACCAGAGAAAGGTCCCAAGGAGGAACCACTTGCTTTACAGGGGGTCTGAGAAGAAAAGTACCTTTTAGGAAAATCTTACACAATTTGGCAGACATCAGTGGGCTGGAGTCTTGACCAATATGATAGTGAGAAATTGCCGCAAGTTGCACTTTGACCGTGGAACTGCTGGCACCATCATTAAAAAGAGTGGTTAGAAAGTCAAGTACCAGAGGAAGGGAACTGTGAAGGGGTCTAGACCTTGCCGCTCCGCCCAAATGGAGAATCGTTTCCACTTACTGCGGTAAACTTTCCTGGTAGATGGTTTATGAGCCGCCACCAGGATGGCCTTAACTGGAGACGAAATACCGGGAGTCCTGATCAGGAGTGGAACTGGAGCAGCCAAGCAGTCAGCTTCAGGATGTCCAGATTTGGGGTTGATAGGTGGGATGGGTGAGATATCAGATCCGGAATGGGATCTAGAATCCAAGGAGGATTCACTGAGTGAGACCTTAGGCAAGGGAACCAGATCTGTCGAGGCCAAAATGGGGCAATGAGAATCATTCTGCACCCCAACCGAGAGGCTTTCTGAAGAACTTGGAGCATCAGAGGCAAAAGGGGGGTAAGCATAAAGAAGACCGGGTGGCCAAGCATGCACCAGAGCGTCTCTTGGGGTATCTCCGGGAGGAGGTATTAGAGCGAAAAAACTGTCGCACTTGGTGTTTGAGGGAGACGCAAAAAGATCGTAACAAGGAGTTCCCCACCATGCGAAGATGCATTTCGCTACCTGAGCATTGAGAGACCACTCGTAAGGGGAGAGAATGGTGCGACTGAGTTTGTCCGCAAGGATGTTGGACTGACCCGGAATATGCGTTGCTATGAGAAAGCGGTTGGTGGAGATTGCCCATTCCCACACACTCATGGCTTCGACAAAGAGGGTAAGACCTGGTTCCTCCCTGTTTGTTGATATACCAGACGACAGACATGTTGTCCGACTGAATCGCAATAGTTCCCAAGGGAAGAAAGGCCTGAAGCGCTTGCAACGCTAAGAGCACTGCTCTCATCTCTAGAACGTTGATATGCAGCAAGGTCTCTGAATTGTTCCACGTGCCTTGGACCGTCCGGCCTGCAAAATGCCCCCCACCCCACCCGAGGCAGGAGGCGTCCGTGGTCACCGTGGCGAGAGGGGGAGAAGCACAAAAGGGGCAGCCTCCGTGGAGATCTGGAGAGTGGAGCCACCACAGCAGGGGCCGCTTGCAAGCCTTGCTGATCGCAATGGGATGATGCATAGGAAGAGCAAGATACGACCACTGAACTAGGAGTGTCCATTGAAGGATGCGCATATTGAACCTGGCGAGAGGAAGAGCTATCGCTGCCGCCATGAACCCTAGAGCCCTCAGGACCAACTCCGCCGGAACTGAGCTGGAGTGCAGAATGGCCCGCTCCTGGAGCTGCAGACTCTGAATTCTGTCCGCAGTGAGGAAGGCTCTTAACCGTCTCGTGTCTAACCTGGCACCTATAAAATCTATGAACTGCGTGGGTGCTAGGTTGGATTTTTCTGTATTTATTGTGATGCCCAGACGGGGAGCTAGATGGAGAAAGGAATCTCGCGCCAATAATAGTAGATGCCTTGTTGGAGCGGTGAGAAGCCAGTCGTCCAGGTAAGGGAAGACCTGCACCCCCTGAAGCCTCAGGTGAGCCGCTACCACTGCTAATACTTTGGTGAACACCCTGGGGGCTGTGGTGAGACCAAAGGGAAGGACCCGGAATTGGTAGTGACTGTCTCCCAGCCGGAAGCGGAGAAACCTCCTGGAGCGCCTGTCCATTAGTATATAGTAGTATGCATCCTTGAGGTCTATGGAGCACATCCAGTGATTTTCTCCCAGAAGGGGGAGAATAGACTGCAACGTAACCATTCAGAACTTCTCCTTGGGAACTGCCAGGTTCAAGAGTGAAAGGTCTAAAATTGGTCTTCGATCCCCCGTCTTTTTTGGCACTAAAAAGAACCTGGAGTAGAACCCTGATCCGATCTGGTCTGGGGGGACGGGCTGGATGGCTCTTTTCTTTAGCAGATGGCCAATTTCTACCAAAGCGGCCTCCCACTGACCGGGTGGAACGTCGGGGAGGGACTTCAATTTTGGCATGTGATGAAATGGGATACGGTATCTTCTGGATATGATTCGGAGGACCCAGCGGTCTGATGTTATGGACTCCCATGCCGCTAGGTGCTCCCAAAAACGTCCCCCGACTGCCTCCAGAGTGGAGCAACCGGGCAACCCTTCAGGGCTGCTGCGCGGGCCGTTCAGAGAAGGGTTCTCTGGACCCGAAGTTCCTGGGAGCCCCTCTGCCCCTGGGGCGGCGTCCTCCCTGTCCTCCTCTGCCACGGAAGGACTGGTTGTCCGGAGCGGGTTGGGATTGCTGCGACTTCCGGAACCACATCTTCTTCTGGCCCTTTTGGTTCCTAGAATAGGGCCTCTGGGGCACAGAGAAGCGGCTTCCGATGGCAGACAGTGTCTTCCCGTCCTTTTCGCTCTGGGTCAAGGTATCACGAACAGTTTTGCCAAAGAGGGCAGAACCATCGAAGGGAGCGTTCGCAAATGACGCCTTGAAGGGCTCCGTGAAATTGCAATGACGGAGCCAAGCCTGACGTCTAGTAACTAGGCCTGCCCCTGCGGCTCTAGCGGCACCTTCCGTAGCATGGGACAGTAACCGCATAGAGGTATTAGTGACGGACCTGAGAGTGGCCATACGGGTGGAGTGCAACAATTTGTCCTCCTCAGACATGGACTCTGGGGGGGATGCAGCATATTCCTTGATAAGATCGCTCTGCATCCTAATCCCATGTGCCAGGTAGTTCAGCGGCCTTACTGAAAAGGTCGCTGAACTAAACATCCACTTCCCCAAGCGGTCCATCATCAGAGACTCCTTGCTCGGGGGATGGACTGAGGGACTCTCCTGAGCAAGTTCCCTCTTGGTGGCTGCCGCCAACATGGCATCTACCGGAGGCCCCTTACTCCAATGGGCACGGTCAGCTGGGGGACTAAGTATACGGTCAGGCCTTTTTGGAATTGGCTCCACGGTGTCCAGTTCCTTCCACACCCTGGTGGTAATCAGGTCCACCAGGGGGTCGGCAGGAGGGGACACCCAAGAGGTAGACGGGCCCGCTTCAAATGCCTCCAAGAACACGGACTCGTCCGAGAAAGACTTGGGGGCAGACCACCCCCCCCTTATGCGAAGCATTTCCATGATGTCTCCAAAGGAGACATCCTCGGGGGGTGATCTTGGGGAGCCTTCCCCTTCCTCCAAGTCCGTGTCTTCAGTGAGAGACTCGGGGGAGTCTATGTGCCTCCTCTTGCATGTATGCTTGCGGGGGGCATCCTCCGGGGGGCTGTCAGAGGACTCCTCGCAAACTGTGACCTGTTCCAAAGGAACAACTTGGGGCAAAGGAGCGGGCTGTCCCAATGGCCGGATGGTGGAAGCCTGGCCCAGTGCAGATGGAGCGCGGGACGGAGCCGAAGCAAGTGCCGGGGGTCCGGAAACCCTCAACAGGGCCCTCTCCACTACATCAAAAGCCGAGGGGGAGCCGACCTTGACCAAAGGATCCGATAATCGGCTCCCCCTGGTATCCGAAGTGTGGATCGGAGCCGGCACCAAAGCACTCTGATCCGAGGGGGCAGTGCGCTCCGACACGGACGGCGCCGAAGGAGCACTGATCCCCCCGGATCCGAAGCTCGGATCCAGGCTCCGAGAGGTCGGATCCGAAGCACTCGAGGGCAGGGTCGGATCCGAAGTACCGAGTACTATCGGCGCCGACCCACGCCCGGCTCCGAAGCTGCTCGGCTCCAACTGCTCCGAACCCGGGTAGCGGGTCGGAGAAGGAGCTATAGGTTTAAAGAAAGGGGTCGAGCTCCCCCTTGGAGGCAAGAGCACTCCCATCTGCATCTGGGCCTGGATGAACCTTCTCATCATCCGGTCCAGATCAGCATCAGATAAACTAAGTAGATCTCGACGAGGCTACCGAGGTAGGCCTTGAGTGCCTCCTGGATAGACTCGACGGAGATCAGGTCTCCTCCTCCTCAGGTCCCAGTGAAAAGCACACAGGAGACCGGAGCCGAGGAGGGGGAGAACCAGCAGACAAGGAGGCCGGAGGAGAAGCCCGCTTGGCGGGCGGGGCCGAAACAGAGGTCTCGGCCCGCCGCTTATGGTGCTTCACCCTCCGGTCCTTCTTTCTAGCTTCCCTCTCCTCCAAACCACTACAGGGAGGTTGAGTCCCAGAAGGAGGAGGGGGAGCCGGAGAGGAGGGAACCGTAGACACGGTACCCCCCGAAGGAGCGGTAGCCGGCGCCGAGTCCGGGGCAAAAGTCCCGCCAGGACCAGCTTCGACCTCCGCTCCTTCAATGCCCTGGGGTTGAACCCTGCACAAATGGAACATCCAGAAGTGAGGTGTTCAACCCCAAGGCATCGAACGCACCGAGTGTGGCCATCAGCAGGAGAAAGCTTATGGCCACACTCGGAGCACTTCGAAAAAATAGCCTTAGGTTGTTCAGACATCCTAAGAACCTAGCTTTTTACTTAAACTGATCTAAAAAAGTAAAAGTAAACTAGCCAAACAAACACAGGCCCAAACACACACTACGCACCAGCGAGGGGAGGGAAACTAAAGTTAAAAAGGTTAATAAAACTAAACAACTTTAGCTACAAAAAGGGAAACCTAAACTTTCACACAAAACTGTCGAAAAAACTTTAAATTTAGCACTAAAAAAAGCTGAATAAAACACTTAGCTGTAGAGCTCAAGAAACCAATCTGGTTACCAGCGCGGCAAACTAGATCTGATGTCATGTAGGGAGAGCAGGGCATTATGGGTGAGGGGAGGAGCTGAGAGTTCGGATCCATAGCTGGAAAACCATGCCGGTTCGGATCCGATATCGGATCCATAACCCACAGGTTGCAGACAAATGAATCTCCTACTTCAGATCTGCACTTTGTTCTTAGTGTTTCACTGTTGCAGTCATCACACTTGGGTTGACGCCCAAAGCTGAGGAAGGGTGGAGGCAGTCAAGAAATAGTAGGGCTGGCTAGCAGGCCTTGCAAGACTGCTGTGGCAAATCCAGCTCTGGATTTAGAAAAGACAGGCAAGTGGTAATGCTTGAAGGTGTATACAGAACTCCAGGTTGCAGCTGCCATGACGTCCCTGGTAGGGACTCCCCTAAGAAATGCTGTAGAGGTTGAGGTAGCCCTAGTGGAATGAGTTCTGATCCCCTGTGGGATAGGTTTTCCAT
The DNA here is from genome assembly GCF_019279795.1 of Protopterus annectens. Lineage (NCBI taxonomy): Eukaryota > Metazoa > Chordata > Ceratodontiformes > Protopteridae > Protopterus > Protopterus annectens. The sequence goes on from NC_056741.1 coordinate 472,437,658, forward strand.
GGTGCTTTTAGCAGAAATGGATGCAGTGTGCTATCCATTTGGAAATGGTTTGCTTTGAAATGGCCTTGCCCTCTTGCCCCTGTAGCAAAGCTGACTAGCAGCTGGTCAGATTTTCTGAAAGGCTTAGTTCTGTCAAGGTAGAACCTAAGTTGTCTGTGCATGTCCAAGAAGTACCTTGGGCATAAAAGATGGGTTAGTCCTGAGGGAAACCCTGTCAGCATGGAAAATAATGAAGGGTTCCACAGGCATTAATGCCTGCAACTCAGACACTCTCCTTGTTGAAGTGATGGCTAGAAGTAAGGCTGTTTTCCAACAGAGGAATTTTAACTGTGCTGTAGCAGCAGGCTCAAAAGGGGGAAGCGTGAGCTTCTCTAGTACTAAGTTAAGGTCCCAGACAGGGGTCGGCGCTCTCCTCGGGGGTCTTAAATTGTTAGCTCCTCTCAGGAACGGTTTGACCAAAGGATGAGAAAAGAGGAGTCTCAGTATTATAATGAGCCGAGATGGCCGAAGCATAAAACATAAAAAAAGATAGGCGTTTGTGGAGCAGCTCTGCTAGGTAATCTAGGATTTGAGATGAGGTGGGCACGGCTGTGTCCCTTCCTTGAGAGTGGCTCCAAGAACAGTATCATTTCCATTTTTCTGAATCTGCTTTCCTAGTACTAGGCCATCTGGCCTCAAGGATGACGTCCAGCACCTGTTTGCTGTGGGTTGCTGGTGGAGTATTCAGGGAATAAGCCAGGCTGCCAGGTTCAGGGTTTGCAGCTGAGGATGCAAAATCTGTCCCTCCTGCTAGGACAGCAGGGGGGGGGGGGGTCGGATGAAGGTACCAGGATGGCACTGCTGCCAGACTGCATAGGAGTGGGTACCAGTGCTGGAGGGGTCAGTCTGGGGCAATAAGGATTGTCCTTGGTTTGTTCCGTTTGATCTTGAGTAGTACTTCTGAGAGGAGAGGCAGAGGGGGAGTGAGAGGTTTTCCCCATGTAAAGGATAGGGCATCCACTTTCCATGCTTGGCTGTGGGGATTTCTGGTGCAAAATTTGCTCAATTGATAATTTTGAAGAGAGGCAAAGAGGTCCACCTCTGGAGTCCCCCACCTGTGGGTTAGAAGTTTGAATGAGTTGGGGTCCAGTTTCCACTCGAGTCCAGTAGATTTCTGCACAAGTCGTCTGCCAGTGAATTTTGATTGCCTGGTAGGAATTGAGCTTGCAGGTGCACTTGGTTACTCAAGGCTGTGTTCTACGGGGCATGGCTAACCTGCAGATGGGTAGGAATCTGTTCCCCCCTGCTTATGTACCACATAACTGTGGTGTTGTCAGTCTATCAAGAGTAGACCTGGAAGGATAAGGTTTTGAAGGCTGTCACAGCATTCTGTACAGCTAACATTTCTTTTTGATTGATATGTAGGTAAATTTGCCCTGGGCTCCATTTCGTTGAATGCATTTGCCAGCCATGTGAGCTCCCCATGAATAGTCTGATCCATCTATCAGGTTTTGGTCGGCGAGGTGTTGAGTGAATGGGAGTCCCTTGTTGTGGTTGCCTCTGTCCACCAAAGGAACTCTGCCCTTAGACAAGGAATGATGGGAATAATTGTTTCCAGGTCCTGAGAATGCTGGCACCAGAGACTTCAAGTACCACTGAAGTTTCCTCATATGCAGTCTTGCATATGGAATTAGAAGAATGCATAAGGCCATGAACCCTAGGGCTTGCAGTATTTTTCTTGCAGACAGCTGGGTCCTGGTGGCAATTAGTTTGAAGTAGTTTGTCAAATAAACCTGCTTTTCTGGAGTAAGGAATGCCATCTGGGAAGTTGTGTTCAAGCTTGCTCCCAGGAATGCAATCTTTTCGCTGGGCACCAGATGTGATATCTTTCCATTGATTGTGTACCCCAGAGAAGTTGGAAGTCTCTTTACAAATGCCAGGTGCTGAAGTAGCAATTTCTGACTGTCCACCTGAATCAGGCAATCGTCTAAGTATGGATAAATTTGAATATTTCTCAGCCTGCAGTATGAATTGACTGGAGCCAGGCACTTTGTGAATACCCTGGGCGTAGTAGATAAGCCACAGGGAAGTGCAGAGAACTGACAGCACACAGAGACTGCCCTGATTCATAGACATTTCCTGCAAGATTCCCTTATGGGGATGTGCAGACAAGCTTCTTTTAGGTCTATGGTGACTAGCCAGGAGTCCTTGGCTAGCATAGGAAGCAGCTGTTGTAGTGTAAAGCATTTTGAATTTTGGGACCACTAGGAAGTTGTTGAGAATGGACAGGTCCAGGATATGGTGCCAAAAAACCTCTTCTGGGCACCAGGAACAGTCTGGAGTAGTCCTCTTTGCTCTACTGGAACAGATTGAATAGCCCTGATACTGAGAAGAGAAAGTACTTGCTTTTGAGCCTCGGCCCACTGGTTTGGAGGAAGGTCTGGCAACCCACTTGGGGTTGGCAGTGAGTGACAGTAGGATCTGTATCCCTGGGATATAATGTTTAAGACCCATCGGTCCTGGGTAATGGACATCCAGTTTTTTTGCATGCAGGGCGAGTTTTCCTCCTAGGGGTGCAAGTACTTGGGCATGGCTGGGAAGGGTGAAGACAAGTCAGTGAATTTTTTTCCATAAGGGGGTGGCTTACCACTCCCTATTTTTGATGGGGAGCACTCCCTTATTTAGAACTCTGCGTACCCAGAGACTGTACCCTTGGTGGTCTGTTGCCCCAGGGACTGGGCTGAGAAGACCTGGTAGGGACTGGAAAGGACCAATTTTTGAAGGCCAATGCCTACTGAATCTAGGTAGCTGTACCTGTAAGAAAACTTAGTTTGCATAGATTTAGCTTTTTCCTCCATCTTAAGAACCACTTCTGCTTTAGTGCCAAACGTTCCTGGTTTGATGGAGCATCTAGTAATTTTGCTTTGACATGGTCTGGCAAGATTTGTTCCTTCAGCCAGGCATGCCTTCTCAGTATAGACCCAGTGACAGCAGCCCAGCAAGATGCTTCTAAGGCATCAAACCCACACTGCAAAATATGTTTACTGACTTGGTTTGCAGAATGCAGCAACTCTTGTAAATCTTTATTTTCTGCAAAATCTGGAATCAACATTTTGTTGTTTAATTAGTTCCATAATATGCTGCTGGTACTGCAACACGCGAAACTGGCAATTTAAAGTCCTGATGGCAAGAGTTGCAGAGGTATATACCTTCTTGCCCCATCTGTCCAAAGCCCTTGAATCCCTATCCGAAGGGGTAGGATTTTTGGCTGTAGTAACCTTAATACCTTTAGGTCCCTGGGAAATGGTCTCTGGATCCGCAGTGGGATTCTTAGAGAAATTTGTGAGAGTCAGGTACCCTGTAGTATACAACAGACCCGGAGGCCAAGCATGGGTCAGAGCATCCCTCTGTGACTTCCCCTGGGGGGGGGAGAATCAGGGCAAAGTAGCTTCTGCATTTGTTGTTTAAGGGAGAAGCAAACAGGTCGCAGCAAGGCCTGCCCCAACGGCAGAAGATCTGATCCGCTATTATAGGACTGAGGAACCACTCGTGAGGCAACAGACTGTTCCTGCTCAGACTGTCCGCAATAAGATTGGAACTCCCAATGCATTGTTATGAGAAAGTGGTTGGAAGCCATTGCCCAGTGCCAAATTCTCATGGCCTCCCGACACAGGGGGTAAGACCTGGTTCCGCCTTGTTTGTTGATGTACCAGACGGACATGTCTGTCTGAACTGCAATGGTCTTGGAAGGAAGAGATGTGTAGAACGGTTAAAACGCTAAGAGAACTGCCCTCAATTCCAGGACATTTATGTGCAAATTGGCCTCCATGGGGGGGACCAGGTGCCTTGCACTGTCTTTCCCTGGAAATGCCCCCCCCCACCCTAACAGGGAAGTGTCCGTGGTCACCATGGTCCTGGGCTGGAGAAGGCAGAAGGGTGGACTCCAAAGATTAGATTCTGGCTTCATCCACCAAAGCAATTCTTTCTTGCAAAGGTTTGTAAGGTGCATCATGTAGCTGTAGTACAAGGCGTGCTGGTACAAATGTCTGTGGAAGGAGGACTTTAATCTGGCTTATTTTTGAGAGCCTGTGAAGAGGAAGGGAAGCTTGACAGGACATTGTGTCGAAGACTGCTCCAATAAATTCCAGTGCTCTTGTTGGAAACATTTGTGATTTGGCCATGTTGATCATGATTCCCAAGTTAAGAGCAAGGCCTTGGGTGTAAGACTGAGAATGAGAAGATTCCTGGTCATGGCGGTAAGGAGCCAATAGTCTAAATATGGAAACTCCTGGAATCCTTGTAGTCAGAGATGAGCTACTACGACTGCCATACATTTGGTGAACACCCTGGGGGCTGTCGACAGACCTAAGGGCAGTACCCTGAACTGATGGTGATTGGCTCCCAGCCGTAAGTGGAGAAATCTCCGGGAGTGTTTGTTCATCTTTGTGGTAATACGAGTCCTGGAGGTCTATAGAGCACTTCCAGTTGTTCTTCCCCAGTAAAGGGAAGATGGACTGTACCATGACCATCCGGAATTTTTGAGGTTTTATGAATTTGTTTAGTAAGCAGAGATCCAGGCTTGGTCTCCAGTCCCTTGTCTTTTTTGGCACTAAAGAACTTCAAGTAAAACCCGATTCTCTCTGGTCTGGTGGGACTGGCTGGATGACTCTTTCTTAGCAGCTTTTCGATTTCTAAGGCTGCAGCCTCCCACTGACTGGGTGGGACATTGGGGATTCGTTTTATAGGTCTGGAAGTAAGATCGAATGGGATATGATGGCCTCTGGATATTATTCTCTGCACCCACGCATCTGTTACGAGTTGCCAGGCCTGTAGGTGCAGGGAAAAATAGACTCTCGACTGCTTCCAGAGGAAAGCAATCAGGCCGCTGTTCAGGAGCACTGGTAGGGTCGGCCTGAGAAGGAATCTCTAGCGCCCTGGTTGCGTGAACCCCCTCTGCCCCGAAAGGGGCGTCTTCTGGATGAGTTACCTCCTCTGCCCCAGGGGGATTGCTCATCACAAGTGTCACGAAAAGATCCTTGGGACTTCTTGAACCACAACTTCCCTCCCCTCTGGTTCCTGGAATAGGATCTCTGGGGGGGCGGAAAACAGTATGCCCACAGCAGACAAGGTCTTTCCAGCCTTCTCACTACATGATGGTCTCTTACTTTGGGACCAAAAAGGGAAGATTAGTCAGGCTCATTGACAAAGCAAGATTTAAAAAGGTCCGTGAAATCACACAAACGCATCCAAGCATGCAGTCTCAAGACCATGCCCGATGAGACTGCTCGGAGCTGTCGCCTCGGTGTGACAGATGAAGTGGATTGAGGAGTTAAAGATAGATTTCAGGGTAGCCAGCTGAAAGGCAACAGTGTCATACACCTCGTCAGGCAGTACCCCCGCCAAAGAGCCATTTCTGAGATTAGGTCTCTTTGGAGGAGAGTAAAGTGTGCCAGATAATTCAGCGATTGAATGGCAAAGGTTGCTGAAGCATAGGCCTGCTTCCCCAGTCTGTCCATAGCCCGAGACTCCTTGTTCAGGGGATGAACAGTGGAACTATTTTCTGCCAGTTCCCTCTTGGTGGTCACCGCCTCAACCATGGAATCAACCATCAGCTGCTTGGACCAATTGGGGAGGTCTTCAGGGGTCGATAATTTTATCTGGCCTCCGGGGGACAGGTTCTATGTTGTTTAGGGTCTTCCAGGCATGCTGCACAATCAGTTTTAACAAGCTCATCCGCAGGTGGGGTCACCCAGAATGTAGATGGCAGAGAACGGAAGGCCTGCAAGAACACAGATTCCTCCAAAGGGTTGGAGGGCTTCCAGTCTCCCCTCTGCTTGGGAATAGAGAATTTCGCCAAATGGGACTCCTTCCAGGGGAGAATGTGGGGACCCTTCTCCCTCATCACAATGGGTGTCCTCTGTGATGGATTCCTCAGGGGAATCGAGGTGCTTCCTCTTGAACAGTTTCTTCCGAGGTGGCTCCCCAGTGGGATCTTCTGAGAACTCCGGAGAAAGGGTTCCCTTCAAGGGAAGGTCTTGTGGCTCCCGTGCTTGGGATCCCAGGGTAGGGGGTTGTGACAGCTACATGCTAGAGGGGGGTACTGGTGTTGATGCCAATGGTGCCAACTGCGAGCCTGTTGAGGTAAAGACCCTCTCTATCACCTGGAAAGCAGGTCCGCCCGAGGAGGGATGGGAGCCCGGAACAGAGGACAACCTCGGAACCAGGGTCACATCCCACCCTGAGGAGCCTGCCTCCAGGTGAAGAGGAGAGAACCAGTAGCTGCCAGGGGAGCCGTGGCCCTAGACGATGCCACCGAAAAAATAGGCGCTGAACTAGGAGCCACGGTGCAGAGAGCCCAATCACTGCTCCAAGAGGGCGCCAGTTCCAACAGAGCCATTGTGCCAACAGTAATCTGTGCCGACAGGGGAGCCTCCGTAATCAAAGCAGAGACCGAATGCACCAGGGTGGCCATCGGTACTGAAGTCGCCGGGGCCTGGGAGGAGGCCAGAGGAGGATACACAGGTGAATATGCTGTGAAAGCTTCCGTTCCAAGAGAGAAGGAAGAAAGACTTCGCAGGGGTGGGTAATCCTCTACCTGCCAAAAGCTGGTCCACAACCTTCACTACATCTTTTACTGAAAGACTCCTGGTGGGCCTGAAGGAAGCTGCCGAAGGGGATTCAGGTCTCTCAAGAAATGGACTAAACTGGTGTTCCAAAAAGGGGTTATAAGTGGGAGAATATCTGGTTCTGGGAAGGTGTTAGACCTTCGGAACAGACTGTCAGAGCCGTATAAGACATCGGCAACATGGCCGGGCATGGTGGCGATGCAGGTACAGTAGTCTGAGCCTGTGTCAAAACCAAGGTCGGCACAGAGAAGGATGGTGCCAAAGCTGGTACAGTGGTTGGAGTCAAAATTAAGGGCGACACCGAGGGAGAAGACATGGGGCCTGGTGCCGAAGTAGCCTGCGAAGGCACGGGAGAAGACCGGTGTTGACTCTGTTATGAGGAGGACGGAGATGTCGGAACCGAGTGACTCAGTTTCTCTATATTTTAGCCTTAAGAGGTGGGGAGACCTCAGTCCCAGAAAGAGCCTCAGAGAAGGGAGTTATCATACCCTTCAGAATCAGCTTGTTCTTACGCTCAGCCAAAGTATGGTTGCTGAAGCAAATATCACAAGCAGCACTGATGTGGTAAACGCCCAAACCCGGGCGTGACAGAATTGGGCATCTTACGCCCGCACTTGTCACACTGTTTAAAGTCCTAGTTTCACTTTCAGACATCATAAAACTACACTAAAGTCCTAAAACTACAATTTAACCAAACAGCAAGGTTAAAGAAAAACTTTTTTTTTTTTTTTTAAAAAAAACAGGAGAAGTACCAGCAGTGGTAATAAGAAACAGGGGAAGGGCAACCAAAGGTAGGGGAGAGGGACAATACCAACGATGGTTTGAGGAGAGTTACCGAAGGTAGAGGGGAGGTTTTAGAAAGTACATAAAAGTTTACAGACTAAAGGAATATATATATATATATATATATATATATATATATATATATATATATATATATATGGAAAAACTGACTAGAGGTGGTAGTGATCTAGTTAAATCACAAAAAAAAAACTACTTAGCTTGAGAGGAGTCTAAGACCGACAAGGAATGCGGCAAAAAAAATCTGGAGAGGCTGACAGGGGCATTGTGGGTAGGTCTTAGCTGAGAGTTTGTCTGGCGCGAGCTTGGTAACGGCCATGTCAGTTCCGTGGACAGAATCAAAGTCCTAACAGTAAAGAATAAAGATTTACAATATCATATGAAAACCTTTTCCTTAGCTGTGTAAGACTTTCTTGGAGTATTTCTCCCGGCTTCTCGTAGCGCTAACTTCTTCAAAGAAGAGATGTCTTGAGTAATTAAAAGTCCGTCATCCACAGATTCAAGCTGCACGGGAAGTTTTGGGTGGAGAAGCAATCCTGATGAGTGACCAGGTCGTTTTGCAGAGATATTGCCCTGTAAATTCCCTTTCAGGTGAAATATCAGGAGAAACCAAGGTAGTCTTGGCCAAAAGGGTGCCAGTACGAGGAGTTTGTGTGCTGTTTTTTGTGCTTGCATAACAATTTTTGGAAGCGGCTGCAATGGAGAAAAGGTAATATAGGAACTTCCCTGTCCACTGGAAGGAGACTGCATCTGTCTTCCAGGCTGTGGGACAAGGATCTCTGGTGCAGAACTGATGGTAGGTCGGTGATGCAAAGGGGTCTGAGGAATGCTTGGCAGAATACACTGGAAAATCTGTTTAACATCCATTTATGAGGGTTCTCCAGGGAGCAGCTTAGGGAGATTGCCAGCACACTGCCTTGAGAAGGAATGTATGTGGCTATGCGAGTGGCCATGTGCGTGCACACATCTCAGCAGCCAAGTTCCATGCCTCCTGTGCCAACCTGCACAACTGGCAAGACCAGGCATTTCCCTCTATGTACCACACAACTGTGATGTGGTCTGTGTATGCTAGGAGTGACCTGGTCTGAATTGCTTGCAGAAGAGCCCTCATGTTCAGATTGATATGTTACTTCAGGAACAGAAGCTGCAATCAGCGCTACACCACTGTTGGTCCTGTCCATGCCCCCATGCCTCATTTGTATGGTCTGTGAACCTGCTGAAGAGGAGTTGCTGGTGTGAAGTCCTGGGTCGAAGTTGACCTGTTGCTTCTGCCAAAGCATCTCTTTTTTGAGAGAGGAAAACCAGGACCTGTGTAGAAACCATGTGGGTTATTTGTAGTTTATAATGAAACCTAGACTGGACAGGAGCTGGAGGGTGAAGTGTAGATGCTGAAGGACTTCTGAAAAGAGAAAGCCTGGATCAAGAGGTTGTCCAAGTAGGGATAAATCTGAGTGCAAACACTGAACACCCTGGGTGCTGTGGAATGACCGAAAGGCAGAGCAGTAAATTAAAAAGGTGCAAGGAGCCAGAGAAAAACCCGAGGAACATCTTGAAAGGAGGACAAATGGGCAAGTCATAGTAGGCATCTTTCAGATCTAGGGACACTAGGAAAATCTGGGGGGAAATGAAAGGCAGATGAGTGGGAAAAGAACATTCTGAAAGATGGTATTTTCAAGAAAGTGTTTAGGAGAGAGTGAGACCCAGGCGGGGCGAGAGACAGACCGAGGAAAGGGAGAAAAGGAGACCTAGAATGGGTCCCCACCACTATTCCTCCTTTCTCTGGCACTAGAAAAATTCTGGAGTAAAATATTTTTCCTATGAAGTCCTTGAGGACCTGCTTGATGGTGCCCTAATTCAGAAGGTCTGGAATAATGGGGGCATGAATGGACAGCTGGTATGTCTTTCAGAGGGGGAATATTTTCCTAGGAAATGGCATAACAGCCTTTGATGACTGACAGGACCCAGTTGTCTGTGGTAATAACTTCCCACCTGGCCAGGAACAGTGACTGTCTTTGTCCAAGGGAGAGTCTAAAGTTTTTATTTGAAATCCTCTCGAATAGGCTGACTGCAAAGCTGTATGCATCTATGGATAACAGATTCAATAGCAGCTGCCCTAGAAGCAGTATCTACAGCTTCATAACTGCACTTAATACTGTGTCAAACTATTTGAGTGGCCTAGGAAAGTAGATTCTGCATTTGTTGCTTGAATCTGTCGTAGGAGTGTCCAGCACAACTATCGCTATCCTGCACTCATTGAACAAAGTATTTATATGTGGATCAGTTCTAGACCTCTAGCTTCTTCGGTGGAAGAGGGATATTGGGGGATATGGGCCCTGCCATCTTGGATTGGGCAAAGCGTTTTGAGATGCAGAGTCTCTAGAAAGGTGTTGAGACAGGAAAACCTTGACCCAAGGATCGAGAATGAAAAGTCGACAAATGAAACTAAATTTGAGATAGTGTTGCTGGCCTAGGCAGAAGAGACACTTTGTAAGTCCTTGTGCAGAATATACCTACTGCACTCAGACTTACCCCTCCTAGACAACATCTAACAACTTTGAACAAAGTTAGTGTAAGCAAAAAGGAAGGTTTTCCCAATAAGAGTACTTATCTGGACAAACAGCTGAATGAAGCAATAGTACCACAACCAAATGGCAAACAGTCCGACGGATGCACAACCTGCATTTGGGCTTGCAGCAAGACAATCTGAGGATCCACGCTCGTATTGTCTATATATCCCTGCACTTACAAGCTGAGATCATGCATCAGACTTACAACCTCAGAAAGGGCTATGCTACCCCAGGTTGGATGTCAGCAGTGACAACCCTTATATCAGAACAGTGCAACAGTGATCATTAGTCAGAACATCAAACCCAGCATCAGCTGCTCAGGACACTGCATCAACAGTATATGAAAGTTTAAAAAATGTTTGACTTGTGTTACGAGAGATCATGCCAAGTATGGAGAGTTCAATGACTGAAGAGGGTAACTCAGCCACTGCCTTCTGAGCCTGAGCTGTGTCAGGATTGACAGGGTACAGGACAAAAAATTTTCCTCCAACTGTTCAAAGACCTTCCATCCTTACCAGATGTTTAGAACCAGAATCCATGGCTAAGGAAATAACATAGATCAATTACAGGGTTGCAAAAAAGCACCCGTGGGACTGCTGTACTTTGTAAAGTCAGTTTTTTGGGGTGCAAGGGGCAGTCAGGCACAATACATATAGCATTAAAAGATGTCCTCCAGAACGCCAATTACAGGATTGATAAAGACTTAGGGGTATCTACCTGCAAAAGTTCATAGCACAATCTTTGAGTCTCATTTTTTCCTCCCATTTGAAAGGCTATATTCTACCTGTGGGGCCTGAAAATTACACTTTCCAGGAGAAGAAATGTCATGCCAAATTACAGTCACTACCTGAAGGAGAAGGGGAAATCTTTTAGATGAAAAGAAACAGGGTAGACAGACTGCAAAAACTGAAAGGCCTTTAAAATACCTTTGGCAAAGGTACATCATTCCTGTTTAGTGAATGGAGTTAGAGTGGCAAAGGTACATCATTCCTGTTTAGTGAATGAAGTTAAAGGAGAAGAGAAGTTTTCGAACACACCTAAAGAGGAAAGTTTAAAAAAATTCCAAGTCATATCAGATGTATGGACTTCAACACAGGAGCCCAGTACCTCCCCCTCACAAAAGCACTGGAAGGATACCATCTGGTCTTATGTTACTAAGCGTGGTTCTCCCATTTTCAGTGGTAGGCACATATCAAGCCCTTGATGATGTGCCAGACTCCCAAACTTACTGGCATCCTTAGAAGAAGCATCAGTGGGGTCAGAAGAGAGAGAGAGATGAAAGTTCAAGAAATTTGATATGGCCACAAAGAAGTTATCCATTGAAGGCAGGAAAGAAAGGGTGAGACAGAAGCTGCTTCAGGAACCTCTCTAACCATCCTTTTTCTTAGAATTCATAAGGGGGACCTATACTGTACTGACCATAGTCATTTTCATGAGGGCCTTAAGCCAATGGCTCAAAAGGAGCTAAGCATACCTCAGATAAGTGTTTGGCACAAAGGAAAAAAAAGAAGATATGTCCTTACCATAACGTTACATGTGAGTTGTTCATCTTGCCTTTTTGTTCTTACACGTGGGTCGGAGCCGATCCCTCAGCTCTGAATCGGCTGCTTTTCAAGCTCAGACTCTCAGAGAAGCTAGAGACCTAGTGTATATCCCATGATGCTCTAGTGTACATCCCCAGATCTAGTATGCTGCAACCAAGACAGCCTACCGACAGAATAAGACCATGGAGTCTACCTGCTTAGGCAACTATAACAGTAGAAGAAAACAAGAAGAGTAGAAGTGTATGAAAAAGACTGACAACTGAACCAGTCCTCCAAGGCAACCATCTCCTCGACTGGAGGGGGAAGGTGGGAGGGAATGTAAGAACAAAAAGACGAGATGAACAACTCACATGGAACATTATGGTAAGGACATAACTTCTTTATGTGAAGTTGTTCTAGCTCACCCGTTTTGTTCTTATACGTGGGTAGCTTCCCAAAGAAAAGTTTTGTACCTACCATAAATGTAGATGTTAGAGTGCTAATACGGCTGCAGTCATAACAGATGGGTTTTCCTGCCGTCAGGCGGGTCCTCGGTCGGCCGAATTCCAAAGTCTAGGTCCGGCGTCTGATGTCGTCACTTCTTCCCTGACGTCAGTGCGACAGGGGTATAAAAGAACCAGCCAACGCCATTTTCTTCAGTTTTCCTTGCCCCAGATGTCAGGTGCCCCCAGAAGGAAGGCAAACCATAAATTTATGTAATAATGCAATGCAATATAATCAAAAAACAGTAGTTGCAAGCAAATACAACATAAAAGAATACCCCCATGAGGTTGTACGTGGGGGTGTTAGCCATTAGGCCTGTCCCAAGAGGGGAAGAAGGGAGGGAAACCTGGACTACAGCTGTATTAGCACTCGAACATCTACATTTATGGTAGGTACAAAACTGTACTATATTCATCTTGCATACAGCTGCAGTCATAACAGATGGGTAGAATCCCAAAGCTAATAAAGGGTGGAAGGCACTAAGTGGAACTAGGAGGAGCCAGGATGCCCTGCAAGACTGCAGTGGCAAAGCCCGCTGTAGATTTGGAGTATAATGGTAGGTGATGGTGCTTGGAGAAAGTATGAACAGAACTCCAAGTGGCTGCTTCCAAAATATCTTTGGTAGGAATCCCCCTGAGGAAAGCTGCAGAGGTAGCAGTGGCCCTTGTGGAGTGAGATCTGATGCCTGTAGGTACAGTTTTACCATGAAAAGAGTAACAAAAGCGTATGCAGTGGGCTATCCATTTTGAGATTGTCTGTTTGGAAATAGGCTTCCATAGAGCACCTGTAGCATAGGATACAAAGAGTTGCTCTAATTTTCTGAAAGTCTTTGTTCTGTCCAAATAACGGAGCCGTCTGTGAATGTCCAAGGAATGTAATAACCTCTCCCCTTCGTTTTGTGGATTAGGGTAAAAGGTAGGTAAGTGGATAGCCTGATTCATGGCTACCCTGGATACTACCTTTGGCATAAAGGAAGGATTGGTTCGTAAGGAAACTCTGTTCTGATGGAAAATGATGAAAGGCTGCACAGCCATGAGGGCTTGTAGTTCCGAAACCCTGCGTGCTGAGGTGATAGCCAGAAGGAAGGCTGTTTTCCATGACAAATATTGCAGTTCTGTTGAAGCAGCTGTCTCAAAAGGAGGCAGGGTCAGTTTTTCCAGAATGAAATTGAGGTCCCAAGCAGGTACTGGCTGCTTCCTTGGGGGTTTTATATTCTTAGCCCCTCTGAGGAACTGTCTTAAGAGAGGGTGACAGAATAAAGGAGGATCAGTGTTGTACTCTGCAGAAATGGCTGAGGCATGGATTTTGATGGAGGAGAATGAAAGTCCACTGCTTAGCATCTCAGCTAGGTACTTTTGAGGTAAATTCAATATTCCAGGGTGCTGATCCTTTTTCTGATTCCAGGCACAAAACAGTTTCCATTTTGCAGAGTAGGCTTTTCTAGTAGAAGGTCTTCTGGCCTCCAAAATGACATCCTGCACCTCCTTGGAGAGTAGGGTCTGTTGTGGATTTAAGGAATCCTCCATGTGGCTAGATTGAGTGTTTTCAGCTGACTGTGAAGAGTTTTGAAGTTGTGCTGAGTCCGTAGGACAGGCATTAGAGGCAGGATCCATGGTGGGGAATGAGTCAGGCTCCTCAGGAGAGGGTACCAGTGTTGTCTTCGCCCATCTGGAGCAATGAGAATCATCTTTGGTCTGTCCGCTCTGGCTTTTAATAGAACTTTGGGCAGCAGAGGAAGAGGTGGAAAGGCATAAACTGTCACTGTTGTCCAACTGAAAGAGTGCGCTCACTTTCCAGGCTTGTGGATGAAAGGTCCTGGAGCAGAATTTTGTCAATTGTCAATTTCTGTGGGTGGCAAAGAGATCTATGTCTGGCCTTCCCCATGCTTGAATTATCTTTGTAAAAACTTGAGGATGCAACTTCCATTCATGTGGATCTGTCATATTTCTGCTCAGGTTGTCTGCCAGCATGTTTTCCTTGCCTGGCAGGAACTGTGCTTGAAGTTGGATTTGTAATTCCAGAGCCATGTTCCAAGGAGACATGGCTAGCCTGCATAGGGGATATGAATGGGTTCCTCCCTGTTTATGTACCACATCACTGTGGTGTTGTCTGTCCTTATCAATAGCTGGCCTGGATGCAGTAGGTCTTTGAAAGCCATAATAGCATTTATTACTGCTAGCATTTCCTTTTGATTCATGTATAGGTGCTTTTCTTTTTGTGACCATTTGCCCTGAATGCACCAATCTGTCATGTGCGCTCCCCAGGCGTAGTCCGAGGCGTCTGTTGTGATGACTTGATTTGCTTGAGGCTTGCAGAATGGGAGACCTACATTTCTTTGGCATGCTTGAGCCCACTACAGAAATTCCTTTTGAAGACATGGAATCAGTGGTATAATTGTTTCCAAACTGTGGCTGTGTTGAGACCATAAGTTTGTTAGGTACCATTGAAGTTTCCTCATATGCAGCTTTGCACAAGGGATTAGCAGGATGCCATGAATCCCAGAGCCTGCAGGATTTTCCTTGCAGTCAGCCTGGTGAAGGTTGCCAGTTTTCTGAAGTATTGAATTAGTTGCCCTCGTTTCTCTGGCGTGAGGTAGGCCCATCTGGGTGTTTGTATCCAAGCTGGCACCCAGGAAAATTATTGTTTGAGAGGGTATTAGTCTTGATTTCTTTTTGTTGACTGTGTATCCCAGAGAATTCAACAACATTACAAACGCCAGGTGTTTCAGAAGAATGTTTGCTGTCCGCATGGATCGGGCAGTCGTCCAAATATGGGTATATTTGTACCCCTTGAAGTCTGCAAAAGGCAATCACTGATGCCAGGCATTTCGTGAACACTCTGGGTGCAGTAGATAAGCCAAAGGGCAATGCAGAGAATTGATAGTGGGTTGAACCTGCAAGAAATCTGAGGTATCTTCTGCAATCTTGTCTGATTGGGACATGCAGGTATGCCTCCTTGAGATCCAATGTTACCAGCCAAGACTCCTTGCCCAGCATGGGAAGAAGCTGCTGTAATGTGAGCATCTTGAATTTTGGTACAAGTAAATGTGTTTAGGATGGATAGGTCCAAAATAGGTCTCCAATCTTTGCCCTTCCTTGGTACCAGGAATAGTCTGGAATAAAAACCTTGACCCTGTTCTTGTGCAGGTACCTCTTGAATAGCTTTCATGTCCATGAGATCTGAAATTTGTTTTTGTGCCTCTGCCCTTTGATTGTGTGGCAGGTTTGGCATGCCTCATTTCTGGAAGGGTGTGAAAGTGGAATCTGTAGACTGTCTATAATGTCCAGGATCCATTTGTCTTTTGTGACAATATGCCAATTTTTTGAAAATGCCAGTTTTCCGCCTAAAGGTGCTGCCATTCGAGTCTTGCTTGGCATGCAAAGGGGAAAGTCATTGGTTCTGCTTTCTGAATGGCTGTGAACTATCCTCACCACCTCTTGGTGTAGGTGCTTGCCATTGTCTGCCTCCAAATGATCCTTGAGATTGCCCTCTACCCCTCGGGCGCCTGTATCTACCTCTCTGAGGTCTGTCCGTGGCTGAAAAGGGCCAATTTTTTGAAGGCCAATTTCTACTGAAACGTGGAGGCTGTACCTGTAGGAAATCTTTCACTGTTTGCATTGATTTTGCCTTTTCCTCCATTTTCTTTAATACCTCCTCAGCTTTAACACCAAACAATACATCTTTTTGAAGAGGTGCATCTAGTAATTTAGCTTTGACATGATCTGGTAAAGTTTGCTCTTTGAGCCAAGCATGTCTACGTATGACTGATCCTGTAACAGCAGCTCTACACGAGGCCTCTAAAGCATCAAAACCACATTGCAAGGTATGTTTACCCACTTGCTCTGCACTATGCAACAAATCCTGCAACTCCTTCAAGTCTGGTTGTTCAGGTTGTGACAAGTTTGCTTTTCAACTGCGATTACAAAAACTGTTGATACTTTAACATATGGAACTGACAGTTTAATGCCCTCATGGTTAAGGTGGCCGAGGTGTATATCTTCTCCCACCTTTCTAAAGCCCTGGAATCTCTCTCTGAAGGTAAAGGATTTTTGGCAGTGGAGGCCTTAATTCCCTTGGGACCCTGTGAAATAGTTTCTGGGTCAGCCACATGGCTTTTGTATAGGAATTGGTGTGAATCAGGAACCCGGTAATACCTGTCAGGCTTGACTGGAGCTGGGGGGTAAAGAATCTGGGTTAAGGTTGGCCTCTGAATACACATCATCTAGAATGTCTAAGACAGGAGGTATAGCCAGAGGCCTGTGCTGAGGGAGCAAGAGGAAATCCCTGAGCCTTTTCTTGGAGTCTGAGTACTCTTGGCCTTTTCTTGGAGTCTGAGTACTCTTGGCCTTCCCAGTGGAAGTGTTCCCTCAAGGTATGCAAGGTTTCCCCAAAGAAGTAATCCTTGGGGGGGAGACAGAGGGATTGGACTCCTCTGCATCAGAATCCTCAAAAGGGGAGTATGAATGTTCCTGGTCCTCAGAATGTTCTGATGTAATGGAGGCCTGGTCCGAGGAAGGATATTCTTCCTCCACTCTGGGCCTTTTGTCCGAGGAGAGTTGAGAACCCCTGATAAGAGTAATCAAATCCTCAGCCATTTTGAGCATCTGCTTTTTAGGCATGGGGGCTTGAGAGGGGCCCTGTAGAGCTTGTCTTTTAGTATGCATGGCTGCTTTAAAATTAGTGAAAGCCTTAATGGAAAAAGAAGGCCTGATGACACCTTGAGAGGAGGCAGGCCTGTCTAAACTCCGAGTTTCCCCGCCAAAAGTGGCTTCGGCATCTGTAGTCGGGGTGTGGGCCGAAGAGATTGCGACCTCGGGCACAGAAGACACCGCTAATGAAGTGTCATCGGTAGTCAGGGGCTGCATAGGCGCCTCGCTGAGAACCGGAGCACCTGTAGTCAGCTTTAGCGTGGTGTCGGTAGAAGTCGTGGACCTCGTATGTCGGTCCTTATCTTTGCGTCTTACTCAAAACTGGAGTCGGAGAATCCGACGACATAATGTAATTAAATTTTTTACCAAAATAGTGTTGGGCGAACTCCGCCCGACGCTTAATAGTGCATCCGTTGAATGCAGCAGAAAAACGGCAGGCCGAGACGCCGTGGTCTGGGCCTAAGCAAGGAATGCAGAGGGAATGGAAATCCTTATGCGGTATTTGCTTCCCACATGAAATGTAATTATTAACTTTGTCTGACATTGGTCTGAGGCAAGAAAAGTTTTCCCAACGGGGTACTTAGCTTTCAAGAAGTTTTCGGTTGAAAAAAATTCGTAATCTCAGGAGCTGGCCGACTGGCACTTGGGAACTGCTTCTGCTTCGGGCACCGCGTGGCAAGAAAGACTCAAGAAAATGGCGTCAGCTGGTTCTTTTATACCCCTGTCGCACTGACGTCAGGAAAGAAGCGACGACATCTGACGCCGGACCTAGACTTAACGGCAGGAAAACACATCTGTTATGACTGCAGCTGTATGCACGATGAACATGCACCCTAATCCTGGGTGGCTCACAGGAGAACATTCCTGAGCACAGTGGAACCAAACGTAGCCCTGTCCCTGGAGGTCCTATCCACTTTGTAAAGAGTAATAAATGTATGAGGTTTTGACCACGTGGCAGCTGCACAGATGGTATCTAAAGGCAAGCGATCTGCATGAGCCAATGATGTAGAAACAGCTCGTGTAGAATGGGCTTTGATGTTAGTTTCTAATGGTTGATTAGTGGAAGTATAAATGAATCTGATGCAGATGGAGAACCACTTGGAGAGTGTGGCTTTTGACACTGCAAAACCTTTCTTATTCTCTGCATAAGAAACGAAGAGTTGATTCGATTGTCTGAAATCCTTAGTTCTATCTAGGTAGAACCTCAGTTGTCTATGTACATCAAGCTTGTGCAACATATTCCAGTTTGTTGGTATGGTGTTTGAAGAAGGTTGGGAGCTCAATGGACTGATTTAAGTTGTTTTCTGAAGCAATCTTGGGAAGAAAGGTGGGATTAGTCCTGAGGGATACCCTGTCAGGGTGAAAAATCAAGTATGGGGGTTTGGAGGACAATGCTTGAAGTTCAGAGACCCTATGTGCAGATGTAATGGCTACCAGGAATAAAGTTTTCCAAGACAAACTTTAGATAGCAAGATGAAGCGGGTTCAAAGGGCACGAGCATCAGTTGGGATAAAACCAGATTCAAATTCCAGGGGTAGATAGGATGCCTAATAGGTGGCCTGAGATGGTGGGTTCCTTTTAAGAATGCTTTACATAGTCTATGCGACATGATGTTGGAGCCGTTAAAGCCTACATGGAAGTTTGAGATAGCAGCTAACTGAACTCTAATGGTGGCAGCTGCCACGCCATCATGGAACAAGGAAGACAGGAATTCCAAGATGGTATGGACAGCTGCTACATAAGGGTCAGTGTCATGTTTGGAAGCCCAGTGAACAAAACGTTTCCATTTGCTATTATATAGTTTCCTGGTGGAGAGTTTGAGAGAGGAAACTATGTGTTGGACCGCAGCAGATAAATCTTGTGACCTGGCTAATGTGGGAATTGGAACAGCCAATCTGTCAGTTTCAGGGAAGTGAGGGAGGGATGGAGAACTCCCGACGAATGAGTCAGACGATCCGGCACTGGGTCCAGGATCCATGGTTCTTCCAGTTGATACTTCTGCAGGTACTTCTGCAGGAAGGGAAACCAAATCTGTTGAGGCCAAGACGGGGCTATCAAGATCACAGTCCTTCCAAGACTTTTGGCTTTCTGCATAAATTTGGGAATTAGGGGTATCGGCAGAAAGGCATATAGGAGGCCCGAGGGCCAATCATGTACGAGCGCGTCCCTGGGTTCGTTCCCCAGAGGTGGATAAAGGGCAAAATAGCTGCAGCATTTGGCATTCATCGGAGATGCAAACAGGTCGCAGCAAGGCTGGCCCCATCTGCAGAAAATGCTTTCCGCTACCTGTTTGAGACACCACTCGTGGGGCAAAAGCATGGCTCTGCCAAGTTTGTCCGCTATCAGGTTGGATGACCCTGGGATGTGCGTTGCTATCAGAAAGCGTCTGGTGGATACAGCCCATTGCCAAATCCTTTGGGCCTCCTGGCATAAAGGGTACGATCTGGTTCCCCCTTGTTTGTTCATGTACCAGACAACAGACATGTCAGTCTGAATAGCAATTGTGCCTGGAGGAAGAGAGTCGTGAAAGTGCAACGCTAGGAACACCGCTCTGAGCTCCAGGACATTTATATGCAAGTTTGTTAACATGATTGACCAAGTGCCTTGGACAGTCTTTTCCTGAAATAGCCCCCCCCCCCCCCACCCTGTCAGGGAAGCATCCGTGGTCACTGTGGGTTGGGGAAGAATGAAGGGACATCCGATTATCACTTAGTCACTGTTCAGCCACTAAGTGAGATCCTTCTTGTAAAGACTGGTTAACCAGATCTCGTGAGACATGGGTAGTTTTTGGCAAGACCATTGTACGAAGAGTAACCACTGGAGTATTCCCATGTGCATGCGTCTTAACGGGACTGCTATCAATATGGCTGCCACAGTTCCTAAAAGCTGCAGTATCTGGGACGCTGGAGCTTTGCTGCAGGTTGAGACTGGATACTTGATCTTTTAGAGTTACGATTCTTGATTGGGGCAATCTGATACTTGTGTTCACGGTGTCTAGTTCTGCCCCTATAAATGTAATAAGCTGCGAGGGCGATAACGCAGATTTTTTGAAGTTTAGGGTTATGCCCAACTGGGAACAAAAGTCTATAGTGTAGTGTCTTGTTTGGATTAGTTGATGCCTGGAGGTGGCGGTGAGGAGCCAGTCGTCCAGATATGGAAACACTGAATCCCAACAGTCTCAGGTGAGCCGTGACCGCTGCCATACCTGTGGTGAGGCCAAAGGGCAGGGCTCTGAATTGGTAATGACTGGCTCCCAGCCGGAAATGCAAGTGATCTCTGGATGATCTGTCCATTCTGATGTGGAAGTAAGCATCCTTGAGATCTATAGAACACATCCAATCGCCAGTTGATAAAAACGGGAGGATCAACTGCAGCATGACCATCCGGAACTTTTCCTTCTTGACTAAGGTGTTGAGTTTGCTGAGGTCTAGTATGGGCCTCCAGTCCCCTGTTTTCTTTGGAACTAAAAAGAACCTTGAGTAAGTTCCGGATCCTATTTGGTCCGCCGGGACTGGCTGGATGACTCGTCTAGCAAGTTTTGGATTTCTATAGCTGCTAGTTTTCTCAGACTGGGTGGAACGTCTGGAATCTTTGTACATATGGGTGGGGGTTTTGTAAAGGGAATATAATAACCTCTGGCAAGGACGCTTTTTACCCAAGAATACGATGTAATGTTTAGCTAGGTGTTTGGGTATAAAGCCAAGCGACCCCAGACTGCCACCAGAGTAGGACAGCCGGGCTTCCTTTCAGGAAAGCTGATAGGGCTTACCAGAGAAGTGATCCCTGTCGGCCTGGTTTTGCGGACCGCCTTTGCCGTTAGGATGGCGTCTTCCGTTTCTGCCCCCTCCTCTGCCTTTAGAGCGGGTATCCGTAGGTGTGTTTTGGAAGGCTCCTTGATGTTTTCGGAACCACATTTTCCCACTTCGCTGCCCTTTGGGGTACGGTCTAGTTGGAGTGGAAAAACGAACCCCCACCGCAGACAGAATCTTCCCTTCTTGTTCACACCTAGTTAGCGTCTCCTTAACTTTGGGTCCGAACAAGGCAGACCCGTCAAATGGGGTGTTGACAAAGGAAGACTTAAAGGCTTCCGCAAAGGAACATCCAGGATGGTGTCGTAAGAGCGATCGCTGAGCCTGCCTCCCTACTCGATCCATCGGCAGCATACGAAATGAGTCGCATGGATGAGTTTACTATAAAGTTAAGGGTGTTGAGCTGTGCAGTCACCTTTTCAGAGACTGCATCAGCTGTGTTAACCTGGAGAGCATCTCCCAGCTCCTTTAGGAGATCTCGTTGAAGGCGGGTAAAGTGTCAGGTAGTTGAGCAACCTCATGGAAAATGCCGAAGAACTAAACATGCGTTTCCCACATCTGTCCATCGTCCTAGAATCCCTATTAGGAGGATGGACAGCAGAAGAGATTTCAGACATATCTTTTTTGGTGGCCGCCACCACCATGGCATCAACTGGGACTCCCTTTATAAGAAAGGCCTTGTCAGTGGGGGAACTAATGAATTTGTTGGGCCTGACGGGGACCAGTTCCACTGAGTCAGGGGACTCCAACGCCCTACGAGCAACCAGCTCCATCAGTTTATCGAAGGGCGGAGTAACCCAGGAGGTGGATGGTTGAGATCCAAAGGCCTTCAGGAGAACCGATTCGTCCTCAGAAGGGGCAAGGGACTGCCAATTGCCCCTCTGCCTTAAAATTTCCAATATGTCTGCGAATGAGACATCCTCTGAGGGGGATCGTAGGGACCCTTCTGATTCCTCCAAGTCTGTATCAGATGTCAGGGATTCCTGTGGGGAATCCAAGTGCCTCCTCTTACACAATCTCTTTCTAGGTACTTCGTCGGTGGGGGCATCCGGTGAAGTCCCTAGAGAGGAGGGGCCACCCAATGGGGATACCTGAGGCCCTGGATCTCGACGTTTTGTGGGGATCTGTGGGGAAGAGGTAGAATGAGGCCCCTTAGGGGGAGGGGAGGACAGATCCGATGAGGTAGTGGTCTTGGAAGCCATGACCTTCCTCATGGCATTGAAGGCACCAGAATCAGAGTCTGAGAAGTCAGTCGGCTCCGAAGAGACCGGCTGACCCTCCCGGGCCGAAACCCTCCGCTCCAATCCAGAGGATAGAGCCGAAGCCACCTCCGCTGAAGCTCCAAGTGGAAGAGACGGCACCGAAGTATCAGTTCAACTCTCCACCCCGTAGCCAGCGAGGGACTGTCGGCCCAGAGATTCCCCGGTCGGAACAGAGGAGATCAAGGTCGATGGTGCCGAGAGAGGTGGATCGAACCTCGGCTCCAAGGGTCCTACCAATATCCGTTCCGTCTGCCCCAACTCTGAATGCTCGATTGGCTTCGGAGGAGGAGGTGGAGAAGACAGAGGGGATTTCAGGCATCAAAACCGAATGGCTCGAAGCAGTTAACATTTTGGCTAGGGCCGGGTTCTCTAAGAGCCTCTTAACCACTCGGTCCAGATCCACATCGAAAGCCTCAAATGTGTCTAGGGATGGGTCGAAGGGGCCGAAGATGGAACCGACTGAAGGATTGGAGATTGCGGAACCTCCAATATCTGTTCCACAACTGGGCCCCGAGGTAAGGACTAGACACACTGTTCCAAGGACTGTGGAGCCAATGTATGGACCATACCTGAAGAACTCTGAGCCGATGACTTGGGCTCCGAGGATCCTTTGAAACACCTCGACCCCTTCGAAGCCTTGGAAGAGGTATCAGCCTTATCTGAACTAGCCTGAACCTCAGGCCTCCGGAGTCCTCTATCTACCAATTTCCTTCGCCTTTCCAGGAGAACCCTGGCACTAAAAGG
>NC_056741.1:472460621-472491943 GCF_019279795.1 Protopterus annectens
CCCTCTGAGGATAGGGCACAGCAGTGAGAAATTGATTTCTAGTTGATGGGTAGCGTTTCAGAAATGAAGCTGCATACAAAGCTGACAGGTAGCTTGGATACAAAAGGAGTTTAGTAGCTTGAGGAGACGTAGGGGACTAGCAGTTTTAGGATTTTGACTTTTGTATCCCTTTTTTGTGATCCTCTTGGGGCAAATTAAAAGGGAACTGCATAGCCTCTGGACACCCACACCTATGTGTCTGTGGTGATGGCTTCCCAAACTTTACTGGAGAGCGAAGTGGCCCATCTCCAGAAACAGTCAGGAAACCCTTTAGTGCAACCAAAACGGCTTCCTGGAGAAGACTCCATAGAAATCTTGGTTGTGTGGACTACCTCTACCACAAGGTTGGCGTCAGTTATGGTTACCCCCCCGTCACAAGAGAAATCTTACCCAGAAGTCTCCTGGAAAGGCTGTCATGCTTTAAGGAATAACAGACCCTTAACCCCTTTCTGATTCCTGAAATATGACTACTGGAGATTGGAAAAATGCACTCCTATGGCAGTCTTTTCATCCTGCTCACTTCTAGGTAACGTCTCTGACTTTTGAGCCAAAAAGGAAGAATAGAGTGAAGCATTAACAGAGGACACCTTTAAGCAGTCCACACACTTTCACAAATCACATCCAGGGCTGTCGGCACATGGTGATAGGTGATGCAGTGCCAGCTGCTGCACTGGACAACAGCCACATGGACACGTCAGTGAAACTACAGCTGACAGACACTAGAGTCATTAGAGTCAATGGTGACAACCAATCTTCACCACAGACAACTCCCCAAGTCTTACTGAACTCTTGTCAAATCAGCCAGTAGTAAAGTGAATGCAATGCAAAGGTGACCGAAATGCACATGCACTTTTCCAAACAGTCCTCCGCCCAAAACACCATGTTGGGAAGATGGATGGAAGAACTCTCTTCCAAGATATCCTTTTTGTGGCAGCCACTGCCAATCGCATCAACTACAGGACTGTTATTCCTGTGTGGTCTGTCCTTAAGTGCAGTCAAAGTCTTTCAGCATTTCCTGAGGATTGGTTCTACTATATCAGGTTCCCTCCAGGTCTTGAAAGACAACAGGTCAATAACAGTGTATGGAGGAAGGACCACCCAGGATGGAGATCGGCCTATGCCAAAGGTCTCCAGAAACAGACTCCTCTAGGAATGGGGTTTCTGCAGTCCATCCCTCATTCACTTTCAGTTCCATATCAGCAAAGGCCATGTCATTATGGGGGGGTTAGGAGAAACCTCCCCTTCCAGAGGTATGTGTTCTCAGAGAGATTTAAATAGAATTTAAGTGATTTTCCCCTCTACCTACTCTATGCCTTTCCCCATACTCTCTGTTTCTTCTGGGTCTTCTCTGACCAATGACTTTAAGGCAGGAAGGGGACCAGAAGCACGGGTTGGGCTGGAGCCAGCTGTCACCCTCTCTCAGACCCAGAGGAAGGGTTACGATCCAAAGCTGCTGCCTGTCATCCTGTCTCCAAACAGGAAAAAAATCCTCTCTAGTGTGTCAAAATCAGAGGCCAAAGTCAAACGACCAGACTAGGCACTTCTTGGAACAAAGTATTTGATAGAGACCCCAAGTATCTGGTGCTAACCCAACTGGCTCTAACAGAGAAACTGGGGACAAACCATCAACTGCCAAAGCTCCAAGAGGTAGGGATGACTCCAGAACTTGGAGGGTTAACCCCAACTGTGCAGCGATGCCCCTGAACACAGTCCCAAGCCACACACAGCTCAGAGAATGCTGGAGTTGAGAATGCCAAGGAAGGTGTTGGTGTCTGAAGCAGCCAAGCCCTCGGAACAGATTAGTGAGGGTAGCACAGCCAGACCCATGAACACCACAGTTGAAGGAACCTGTGCAGGGAAGGCAACAGCAGGAGCCGAAACATCAGACAATGGTACCAAGAAAACAAGGAGGATCTTTTAACTGAATCAGTCTCTGCATAAAGGACTGCATCAACTGTTCTAAGTCTGACAGCTTCATGCTCCCAACTGATTGGCTGGACAAATAGAAAATGCCACAGATAGAGGTTTGGAAGCCCTCCTTTCAGGATCTGAAATGGAGAAGCTTGTATCTGGCCTGGACAGGCTGAAGACTACAGGGAAAACTTTGCTGAAGTAACTAGCAAAAAGGGGGTATGCAAGACACCCAAACTATTAGAGCCCTTAGTTAAGAAAGGAGTGGGAGACTTTGGTTTCTCAGACACAGGCAGTACAGAAGACCACAGCCACCTGGACAGGGTCAACCCAAATGTAGGCAGCACCTTCAACTCCGTTTTTCTTCAGCCAACGAGGCAGACTGCTTACGGTCCCCTCGATCCTCGGAATGGTACTTAGGGTCCTTGTCCCAGGACCACCACTCCCTCTCTCTCAAGCTTATTACTGGGAGAAGAGGAGGAAGACGTTGCTGCAGATAGACAGAGCATCTCTTGATCACCAACTTGGACAGGTGGTCATTGAGAGCCCAGGTCCTGAAGGCATCATATGTGGAACAATACATTTCCAAGTGAGCAGTGCCCAAACAACAGACACAATGGACACTGGCATCTTGGAGGCAACTTGTGTCCACAAGCCATACATTTAAGTTTTTTTCTTCACTTTCCTTGTCCTAAAAAGAGACCAATAACACACCACAGTACGCAATAAACACCCTCTAACTATACAGTAATAACACCACTAAATTACCTGACAACCTAAAGTCCTAGCAGAGAAAACACCAATACACTAATAAAATTTTCATACACTATATTATAAAGAAAACAGCCCTGAGAGAGAGAGAGAGAGAGAGAGAGAGAGAGAGAAATGTTTAAGCTACCTTAACTAACCAGATTAACAACAAACAAACCTACACCCACTGAACAGTAACCTACTCTGACTAGGGTAGGAGGATTACTGCAACAGCTAACAGCCAAATGATAGTGAGTGGAGCTCTCTGACTTTGAAGCACGCTAAGGTGGCAAATGAAGTCAGTTGAAAGGAGGGAAGAACAAAGTACTATGGGTAAAGGCAAAGAAGCTCTCAAGCCTAAGATTCTTGAGTGGCCAGTGTCAAATCTAATAATGTACAGGTTGAAGCCAGATGGAGAAGACATCAGATCAAAAGATTACACACTATCATTGCAAAATAAAGCAGACAAAAAGTTTGGATTTTGATTTGCCAAAAAATTTATATTAAAAACTTTTTGCATCTTATATTTACTTAATGTCTCCGTTTCATCCCCCCCCCCCTCCCGATTGTGTAATGAAGCAAGCTGCATTATTTTTATTGGTAATGTCTGAATTTAATGATTCTTGTAAATATTGTAACTATCCTGCTGCAGCCACCCCTGTATTGCAATTACCTTATTGCATTAGTGCAGTGGAACTTATCCTCAGACCTTCACTGAAATTGGACTTTGTTCAGCCCAGTGGACCTTCTCTGTAAACAAATGTCAAATAAAATTCTGTAGAGCACAGTAGTGGTACTCCTACCACAGGAAGGAGGAAAAGAACAGTTGTGTACACTTACCATAAATGTAGACGTTAGAGTGTATTCTACCCCAAAAGCAGATAACCCAAATGTGATGACTGCAACAGTGAAACACGAAGAACAATCAGCATTTTGCATACATCCAGCATAAATTCAACAAACTTCACCTCTCCCAGAAGGACTAATGAACACAACTATGTAGTAAGGCTTTTACTTGGATTTCACAGGCAAGCACACTTGCAGAAAGTGTTTGCATAAAAACAGATCATACAAAGACAAACAGGAAAGTTACAGAATGCCCCTACCTTCTCCTGCTCTTTGGTGGTCCCCTGACAAAACACCAGTCGACACTTATAGGCTGACCCAGCAAGTCCTGTCCATTAAGATTCTCCATGGCTGCTTGAGCTTCTTTGTAAGTTTCATATTCCACAAGTGCATATCCCTGCAAGCAGAATGACAGTTAATGGATCACTTAATATTACAATCTTAAGTACATATCAGTAGATTGCAACAAAAAAAGAACTTAACAGCAGAATAGAAAAACAGGAAACAGAGTTTTAAACATATGATGCAAAATACGGGCAAGTACAGATCAAAAGACTACAGGTACCCACAAACCAAATAGTTTTCTTGTGCAAAAAGTGGTTCTGCCATTCTAAAGCCTTACTATGCTGGACAGACAGTAGTTTGAAAGCAATACTTCAGGGAGAAGGTGTACCCTCCTGCTGAAAATTTTCAGTCTTTACCTGCAAGACTGCTCTGTAAAACGTTTACACAGAACCTAAATGGTAAAGTGATCGACTGAAATATGCTTGCCTATTATATGCAAAAGGTTCTGAATCATTTGCCTCTTTTGTACCAAAATTATTCTAAATGCCTACACAATATTCCTTATACAGCAATGCAACCTGGAACTATCTACTTTCAGTGTTTACTTCCTAAACCTTTAAGTGCAGTTTAAAAAGTTGATGCGCTAAGAGTGTTGTATTGTACTCCGATTAACATGCAAAAATGCAGTATTACATGTATGGGCTTTAAATACAGCACTCAAGTGCTCAAGAAGTCAAAAAGTACCAGTTTTAATGTTAGCGATGAAAAAGGACTGGATGAAGTTTATATTCAAAAATTCAACTCAACACAAACTCCTACAGTAAATAAATCAGTCAAGAGCTTATCCAAGACTAACGGACTTTTGTTAAAGAATATTCAAAGGAAAACCCAAACAAAAACAGTCTGGGGGAAAAAAACACAAATGGTACTCGCATGTCAAGTGACTACTGCCACAACTGTTAATTTCTAGTGAATGGCACATGCATTATCTCAAAGTGTAGGATTTTCAAATCTTTCACAGATATCATTTATATAACCTCTCAGTGGCTCTTCGTCCATCCTCAACTTCACTTGTGCGTGCCTGAATTTAAAACTTACAAAAATTGTCAGATACTTCTAAGTGTGATATTGATCAATGTCTTTTCCAAGCATCTTTAAAGAAAATAATTTTTTTAACCTAAGTGATGCTTGATATCACAGAGACCCAATAACACTGTACAGGGTACAGACTTGAGATGATCACTTCAGATGACTGAAAAAGAAGTTATGTATCTACCATAACGTTCCATGTTAGTGGTCTTCATCTCGCCTTCCTTCTTGCTGGTTGGGATCAGAGACATTCCTTTGCTCCGACTCTGCCATCTTCAATACCTCAAGAGCTGTTTACTGGCTCGAGGCTACCCCTTATCCCGCAATGCCTAGCGATAGCTACCCAGATCTCGTTTGAAATGGTTAACTCCAGACATAACATAATAAATAAGTCAAAAAATCAGTTGACTATACCTGCCATATTCTCTTAAGTCAATAAAGGAAAAGTACAGTTTTGTACCTACCATAAATGTAGATGTCCGATAGACATGCAACTGCAGTCATAACATGTGGGTTGTCCTGCCTCAGGCAGCCCTCGGTCGGCCGGATTCCAAAGTCTGGGTCCAACGTCGGCTGATGTCGCATTTCTCTCCGACGTCAGAGCGGCTGGAGTACATAAGCATCAGCCGACGCCATTTTCTTCAGTGTTTCTTGCCCCAGATGCCAGGTGCCCTCCAAGGAAGGCTGTAAACAAATTGGAAGACAAAAACAGGATTCCAAACAAATAAATGAGCAATAAAACAAATACACCATAACAGATATCCCCAGCTAAGAGTAACAGGGATAGGAGTGGACCCTAGGCATAGAGGGGTATGGAGGGAGGGAAAATCCGACTGCAGTTGCATGTCTATCGAACATCTACATTTATGGTAGGTACAAAACTGTACTATGTCCTTCAAGAATGCAACTGCAGTCATAACATGTGGGTAGAATACCATAGCTTAGCTGGGGGAGGAGGTATGCACTAGGAAAGAGATGGTGTAACAATCTAGGACTGCCGAAGCAAAGCCTGCTCTGGATCTGGAATATAGAGGGAGATTGTAGTGTTTGGAGAATGTATGCACGGAGCTCCATGTAGCAGCTTCTAGAATGTCCTTGGTAGGCACCCCTCTTAAAAATGCTGTAGAGGTGGCTGTAGCTCTGGTGGAATGTGGTCTGACATTGGCTGGAACAGTCTTTCCATGAAAGGAATAACAGAATCTGATGCAATGTCCAATCCATTTAGAAATAGTCCGTTTTGAAATTGCTTTTCCCTGGACTGCAGGCGTAAGCTACAAAAGTTGTTCAGACTTCCTACTGGCCTTGGTTCTGTCCAGGTAGTATCGAAGTTGTCTGTGAATGTCCAAGGTATGCAAAAGTCTTTCCCCCTTATTCTCAGGATTGGGGAGGAAAGCAGGCAGATGAATGGCTTGATTTAGAGAAACCCTAGATACCACCTTTGGCATAAAAGTAGGGTTGGTCCTTAATGAAACCCTGTCTCTGTGGAAAATAATAAAGGGTGGTATTGCCATTAGGGCCTGTAGCTCCGAAACCCTTCTTGCTGAGGTAATTGCCAACAGGAAAGCTGTCTTCCATGATAGAAATTGCAAGTCAACTGAAGCTGCTGGCTCAAAAGGAGGTAGAGTCAGTTTTTCTAAGACAAAATTGAGGTCCCAGGCTGGCACTGGGGCTTTATTTGGTGGCTTAATGTTCTTGATTCCCCTGAGGAATTGTCTTAGTAAGGGGTGAGAGAAAACAGGAGGATCAGTGTTGTATCTAGCTGAAATAGCAGATGCATGTATCTTTATGGAAGAATATGAGAGGCCGTTCTTTAACATATCTGCCAAATATTCCAAGATAAGTGGGATGCTCAGCAATGAAGCATCATGTCCCTTGCTGGTATTCCAATTGCTGTATCTTTTCCACTTTGCTAAGTAAACCTTTCTGGTGGATGGTCTTCGAGCCTCTTAGTATCCGCTGAACTTCCTTAGAGAGAGATAAGCTGAAGTTATTTATGGGATTTCCCAAGCTGTTAGCTGCAGTGTCTGAAGGTTTGGATGCAGTGTTTCGAAATTGTATTGAGTCAAAAGTAGAGGCCATTGAGGGAGGGCCCACCTCCTGGTGTGACACATGCTCCGTAGTAGTGGGTACCAGTGTTGTCTTGGCCAATCCGGAGCTATTATGATTCCCTTGGGCTTCTCTGCTTTGATCTTTAGTAATACTGAGGTCATCAGTGGGAGAGGTGGGAATGCATAGATTGCTAGGGAGTTCCAGTTGAATGAGAGGGCATCTATTTTTCCAAGCTTTTGGATGGTATGTCCTTGTGCAAAATTTTGGTAGAAGATGGTTGAGGTGAGAGGCAAATAGGTCCACTTCTGGCTTGCCCCATGTCGAAGTGAGTTGTCTGAAGGCCTTCGGATGTAACCTCCACTCGTGTGGATCTGTGAAATTCCTGCTTAGGCTGTCCGCCAACACATTGTCTTTTCCTGGAACAAACTGGGATTGTAACTGGATGTTTAGGCTCAGTGATTTCTCCCAAAGCAGCATTGTCAGTCTGCAAAGGGGGTATGAGTGGGTGCCCCCCTGCTTGTTTATGTACCACATCACAGTGGTGTTGTCTGTCCGTATCATTAAATGGCCTTGCTGGAGTTGGTGTTGAAAAGCCTCGATGGCATGCATTACTGCCAGCATTTCCTTTTGGTTTATATGCAGATGTGTTTCCTTTGGAGACCATTGTCCTTGTATACACCTGCCTTCCATGTGCACCCCCCCATCCAAGGTCTGAGGCGTCTGTAGTCATGGTCTGGGTTATCTGTGGTTTTTTGAATGACATACCTGTGTTTTCCTGGCTCACCGAGGCCCACCATAGGAATTCCTTTTGTAGGCATGGAATGAGTGGTATGATTGTCTCCAAGTTGTTGCTGTGTTGAGACCAAATGCTTTTTAGGTACCAATGAAGCTTTCTCATGTGTAGTTTTGCTAATGGAACCAGTAGAATGCAGGATGCCATGTAACCCAGGGCCTGTAGGAATCTCCTTGCAGTCATCTGGGTGAGTTTTGCTAAACCTTTGAAGTAATGAGTTAACTTTTCTTGCTTGTCTTCTGTCAGGTAAGCCATCTGAGAGGCTGTGTCTAGTTTGGCTCCTAAGATGATTATTTGCTGGGATGGCTGCAGTCTTGACTTTTGGAAGTTGACTGTGTATCCCAGAGCTTGAAGTAATCGTATGACATAATCCAGGTTTCTTGTCAACATCAATTTGTCGTCCGCTTGTATGAGGCAGTCGTCCAGGTACGGGTAAATTTGTATACCCTGGAGCCTGCAATGAGCAATTACTGAAGCCAGGCATTTTGTAAATACTCTGGGCGCAGTAGATGAGCCAAATGGCAATGCTGAGAATTGATAATGCTCTGGCCCTGCAAGAAATCTGAGGTATCTTCTGCAGCTGTGTCTGATAGGGACATGCAGGTATGCCTCCTTGAGGTCCAGAGTAATCAGCCACGACTCCTTGCCCAGCATGGGAAGGAGTTGCTGTAGAGTCAGCATTTTAAACTTTGGTACTATGAGAAAGGTGTTTAATGCGGACAAGTCCAGTATTGGTCTCCATTGAGATTCTTTTCTTGGAACAAGGAACAGTCGTGAGTAAAACCCCTGTTCTTGTTCTTGCTGTGGAACTCTTTCTATTGCTTTCATTCGAGTCAGCAGAGTGATTTGTTTGATAGCCTCTGCCCTTTGATTTTGTGATAGGTTTGGCATGCCTTGTTTTCTTGGTAAGGTATGAAAATGAAACCTGTACCCTCGGTCTATAATGTCCAAAATCCATTTGTCCTTTGTCAGTCTGTGCCAGTTTTCTGCAAACAGAGATAATTTCCCGCCCAAGGGAGCTTCTAGTTGTTCCCTGACAGGCGGTAGTAGAGGAAAGTCATTGAGTTTGTGGTTGTTGGGCAGGTGAAACCCCTGCGTCACTTCTTTGGTTTCCTGGCTGCCATTGTCGTCCCCTGTAAGGGCCTCTGTATTGGCCTCTTCCTCGGCCACGTCTGTTCTTACCCCTTTGAAACTTTTCTGGATTAGGAAAGGACCAGTTTTTTGAAGGCCAATTCCTACTGAATCTGGGGGGTTGAACCTGGAGGAAATCTTTCACAGTCTGAACTGATTTTGCTTTTTCTTCGATGGTCTTTAACACATCCTTAGCATTTGTACCAAAAAGCTTGTTCTTTTCCAAAGGTGCATCCAGAAGTTTTGCTTTTACATGATCTGGTAGAGGTTGGTCTTTTAACCAAGCATGTCTACGAATCACTGCCCCTGTCATAGCTGCCCTACATGAAGCTTCCAGTGCATCATATCCACACTGCAGGAAGTGATTGCTTACTTGCTGAGTGTTATGTACAGCTTCCTGCAAAGTCTTCCTATCTAAAGGATCAGGAGAAGCTAATATTTTTTGTAAATCTTCTAAGAGATAATCCTGATATTGTAACATATGAAAAAGACAATTTAAAGCTCTCATAGATAAGGTAGTGGATGTGTAAACCTTTTTGCCCCATCTCTCTAATGACCTTGCTTCCCTGTTGGAGGGCAAAGGATTTTTTGAGGTGGAGGCTGAAACTCCTTTAGGCCCCTGTGAAATAGTTTCCAAATCAGCAGAATGGGCCCTGAATAAATGGGAATGAGTTTCTGGGACCCAGTAATACCTGTCTGGCTTGGCTGGAGCGGGAGGAAGAGAATCAGGGGTAGCACTAGAGTCAGAATACAAATCATCCAGAACATCAAGTACAGGAGGAATAGCTAAGGGCCTGTGCTGAGGCTTCTTAAGGAAAGTCCTAAGGCGTTTCCTAGAATCAGAATATTCCTGACCCTGCCACTTGAAATGTTCCCTCATGGTGTGCAGAACTTCCCCAAAAGAAATATACTCAGGAGGAGAGGCCGAAGGGATGGAATCTTCTGCATCCGAGTCCTCATAAGTCTGGAAGAGCTCTTCCTGGCTATCAGAGTGGACAGAGCCCTCAGAGTCTTCATCTGAAGGAGTAGGGTCAGAGGGTTCAACCCGGGGCCTTTTATCAGGAGGAGGCTGGGATGCTCTCTCAGGATGGGCCTGTGAACCTCTAATCATGGAAATTAAATCAGCCGCCATGGACATAATTTGTGTCTCCGGAGTCGGCTGAGGTAAGGATTTAGAAGTAATATGCTTTGTTTTGCTGGCTGCCTTAGCCCTAGTGTAGGCCTTAATAGACATGGCCATAGGAGGCCTGGCAGCTCCATGTGCAGGAGTGACCTTGTCTACAGCAATGGTCTCGGGCATTTCCTCGGTTTCGGTATCCGGAGTAAAGTCTATAACTGGAGGAGTAATGTCTGGAATCGGAGTAGTCGGCAATGCGGTGTCCTCGGTTCGGAGCGGTGGAGAGACCGTCTCAGAGGGAACAGGAGCACTCGCGCTAGGTTTTGGCGTGGAGTAGGTGGTAGACGCGGGCCGAGGATGTCAGTCCCGGTCTTTTCGCTTTTTGGGTGTTTGCGATGTCGGAAGATCCGACGGCATGGTGTAGGCAAATTTATCGCCAAAAAAATCTTCAGCGAACTCAGCCCGGCGCCTGAGAGTGCACTTGTTGAAGCGAGCACAGGCTACACAGGCCGAGACGTCGTGGTCTGGGCCCAGGCAAGGGAGGCAGTAAGAGTGGAAATCCTTATGACGTATTTGTTTACCACAAAAAAGACAATTGTTAACTTTCAGTAATTTCTGACATCGGCTGAGGCAAGAAAAGGTCCCCAACGGGGTACTTAGCTTTTTCGATGACTTCGGTATCGTAGAATACAGGAGCCGACCGACCGGCACTTGCGAACTGCTTCTGCTTCGGGCACCGCGGCAAGAAAGACTGAAGAAAATGGCGTTGGCTGATGCTTATGTACTCCAGCCGCTCTGACGTCGGAGAGAAATGCGACATCAGCAGACGTCGGACCCAGACTTTGGAATCCAGTCAACCGAGGGCTGCCTGAGGCAGGACAACCCACATGTTATGACTGCAGTTGCATTCTTGAAGGACATTAAGAGAACACAGCCAGTGAAACAGAAAGAAACTCCTCGCGATCCGCTAGGACAGGGGGTTGGACGGTGGGACGCAAGGAAGGAAGGCGAGATGAAGACAACTAACATGGAACATTATGGTAGGTACATAACTTCTTTATGTTAAGTTGTCTATCTCGCCTTTGTTCTTGCTGGTTGGGACAGCGTCCCTAGCACCTAAAAACCTGGGTGGCTCAGTGGAACAGACTCTTCAGAACAGTAGAACCAAAGTCGGCTCTGCTCCTGGAGACCATATCCAACTTGTGATGACAAATAAAAAGGTATGAGGGTTTGCCCACGTGGCAGTTGCACAGATGGAATCCATGGGCAACCTAGACTGGAAGGCTACAGAGGTGGCCAAGGCCCTAGCAGAATGACCTGTTTAATAGTAATTGTTTGTTCTTTAACTGATAAATGAAAGAAATAGGGTGTGACAACCATCTGGACAAGGTTACCTTGAAAACTGGGATACCTTGTTTGCCCAAGGAGTAAGAGAAGAATAGTTGGTCCGACTTCCTTACTTCTTTAGTTCTGTGCAGGTAAAAATGCAATTGCCTATGAACGTCCAGTTGGTGTAGTTTGTATTTTGCCTTGGTGTGATTAGGGAAAAACACAGGAATATCTACAGATTGGTTTAAATTACTTTGAGCAGACTTTAGGGAGAAACGAGGGATTAGTCCTCAGAGCAACCCTGTCCTTATGAAAAACCAAGTATGGAGGACAAACACATAGCGCCTGAAGTTCGGAGACACGTCTGGCTAAAGTAATAGCTACCAGAAAGTGCGTCTTCCAAGATAGGAACTTGATAGAGCAGGCCGCTACTGGTTCAAAAGGGGGCAGAATTAAGGAGGTTAGCACTAAATTAAGGTGCTAAGGAGGAGGGGGATCTCTCACTGGAGGCCTAAGAAGAGTTGCCCCTCAAAAAAGTTTTACATAGCTTATGAGACAATGTTAGAGTTCGAAAAACCAACATGAAAGTTAGAAATGGCTGCCATTTGTACCCTGATCGTAAAAGGAGTGGACCCGGAATGAGAGAGTTGAGCTAGGAATTCCAAGATTTCGTGGACTGGGGCTGAAAAGGGATCCACATTCCTAGTCTTTGCCCAACAAGAAAATGTTTCCATTTGCTAGCATAAGTTTTCCTTCTTGTAGACTTGAGGACACGATAATGTCACGGAATGCTGGGAAGCTTGGCTAAGGTTGGAAGTGGAGCAACCAAGCTGTGAGCTGGAGAGTTTTGAATGATTTATGCAACCAGCCTGATTGATGAACCAGGTGGTCTGGAATTGGGTCCAGAGTCCAGGGTTGATCAGGAAGGTAACTGTGCAGGAACAGGAACCATATCTGTCGATGCCAGTAGCAAGCAATGAGGATAATTTTGCAACCCAATGATATTGCTTTCTGTACAAGTTTGGGTATCAGAGGGAAGGGAGGAAAGGCAAAAAGAAGTCCCTGGGGCAATCCTGGACTAGAGCATCTCTGGGTGTGTGACCCAGAAGCAGAAGAAAAGAGAAGTAGTTGCCACATTTGCTGTTGAAGGGGGTGGCAAAGAGATTGCAGCAAGGCTGTCCCCATTAGCAAAAAACAAGATTTGCAACTTCCTGATTCAGAGACCACTCGTGAGGCATGAGAATAGCTCTGCTGAGCCTGTCTGCTATGATGTTGGATCTCCCAGGGATGTGCGTCACAATCAGAAAACGTTGGGAGGAAATCGCCCACTGCCAAAGTCTGAGTGCTTCTTGACACAGGGGGTTGGGACCTGGTTCAGCCCTGCTTGTTGATGTACCACACCACTGACATGTTGCCCGTTGGAATAGCAATGGTCTCAGGAGGAAGAGAGTCTTGAAGGGCTTGCAACGCCAGGAGCACGGTTCTCATTTCCAGGACATTTATGTGCAGATGGTACTAGTGAGGTTGCCATGTGCCTTGGACTGTCCTGCCCAGATAAATGCCCCCCCCCACCCTATCAGGGAGGCACCTGTGGTCACTGTGGCTACCAGAGGGGGTTGTATGAAAGGTCTGCCGTGATTAACTAGTGGGGAGACCATCCAACAAGACAGATGCCTTTTGCATGCATCCGTGACCATGATCTTTTAGTCACGGGTAGTTCTTGGAAAGAGCACTGCATAAACAGAAGCCACTGAAGAATCCTCATATGAAAGCGCGCCAGTGGGATTAGAAGAAAGGCTGCTGCAATGGAACCTAGAGTTTGAAGGACGTATCTGACTTGGATGCTTTTGCTCTGCATCAGAACCTGTACCTGCTGACGAATTGCAGACAACCATTCTGGTGGTAGCCTTGCAAACATTTCCCTTGTGTCCAAGTTTGCTCCTATGTAAGTGATAGAATGACAGGGCAACAAGGCAGACTTTTCGAAATTTATCGGGATGCCGAGCTGTGAGCAGATTGTGTAGTCCTGTGCTTGTATGAGTTGATGCCTGGTGGTAGCAGTAAAAAGCCAGTCTAGATACGGAAACACCTGGAAATCCTTGACGCCTCAGGTGAGCCGTGACCACTGCCATACATTTGAACACCCTGGGGGCTGTGGTGAGACTAAAGGGCAGAGCTCTGAACTGATGACTGGCCCCCAGCCAGAAGCGAAGATATCTCCTGGAGCGCCTGTCCACCTCTATATGGTAGTACACATCCTGAAGCTCTATAGAGCACATCCAATTGTCCTGACCCAGAAAGGGTAGAATGGACTGTAGCGTGACCATCCGAAACTTCGTTCTTTGCACAGACCCATTTAGTCTGCTGAGATCCAGAATCTGTCTCCAGTCCCCTGTCTTTTTTTGGTACTATAAAGAACTAAGTAAGTTCTGGATCCGTGCTGGTCTGCCGGGACTTCCTGGATGGCTTTTTCTAGCAGTTTTGAAACTTATTACTGCTTGCTCCTTCAGATTGGGTAGAACATCTGGGAGGGTCTTCCTTGACTGTAAAGGGGGCTGATGGAAGAGCATTTTGTAACCTCCAGATATAACGGACCATACCCATCTGTCTTGTGTTAAACTTCGCCAGGCTTTTGGGTACAGCGAAAGTCCCCCCCCCCCCGACTGCCTCCAGAGTTGAGCAGCCAGGCAACCCTTCAGGGATGCTGGAAGGGCTCATCAGAGAAGCATTCTCTGTTGCCCTGGTTCTGCGGACCCCCTCTGCCACGAGGGCGGTGTCTATTACTGTTTTCCCCTCTGCTTCTAGAGGAAAAATCACTACGCGTGTCAGGCAAGGCTCCCTGAGATTTATGGAACCACATCTTCCTACTCTTCTGACCTTGGGGTAGGGTCTAAAGGGAGTGGAAAAATGGGCTCCCATGGCAGTGTGTGTCCTGCCCACACCTAGTCAAAGTGTCTTTCACCTGTGCTCCAAAAAGAAAGGAACCATCAAAGGGAGTGTTGAAGGATGCTCGGAAGGGTTCCGCAAAGTTACACAGCCACATCCAGGCATGCCTCCTAAGGGCCACTCCGGTAGCAGCAGCTCTACTCACCCCATCGGCTGCATAGGAAATGAGTCTCATGGAGGAGTTAACAGAATTAAGTGTCGCTATCTGAGAAGCTACCTTGGCTTGTGCTCCCTCAGCTGTTCGATCTTGGAGGGCATCTCAGAGCTCTTTAAAGAGATCCCTTTGAAGTCGTGTAAAATGACAAAGGTAGTTCAGTGACCTCAAAGAAGGTCGCTGAAGCGAACATTCGCTTCCCATATTGGTCCATCATCCTGGACTCCTTGTTAGGGGGATGGACAGACTAAGAGGTCTCCGCTAACTCTTTTTTGGTGGCTGCTGCTGCCATCATAGCATCAACAGGGACACCTTTCGAAAGGAACTGCTCATCTTGGGATGCTGTAATAAATTTACTAGGTCTCCTCGGAGTTGGTTCCACTGTATCCAGAGCAGACAAAGCCTTTCGAGCCACCACTGTCATAAGTGGATCGAAAGTCAGACACACCCAGGAGGTGGAAGGTCGGGAACCGAAGGCATCCAGAAAGACAGACTCATTCTCAGAAGGGGTTAGGGGATTCCAGTTTCCCCTCTGCTTAAGCATTTCTAGGACATCAGAGAAGGAAACTTCTTCAGAGGGGGATCTCTGGGACCCTTCCTAATCATCTAAGTCTGTATCAGAAGTGACAGACTCTGAGGAGTCCATGTGCTTCCTCTTGCACTTTTTCTTCCAAGGGGGCTCTTCTGAGTGATCAGGAGAGGCCTCAGAGGAGGAAACACCCAAAGGGGTGTCCTGGAGCAACGGTTCCCTACGCTTTGGGTCTGGAGGAGGAGCAGAGGTTGGCACACGCACTACAGGGGATGGAGCCGGTGGGGCTGATAGTGGAGCTGACTCAGGGGACAGCACACACTGCATGACATTGAAGGCGTCCCTGCCAAGATGCAGAGAAGGCTCCGGTTCCGAAGAAATATAAATCTTTCACCGGACCGAGGGAGACGACTCCGAGGCCGATGTAGGAGCCGAGCTCACCTGCACCGAAGCTCCGAGAGGGAGAACGGGGTCGGACAAGGGTCCAATGCCACACCTCCTCAGAGCCGAGGGAGCCCCGGCACCCAGATCCCTCGATGGAAGGTACCACTGAGGGAATCTGAGCAGACGTCAGAACCGAAGGAGATAGTTATCGGAGCAGACAGTTCCACTACTCGAACTCCAACGAACTTCGGCTCCGAACTCATTTGAGTCGGAGGAATATCAAGAGAAGTGGACGGAGCAGATACCTCTTGAGGAGGGCTGGACAACAATTTGGCAAGTGCCTGCGACTTCAGCAACCTACTGACCACTCTCTCCACATCGTGATCAGACAGCCTAGAGGATTGAGAGGAGTGAGAGGATCGGTGACTACGCTCGCTCTGAAGTAAAGGAGACAGAGGAGCCGAATGCACAGATTCTAGTGAAGGGGACCTCAGCCTCTTGTGGCTCCACGACAGCTCCGAGGTCTCCGATGGAGCAGACGGGGAGATTGTCTTGTCAGTGCCAGCCGGAACAGACGTAGAAGGTAAATCCTGAACAAAGACGGTTCCAAACTTGGAGCAGACGGCTTGGTGGATTTAGGGGATTTCACAGGCTGTGAGCTCTTGGCCAGTGAATCCTGGGGTTTTAAAAGACCCCCAAGAATAAGCTTATTCTTACGCTCCTGCAGCTCTTGGATTAAAGGCATGGCAAATAGAACAAGAGTCCTGCAGGTGCACAGCGCCTAAACAATAGACGCAAGAAGTGTGCCCATCTGTCAGAGACATTTTCTGACAGCATGAGTCACACTTCTTGAACCCAGAAAAGTACAGTTTTGTACCTACCATAAATGTAGATGTTAGTGAGTTCACACTGCTGCAATCACACTTGGGTTATCCTGCCGTCAGGCGGTCACCGCAGTTGGCCAGAGTTCCAAAGTCTTGGTCCAGCGTCGGTTGCTGTCACTTCTTCCCTGGCGTCAGTGTGCCAGGGGTATACAAAATGCATCAAACGCCATTTTCTTCAGTTTTTCTTGCCCCAGATGTCAGGTGCCCCCAAGAAGGTAGGCAATACATACTAACAGTAGTAATGCATATAAAATAACTAATACCTTCAGCTACAAGCAAATACACCACAAAGGTTGTGTAGGATAGAAAGGTATAGACAAGGCCAGTCAGTTCAGAGGGGATGGAGGGAGGGTAACCAGGACTGCAGCAGTGTGAACACTAACATCTACACTTATGGTAGGTATAAAACTGTACTATGTTCATCGTGTTACACTGCTGCAGTCATCACACTTGGGTGGAATCCCAAAGCTAAGGTTGGGTGGCTGGTCTATAAGGAGTTAGGATTGGCTATGAGGCCCTGCAGAACTGCAGTGCCAAATCCTGCCCTGGATTTAGAGTAAAGAGGCAGGTGGTAATGCTTGGTAAAGGTGTGCACTGAACTAGTTGCAGCCTCCAAAATTTCCTTTGTAGGTACCCCTCTGAGAAAGGCCATTGAAGTGGCTGTAGCCCTGGTGGAATGTGGCCTAATGTGTTTTGGAAAGTACAGTTGTGTACACCTACCATAAATGTAGATGTTAGAGTGTCTTCACTGCTACAGTTATGACTGTAGGGTTCTCCCCTGCCGGCAGGCAGCCCTCGGTCGGCCAGAATCCCAAAGTCTGGGTCCGGCGTCGGCTGTTCAGCCATGCTCCCTGACGTCAGAGCGCCAGGAGTACAAAGCTGACAGCAGACGCCATCTTCTCCAGTTTTTCTTGCCCCAGATGTCAGGAGTGCCAAAATGAAAAAGGTCCCAAAAATCTTTGCAAATACACCTCAGAAGAATGGTGAAAAGTAAAAATAAGAGGGGAAAGGAGGGAGGGAAACCCAGACTGCAAAAGTGAAGACACTCTAACATCTACATTTATGGTAGGTGTACACAACTGTACTATGTTCGTGTTTCACTGTTGCAGTCATGACTGTAGGATAGAATCCCAAAGCTGAAAGAAAGGGAGGTGGTCATAAAGAAGGGGCGACTAAAAGGCCCTGCAAGACTGCAGAGGCAAAGCCTGCCCTAGACTTAGAGTAGAGAGGTAGATTGTAGTGCTTAGAAAAAGTATGCACTGAACTCCAAGTTGCAGCTTCCAAAATGTCTTTGGTAGGAACTCCCCTGAGGAAGGCCGCAGAAGTGGCAGCAGCTCTGGTGGAATGGTCCGTATACTCCTTGGAATTTGCTTTCCATGGTGTGAATAACAAAATCTGATTCCATGAGCAATCCATTTAGAAATGGTCTGTTTTGAAATGGCTTTACCTTGGGAACTTGAAGCATAAGAAAAGTACAGTTTTGTACCTACCATAAATGTAGATGTTCGAAGATCCACATTGCTGCAGTCCTGACACTTGGGTAGTCCGCTGTCCCAGTCGGCCCGAATACCAAAGTATTAGGCTGACGTCGGTCAAGGCGCATTAGTCTGACGTCAGGACGTCAGGGTACAAATGCGCATGACCGATGTCATTTCCTCAGTCTTTTCTTGCCCCAGATGTCAGAAGACCCTAAAAAGATAAGGCCAAACCAAAAAACAACAACACACCAAACACCCCTGTACCAAATATATGTACAATATATACAAAGTCAGAAAGGTACAATCCCACCCACACAACCACCCCTAAACACAGAGGGGAAGGAGGGAGGGTAAATTGGACTGCAGCAATGTGGATCTTCGAACATCTACATTT
The DNA here is from genome assembly GCF_019279795.1 of Protopterus annectens. Classification (NCBI taxonomy): domain Eukaryota; kingdom Metazoa; phylum Chordata; order Ceratodontiformes; family Protopteridae; genus Protopterus; species Protopterus annectens. The sequence goes on from NC_056741.1 coordinate 472,478,730, forward strand.
ATGGTAGGTACAAAACTGTACTATGTTCTTCATCTCACATTGCTGCAGTCCTGACACTTGGGTAGAATCCCAAAGCAGAGGTGAGGGAGGATGGCAAATCACAAAGAAGCAGGAGCTGACAACATGCCCTGTAAAATAGCAGTGGCAAAACCAGCCCTAGATTTAGAGTAGAGAGGAAGGTGGTAATGCTTAGAGAAAGTATGCACTGAACTCCAAGTAGCAGCCTCCAAAATATCCTTAGTTGCCACCCCCCTTAGAAATGCTGTTGAAGTGGCAGTAGCCCTAGTGGAATGAGGCCTAATCCCAGCTGGAATCTCCTTGCCATGATGGGAGTAACAGAAAGTAATGCAAAACCCAATCCACTTAGAAATAGTTTGTTTTGACACAGGCTTACCCTGAGAACTCAAAGCAAATGAAACAAACAACTGCTGAGACTGCCTAAAATCCTTAGTCCTGCTTAAATAATAACGTAATTGCCTGTGTACATCTAAAGTGTGCAAAATCTTTCCCCCTTATTTTGGGGATTTGCATAAAAGGTAGGCAAATGAATAGTTTGGTTTAAAGCCACGCTAGACACCACTTTAGGCATAAAGGAAGGATTAGTACGTAAAGATACCCTATCCTTATGAAAAATCAGGAAAGGCTCAACCGCCATAAGGGCCTGCAATTCAGACACCCTTCTTGCAGAGGTAATGGCTAACAAAAAAGCAGTCTTCCATGACAAATATTTCAATTCAGCAGTAGCTGCAGGCTCAAAAGGTTGTAGAGTGAGTTTCTCCAACACAAAATTGAGGTCCCAAGCAGGAGTAGGAGCTCTACGTGGGGGTCTTATATTCTTTGCCCTCTAAGAAATTGCTTGAACAAAGGATGAGAAAACAATGGTGGGTCACAATCATAGTGAGCTGAAATTGCTGCAGCATGAATCTTAATGGAAGAGAAAGACAAACCTTTGTCCAATAACTCAGTAAGATATTGAAGAGCCACACTCAAATTTGGCTCAGAAACATCCAAATCCTTTGCTGCACTCCAAAATGAAAATCTCTTCCATTTTCCTGCACACTTTCCTTGTACTAGGTCTTCTGGCTTCCATAATCACATTCAAAACTTGTTGAGGAAGCTGAGACCTGCTATGGTTCAAAACAGAATATGCCAGGCTGTTAGATGAAGAGAGTGAAGCTTGACATTGAGTAGATGCCCGTCCTTCTGAGACAATAGGTGTGGAATCAAAGGTAAGGGCCATGGAGGCTTCCTTACCAGACTCCTCAGCAATGGGTACCAGTGCTGCCGAGGCCAATCTGGAGCTATTAAAATCATCCTTGGCTTGTCCTGTCTGACCTTTAGAAGTACCTTTGGGAGGAGAGGCAGAGGTGGAAAGGCATACACATGAAGATTTTTCCAACTGAAAGAAAGAGCATCCACTTTCCAGGCTGTGGGATGAAACCTTTTCATGCAAAACTTTGGCAGCTGGTGGTTTAGAGGAGAAGCGAACAGATCTATGTCTGGAGTTCCCCATGACACTGTCAATGTCTGAAATACATGAAGATCCAGTTTCCACTCGTGGGGATCCATGATTTGCCTGCTTAACACATCTGCTAAGGAGTTCTGTGCTCCTGGCAGAAACCTTGCTTGAAGATTCAGTTGCAAGCTTAACGCAGTCTCCCACAAAATCATTGCTTGCCTGCATAGAGGATAAGAATGTGTTCCCCCTTGTTTGTTGATGTACCACATGACAGTTGTGTTGTCTGTTAGAATCAACACCTGCCCTGGAAGAAGTAAATCCTTGAAAGCCAGTAATACAAACTGGACTGCTAACATCTCCTTCATGTCGATATGTAGATGCTGCAGTCTGGCAGGCCACTTGTCTTGTATCCACTTTCCATTCAGATGAGCTCCCCAAGCTGTGTCTGAGGCATCTGTCGTTAGAATCTGACTCGCCTCTGGCCGGGTCACAGAGTGTCCCTTGTTTAGGTGACATTCCTGAGCCCACCACAAAAATTCCTTCTGAATGCAAGGAATTATTTGAATGACAGTGTCCAAATCCTGGCAGTGCTGTGTCCATACATTTTTGAGATACCATTGCAGCTTCCTCATATGCAGTTTGGCATTGGGAAGCACCAGAATACAAGATGCCATGAACCCTAAGGCTTGAAGGACTGTCCTTGCAGTCAGCCCGGACTGATGAGATAGTTGATGGAAGTAAAGAGAAAGATTCTTTTGTTTGTCCGGGGTTAAAAAGGCCATCTGGGTTGCTGTATTCAGTCTCACAGCCAGAAAGCACATGTCTTGAGAGGGTACTAGACTGGACTTTATTTCGTTCACAGAATACCCTAGGCATCTTAGCACTGCTATCACATATTCCAAATGCTGAAGAACGTCCCTTCCTTGAGCCAGAATCAGGCAATCGTCCAAATAAGGATAGATTTGTATTCCTTTTAGCCTGAAGAAAGCTATCACTGGAGCCAGAACCTTTGTGAATACTCTGGGCGCAGTAGATAAGCCAAAGGGCAATGCAGAGAACTGATAGAGAATTCCCAGCTCGAAAACGCAGATACTTTCTGCAAATTAGTCTGATAGGAACATGAAGGTAAGCTTCCTTGAGATCCAAAGTTACCATCCAGTGATCTTTGCCCAGCAGAGGTAAAAGCTGTTGTAACGTCAACATCTTGAACTTGGGAATGTCCAGATAAGTGTTGAGGATAGATAGATCCAAAATTGGTCTCCACGTGTTCCCCTTTTTTGGTACTAGGAACAGGCGAGAATAAAATCCTAGGCCCCTTTCTGGCACAGGAACCGGCTGAATGGCCCCTATTTGGAGTAACAGAGAAATTTGCTTGTGAGCCTCTTTCCTTTGTTGAGGAGGAATGTCTGGCATGCCTTTGAAAGGAGGCAAGGTATGGAAATAAAACCTGTAACCGTGGTGAATGATATCCAATACCCATCTGTCTTGGGTAATTAAACTCCAGTTTTCTTTGAAAAGTGCTAACCTTCCTCCCAAAGGTGCTGCCAGACAAGAAGATTCTGGCAGCTGAAAAGGCAGGTCATTGGGTCTGTTTACGAAAGGACTGACCCCTGCCCTCACCAGAAGACTGAGCAGGTGAACTCCTGTTCTAGGCCTAAAAGAACCTTGAGCTCTGCCCCTACCACGTCTAGACCTACCCCTAGACTGGGAATCATAAGCAGGATATGTCCACCCCTTGGTAGGCCAATTTCTACTAAACTTCGGAGGCTGAACCTGCAAAATCTTTAACAGTCTGCATAGACTTAGCCTTGTCTTCCATTTTCTTTAGAACTGCTTCCACAGGCGAACCAAACAACACATCAGATTGTAAAGGAGCATCTAAAATCCTTGTCTTCACATGCTCAGCTAAATTTTGATCCCTCAGCCAGGCGTGCATGCGAAGAACCGAACCAGTGGCAGCCACCCTCGAAGAGGCCTGCACAGCATCAAAACCACATTGCAAAGAATGCTTACCCACCTGTTCAGAAACATGAACTAAATCCTGCAACTCTTTACACACAATACCTTCCGCCAAAGCATCTACCTTAGACTTTAATTGTGAAAGGAGATAATTTTGGTATTTCAACATATGAAACTGGCAATTCAAAGCTCTCATGGCCAAAGTGGAAGAAGTATACACTTTCTTTCCCCATCTATCCAAAGCCCTTGCCTCTATCTGGAGGAACACGATTTTTAACAGAAGCCTTAACACCTTTAGGCCCCTGTGAAACAGTTTCTGGGTCCGCCCTAGGACTCAAAAAGATACTTATGAGCTTCAGGCACCCTATAATATCTATCCGGTTTAACTGGAGCAGGAGGCAAAGAATCAGGGTTCAGAGAAGCCTCTGCAAAAACATCCTCCACCACATCTAGAACAGGAGGTATAGCTAAAGGCCTATGCTGGGGTAGAAACAAAAATTCCCTCAGTCTTTTCCTGGAATCAGAGAAATCCTGACCTTCCCATTTAAAATGCTCCTTCATGGAATGAAGAGTCTCTGAAAATGAAAAATCCTCAGGGGGAGAAGCAGAAGGAGTAGAATCATCTACATCAGAATCAGAGTAAGGGGAATACTCCTGCAAGTCTTCAGCCGAAGACTCAGAAGCATCCGAACACTGCTCAAAACTCCCAAGCTCAGGTTCCACCCTAGGCCTCTTATCAGGAGGGGGCATAGAACCTCTAATCATTGTAATCAAATCTTCTGCCATCTTAAGCATATGCTTCTTAGGTACAGACCCTGAAGAACTAGGGGTAACACCTGAAACAAAACCTGGCCTGCCCCTGGGAGAAGCCTTGGAAACAGCAGGGGAGGGCCTAACCACCTTAGGAAGGGAGGGAAGAACAGCTACCTGAGAAGCCCCTTCCGCCTGGCCTACCTCCTGAGAAGTCACATCTTGCAGTAATAAAGTCTCTCCCTGGGATTCCAAAGAAATTTCTGGCTGAACCTCTGGTTCCACCGAGCCCTCTAAAGAACCGACGTCCGGTACAGACGGTTCTTCCAGCCTAGGCTTTGCAGTTTTGTCCTTGCGCTTTTTTGATGAAGCGGGCGTCGGAGCATCCGACGGCATTTTATAATTACACCGCTTCCCAAAAACTAACCTGGCACAATCTAATCTTCTCTTTATAGTGCGTTTGTTAAATCTAGCACAAGAGCGACAGCCAACCACGTCGTGCTCAGGCCCTAAGCAAGGTATACACAAGGTATGGTAATCCCTATGAGGTATCTGTTTCCCACAAGAAATACAGTTATTCACTTTTTCTGACATCCGGTAAAATACTGAGGCAAGAAAAACCAAAATATTCTAACGGGTACTTAGCCAACTTGGATTCGGTCTGAAACTCCGACTTCGGAAAATCTCAGAACGCCAACCTGCACTTGCAAAACTGCTTCTGCATCGGACCATGCGGCAAAAAAGACTGAGGAAATGACGTCGGTCATGCGCATTTGTACCCTGACGTCCTGACGTCAGACTAATGCGCCTTGACCGACGTCAGCCTAATACTTTGGTATTCGGGCCGACTGGGACAGCGGACTACCCAAGTGTCAGGACTGCAGCAATGTGAGATGAAGAACATCAAATAATTGTTCTGATTTTCTGATGTACTTGGTTCTGCCCAGGTAAAAACGTAATTGTCTGTGTACATCCAAGGAATGTAAGATCCTTTCCCCTTTATTTTGAGGAGTGGGGAAAAGGGTTGGCAAGTGGATAGTTTGATTTAAAGCCACTTTGGAAACCACCTTAGGCATGAAGGTAGGATTAGTCCTCAAAGATACCCTTGTCTTGATGAAAAATAATATAAGGTTCCACAACCATAAGAGCTTATAACTCAAACTCTCCTAGCAGAGGTTAGGGCTAACAAGATGGCTGTTTTCCAAGATAAAAACTTGATGTCAGAAGAGGCAGCAGGCTCAAAAGGAGGCAAGGTTAGTTTTTCCAAAACATAGTTGAGATCCCAAGCAGGAATGGGAGGAGATCTAGGAGGTATTAAGTTCTTAGCTCCTCTGAGAAACTGTCTCATGAGCTGGTGGGAAAAGATGGGAAGGTCTGTATTATAATGAGCAGAAATAGAAGAGGCATGTATCTTAATGGAAGAGAAAGAGAGACCCCTTATGTAAGAGATCTCAAGTAAAGTAAAATTAAGGTAATGTTAGGAAGAGGAGGATCAGAATCCTGAGCCTGCATCCAGGAACAAAATTTCCTGCATAAGATTTTCTAGTGCTAGGATGTCTGGCTTCTAAAATGACATCCATAACCTGCTTGGGTAGGAAAGAAAAAGGCCCTGGATTAACCAGGCCGCCAGGCTGAGAGTTCTGACATGAGAGTGTAGAACCTGACCCTGATGTTGGGACAGAAGGTTCGGAGACTGAGGTAAAACCCAAGGGGGCTCCAGACAGGTTTTTTAGAGTTGGATACCAAAACTGCCGAGACCAATTTGGAGCCAGCAAGATCATCAACTTGGGCTTGTCCTGTTTTATCTTCAATAAGACCCGTGGAAGAAGAGGAAGAGGTGGAAAGGCATATCCTGAGAGGTTCCTCCAACTGAATGACAGGGCATCCACTTTCCAAGCTTCTCTGTGGAAAGTCCTGGTGCAAAAATTCTGTAGTTGATGATTGAGATGGGATGCAAAGAGGCCTAATGTGAGGACATCCCCAGACTGCTGTTATCATTCTGAATATTTTGGTGCCCAGCATCCACTCGTGTGGATCCGAAAGGTTTCTGCTCAGACTGTCTGCCAGGAAGTTTTGTTTCCCTGGTAGAAACTGAGCTTGAAGATCCAGATTGCAAGCTAGAGCTGTGTTCCATAGATCCATGGCTAGTCTGCAAAGGGGGTAGGAATGAGATCCCCCTTGCTTGTTTATGTACCACATAACTGGTGTCTGTCCATATTAGTAGTTGTCCTGGTTGTAAAAGATTCCTGAAGGCCAATAGAGCTTTCTGAACTGCTAACATTTCCTTTAAATTGATATGCAGGTGCTTCTGATCCTTTGTCCAAAGGCCCTGCAGGCAGTTGCCCTGAAAATGGGCTCCCCAAGCATAATCAGAGGCATCCATGGTTAGAATCTGAGTGGCAGGAGGCAGACGGAAGGGTTTCCCTTTGTTTAGAGCACATGCCCTGGACCACCAAAGAAATTCCTTTTGAAGGCAAGGAAGGACGGAGATCAGTACGTCTAAACTGTGGCAATGCTGAGACCATACACTTTTTAGGTAACACTATTTTCCTCATGTATAGTCTTGCATATGGTACGAGAAGGATGCAGGAGGCCATGTAACCCAAAGCCTGCAGGAATTTCCTTGCAGATAGTCGAGTTAAAGTTGCCAAGGTTTTGAAAGTTGAAGCCAGCTGTAATTGTTTTTCGGATGTCAGAAATGCCATCTGGGTTGTGGTGTTTAGAAGAGCACCCAGAAAAGTTATCTGTTGTGATGGTGTCAAACTGGACTTTAGGTTTACAGAGAATCCCAGGAACTTGAGGAGGTTCTGTACAAATTCTAGATGCTGGAGTAAGACATCCTTGCTGTCTGCCTGAATTAGACAATCGTCCAGATAAGGGTAAATTTGAATTCCCTTGAGTCTGCAGTAAGCTACTACTGGAGCCAGGCATTTGGTGAAGACCTTGGGCACAGTAGACAATCCAAAGGGCAGCGCAGAGAATTGAAAGTGCCTCGATCCGGCCTTGAACCTGAGGTGTTTTCTGCTATCCTGCCTGATGGGAATGTGTAAATATGCCTCCTTTAAATCCAAAGTTACCATCCATGCATCTTTGGACAGCATTGGAAGTAGCTGCTGTAGAGTAAGCATCTTGAATTTTGGAATCTCTAGAAAGGTGTTCAAGACCGACAGATCCAGAATGGGTCTCCATGAGTTTTGCTTCCTGGGGACTAGAAAGACCCTTGAGTAAAAAACTTGTCCCATCTCTGAAAGTGGAACCCGTTCTATGGCATTCATAGCTAAAAGAGCTTCCACCTGGTTTAAGGCCTCCATCCATTGATGTTTTGGAAGGTCTGGCCATCCGCTTGGCCTTGGCAGGGTATGAAAATGGCATTTGTAACCTCTTAAAACCACATCCAAAACCCACTTGTCTTGGGTTATGAGTCCAATTTTGATAAAAGCGAGAGTTTTCCTCCGAGAAGGGCTTCCAGGCAAGAAGTTCCTGTAGCCCAACAAAGGGAGTCATTGAGTTTGTTTCCTTTGGGTTTGTGACCCGTCCTCTCCTCTCCTCCCCTAGGGGTGGGAGCAGTCCACTGTCTTGGTCTATAAGAAGGTTGTGCTTGAGGCCTTCCTCTGGAACGTCTATATCGACCCCTCTGAGGCCTGTCTGAAGTGGGAAAGGACCAATGTTTTGAAGGCCAATTCCTGCTAAATCTAGGTGGCTGTACTTGTAAGAAATCTTTAACTATTTGCATGGAATTCGCCTTATCCTCCATCTTTTTAATCACCTCTTCAGCTTTTGATCCAAACAAAACATTATGCTGAACAGGAGCATCCAATAATTTAGCCTTTACTTGTTCAGGCAAATTTTGTTCCTTTAGCCATGCATGCCTTCTAATGACTGTGCCGGAGGCAGCAGCCCTACAAGAGGCCTCCAAGGCATCAAATCCACAGTGTAAACCATGCTTCCCAACTTGTTCAGTGGCATGCAATAAGTCATGTAATTCCTTATCTGCACAGGCAGAAATGGAAGTAAGCTTTTGTTTTAAAACAGACAAGAGAAACTGCTGATATTTCAGCATATGAAACTGACAGTTTAAAGCCCTAACGGACAAAGTAGCAGAAGTGTACACTTTTATGCCCCATCTTTCTAAGGATCTAGAATCCTTTTCAGTAGGAATGGGATTTTTGGCAAAAGCGGCCTTAACTCCCTTAGGACCCTGAGAAATGGTTTCAGGGTCAGCAGAAGGATTCTTGTATAAAAACTGGTGGGAATCGGGAACCCTGTAATATCTATCAGGCTTAACAGGAGCAGGAGGAAAAGAGTCAGGGGTTAAGTTAGACTCTGAAAAGGCATCATCTACAATATCCAAAACAGGAGGAATAGCCAGGGGTCTATGTTTGGGAAGAAGAAAATCCCTCAGTCTTTTGTTAGATTCCGAATACTCCTGTCCTTCCCAGTGGAAATGTTCCCTCTTTTCATGCAAAGTTTCCCCAAAAGAGAAATCCTCAGGGGGAGAAGCTGAAGGAATGGATTCCTCAGCATCAGAATCCTCATAAGGAGGGAAAGAATATTCCTGGTCAGAAGAAGAAACTGAAGAAACAGAAGCCTGATCAGAGGAATCATAATAAACATTCTGCCTTGGCCTTTTATCTGGAGGGGGATGTGAACCCCTAATCATAGTAAGTAAATCCTCCGCCATCTTGAGTAACTGTTTCTGTGACTTGGGAGCCAGTTCAGAAGAGGCCTGTGTTGCAGTCTTTCATTTAGGAGTCTTTGCCTTTGCTAGAAGCTGAGTAGGCCTGAAAACCCCTTCGGACGCCGGTACCTGCACAGCGGCTCCGGACCCATTCGAAGGAGCATTGTCCGAAGGTCCTGCAATAGAAATATTTAAAGGCCTGGTTGGCTCCTCATGAGAGTCCGTTTCAGCCATCGGTTCTGAAATGGCCGACGACAGGGGCTGCAAAAGCGCCTCACTGATGACTGCCGAACCTGAAGCTGGCTCCGCTTGTGCGCTATCAGATTTAGACCTCGGAGGCCTGTCTTTATCCTTGTGACGTTTGTGAACTCCGGTAGCCGGAACCGTATCAGACGACATTTTGTAGTTAAAAGCGCCTACCGAAGTAATGAAAAGCAAAATCGTACCTTCGCTTAATTGTACGTTGATTGAATCTAGCACAAAACCGACAACTAGCTACGTCGTGGTCAGGGCCTAAGCAAGGAATACAGTAAGAATGAAAATCCTTATGAGGTATTTGCTTCCCACATGAAATACAATTATTAACTTTTTCTGACATCTGAGTGGAGCAAGAAAAAAGTTTCCCCAACGGGGTACTTAGCTTTAAGTGGAGAAGAAAATCTTCGGACTGAAGTTTCAGAAAAAAATTGTCAGGAGTCAGCCGACCGGCACTTGCGAACTGCTATCACTGCACGGCAAGAAAGACTGGAGAAGATGGCGTCGGCTGTCAGCTTTGTACTCCTGGCACTCTGACGCCAGGGAGCATGGCTGAACAGCCGACGCTGGACCCAGACTTTGGGATTCTGGCCGACAGAGGGCTGCCTGCCGGCAGGGGAGAACCCTACAGTCATGACTGCAACGGATTTTCCATGCTACGTGTAGCCAACGAATACAGTGCCCTATCCATTTGGATATACAACTGCTTTGAGATGGCCTTGCCCTGTGATCCTGCAGCATATGCTACAAACAGTTGCTCAGTTTTCCTGATAGCTTTTGTTTTGTCCAAGTAGAAGCGTAGTTGTCTGTGCATGTCCAAAGAATGCAGAAGTTTTTCCCCTTTATTCTGGGTGTTTGGATAAAAAGTTGGCAAATGGATGGTTTGGTTAAGAGCCACACTAGATACCACCTTTGGCATAAAGGTAGGGTTTGTCCTTAGAGAAACCCTGTCCTGATGAAAAATTATAAAAGGTTCCACTGCCAATGCCTGTAGCTCTGAGACTCTTCGTGCTGAAGTTACTGCTAGGAGCAGAGCGGTTTTCCATGATAAAAATTTTAGACTGGCTGTATAAGCTGGCTCGAAAGGAGGCAAGGTCAGTTTTTCCAAAACGAAATGGAGGTCCCAAGTTGGTGTTGGTGCTCCCCTGGGCGGTCTTATGTTTTTAGTCCCTCTGAGGTACTGTTTTAACAAGGGATGAGAAAATAAAGGAGGATCAGTGTTGTAATGTGCTGAAATGGCAGAGACGTGGATCTTAATAGATGAAAAGGATAGGCCTCTGTCCAGCATCTCAGTTAAATATTGTAAAATCTGAGGAATATTTGGGACAAGAGAATCAAGGTTTTGAGCCTGGTTCCAGGCGCAGAATCTTTGCCATTTTTCTGAATAAGCCTTCCTGGTGCTAGGCCTCCTGGCCTCCAAAATGACTTCCATAACTGCTTTAGGGAGGTGTTGCCAGTTTGTCTAATGAATCTGCCATGCAGCCAGGTTTAAAGTTTTGAGCTGCTGGTGCAGGATCTGATTGTTTTGTTGAGTCAGAAGGTGTGGAATTTGAGGCAAAATCCATGGTGGTCCTTGAGCAAGGTTCCTTAATATTGGGTACCAGTGCTGGCATGGCCAGTCTGGAGCAATCAGTATCATCTGTGGTTTCTCTTGTCTGGCCTTTTAGGAGCACCTTTGGAAGGAGAGGCAGAGGTGGGAATGCATATACTTTTAGGTTTTTCCAGCTGAACAAAAGAGCATCCACTTTCCATGCTTGTTTGTGGCAAGTCCTTGTGCAGAATTTTTGTAGTTGGCAGTTCAGTGGGGAGGCAAAAAGATCGATGTCTGGGCATCCCCATTTTTGCATTACCATGCTGAAAATTTGTGGATTCAATTTCCATTCGTGAGGGTCCATGACATTTCTGCTTAGATCGTCTGCCAGAGTATTTTTCTTTCCTGGCAGGAATTGTGCTTGTAGGTGAACTTGGTACGTTAGAGCTGTGTTCCACAAGGTCTTGGCTTGCCTGCATAGGGGGTAAGAATGAGTGCCCCCTTGCTTGTTTGTGTACCACATAACTGTGGTGTAGTCTGTCTTTAATAATAATTGTCCTGGATGCAGAAGGTCCTTGAAAGCTGTTAGGACATTTTGTACAGCTAACATCTCTTTTTGATTGATGTGTAGATGCATCTGGTCTGTGGTCCACTTGCCCTGCATGCATTTTCCTGCCATGTGTGCTCCCCGGGCATAATCCGAAGCAGCCATTGTTAGAGTTTGCCTGGCTGTGGGTAGGGTGAAAGGCTGACCCTTGTTTAGGTGACATGCCTGTGCCCACCAACGAAACTCCGCTGTAGGGCAGGGAATCATTGGTATTACTGTTTCTAAACTGTGAATGTGTTGATTCCAAACACTTTTTAGGTACCATTGTATTTTCCTCATTCAGTCTGGCATATGGTATTAGTAGTATGCAGGATGCCATGAATCCCAGGGCCGGCAGAATTTTTCTTGCAGGGAAATGGGACTTTTTTGCCAGTAATTGAAAATATTGAGTTAGTTGAACTTGTTTGTCTGGCGTGAGGTAAGCCATCTGGCTGTTGTATTTAAGCTGGCACCCAGGAATGTAATCTGTTGTGAGGGCACTAGTTTTGACTTTTAATTTACTGTGTACCCTAGAAAGGTTAATAACCTTTTTAAAAACACCAGATGCTGTAGGAGGATGTCCTTTGTCTCTGCTTGAATGAGGCAGTCGTCCAGGTATGGATATATTTGGATTCCTTTTTGTCTGCAAAAAGCAACTACTGGTGCCAGGCACTTTGCGAAGACTCTAGGCGCAGTAGATAAGCCAAAGGGGAGTGCAGAGAATTGGTAGTACATTGAGCCAGCTTAGAATCTGAGGTATCTTCTGCAATTTTGTCCGATAGGGACATGCAGGTATGCCTCTGAGGTCCAGGGTAACAAGCCAAGCATTCTTGCCCAGCATGGGTAGAAAACTGCTGTAAAGCCAACATTTTGAATTTTGGAATATCCAGGTAAGTATTTAGAATTGAAAGGTCTAGTATTGCCCACCAGGCCTTGTCCTTTCTGGGGACCAGGAACAGTAGAGTAAAATCCTTGTTCTTGCTGTGGTACTTTTTGAATAGCTCTCATGTCCATGAGGGCTGAAATTTGCTTTTGTGCTGCTACCCATTGATTTTGTGGCAGGTCTGGCATTCCTTTTAGCCTTGGTAACATACGAGAGTGGAACCTGTAACCTTTAGACACAATATTCAGAATATCTGTCTTGGGCGATTGTTTGCCAGTTTTGAGAAAACAGTGCTAGTTTTCCCCCCAAGGGGGCTTCCAAAAGGGAAGTGCTTGGCGTGCGAAGGGGAAGTCATTGCGACCATTTCTTTTAAGGTTGAGACTTGTCCCCACCTCCTCTTGGGGTTGAGGTGCCACACTGTTTTTGTCTGTTTGAGCCTTGGGGTTGAGATCTGCCTCTTGGGCGTCTGTATCTGCCTCTCTGTGGCCTGTCTGACACTGGAAAGGACCAATTTTTTGTAGGCCAATTTCTGCTAAATAGAGGTGGCTGTACCTGCAAGAAATCCTTGACTGTCTGCATAGATTTAGCTTAGCTTTTTCCTCCATTTTCTTTAACACCTCTTCTGCCTTAACACCAAACAAGATATCTTGCTGTAAAGGAGCATCCAATAATTTTGCTCTGTTCTTTTAACCAAGCATGCCTTTGAATCACTGAACCTGTAACTGCGGACCTACAAGAGGCCTCCAGAGAATCAAAACCACATTGCAGAGTAAGTTTCCCACCTGTTCAAGTGCATGCAACAAATCCTGCATTTCTTTACAATCAGGAGCTTCTGAGCTTGCAAGCATTTTTTGTTTTGAGTCATTAAATATTGTTGGTACTTAAGCATGTGAAACTGGCAATTTAAAGCTCTTACAGCTAAAGTTGCAGAAGTGTATACCTTCCTCCCCCATCTACCCAAAGCTCTGGAATCTCTGTCAGAGGATACTGAATTTTTTTGCAATGCAAGCCTTAACCCCTTTTGGACCCTGGGAAATAGTTTCTGGATCAGCAGAAGGGTTTTTATAAAGAAACTAGAGTCAGGGACTCAACCACCTGTATGGCTTGGCTGGT
>NC_056741.1:472492443-472542443 GCF_019279795.1 Protopterus annectens
GAAGCAAGCTCATTAATCTTGTACTGGACTTCAATTTCTTTACTTTCAATGGCAAACACTACAAACAAAAAACTGGTATAGCAATGGGGGCTGCCATGGCTCCCAGCATAGCTAACATAGCCCTGGGCAAATGGGAGGAGGACTTTGTGTTAAACAACACAGACTACATGCAGCATATCGCATGCTATTTACGTTTTATTGACTATGTCTTTATTGTGTGGGAAGGTGACACCTTGCTGCTTGGAGATTTTATCACTTACCTCAATCAAACAACCCCCTTCCTGAAGTTTACCTCTTTCCCATAGCTGTACTTCACCCACTTTCTTAAATATGCAGATTTCCAAGGACAAGAACAATAACAGAATCACCACTGATCTATTCAGAAAACTGAGGGTTAACTTATTACTCCACAGTAAAAGTCTACATCCTACAAAAAACAAATATAATGTAGTGAAATCCCAAGGCTACAGATTAGCTCGAATTACCACAGAGATGGAACCATTTTTGAGAAACCTGAACAACTTCGAGAATGATTTTCTAGTGAGAGGCTATGAAAGTCAGATGTTAAACATCCTGGAACCCATTATAGAACTAAAAAGGACTGAAGCACCTTCACTCAACCGCCCCAGTAGAAAAATGTTAATTCCAGAGAATAACAAATACAAAAATAGCTGCATCCTGACATACACTTTGGATTATCACAGTATCAAAAATATTACTGAAGAAAACTGGGACATTGTGTCTCACCCTAACTATTAATTCATTGCAAGACTGCCTCTCCAATGTTTATCTCTTGTTCAACTACCTCTGAATTTTTTTTTATATTACAGAATAACTGTTCCTAATCTGCTTACTTGTTTTCTACATTAGGTTTATTTGCCGTTTGCTTTTGCATTTGTGTCTGATTGTTTGAATTTATTGATTGTTTGAATTTTTTTGATTGTTTGCCACTGTTAGCTACTAGTATGTTAATGGAGCTTTTCTCCTCGGGCCTCTGCTGAAAATGGACATGCATCCAGCCAGACTAGCCCGGTTAACAAATGTAAAATAAAATAAAAATAAAAATAAAATTGTCACAGGAAACCCTTTTCTGATTAACATCTTAGGTGAAGCCCCATCATTTGTTTATAGGAAGGCCAGGAATATTAGAAGTTTTGTTGAATTTAAACCTAGACCATGTGAGAAAAGCACTAAAAGATGTGAAACTAATTGTACATTTTGTTTATTTATACAGCAAGGTGATAGTTTTTATTGCCCTTAAAGAAGATCATTAAAACCAGTGCAGGGGGCGACTAACACTAAAAAGGTAATTTACAGGGCACAGTGCAATGAATGTGATGCATTCTATGTGGGCAAGACTGTAAATAAACTCAAGCGAAGGATTTCATGTCATCTGTCAGAAATCCGCTCTGGATGTAAAAATAATGCACTAGCCAAACACCTTTCTCTTCACAAAAGACACACAGGTTTTAAGTTCCAGATCCTGGATTGCATAGACATGGGTGATCTTGAAGGAGACATCCCGAATATTCTGGAGAAACATGAACTTGTGGCAATTAAAGCTAAACTCTTTTAGAAAGCTTGGACTAAACTACTACTGTTCAATTAAAAGTGCACTGGAACTTAGAAAATTGCCACTTTGTTTACATGACTAATTGTATTTTATTTTTTTCTACAAATTGGTTTTAAAAACCATTTTAAATCATTTGAAATTTAAGTGTATATTTTATTTCCATATATATATATATATATATATATATATATATATATATATATATATATATTTTTTTTTTTTTTTTTTTTTTTTCTTCCAACTTTATTCAAAATGTTGGTAATAACAATACTAACTAATTATACAATTATATAGGTTTTTAGGGTTCTTGTACACAAACCTGAAGTCTAGAAGGACGAAAGCGATCTTTAACAATAGGTTATGAATAGAAACTGATTTTTCATGCAAATTATATATGTATATATTTATATATAATTTTTGATCGCAAAATGAACTAAGGTTTATATATTTCCAGCCATGTAGTATATTGCCTTGTATATAAAATCACAGACTTACTAATCTACTTAATAATTTGGTTAAATAAGACATACCATTAAAGTACATTAGGGCTATATATTACTATGACAGCTACTAGGTAGGGCAGGACCAGCTCTAATGTCACACTGATGGGGGAAGGTATGTGAATGTAACATGTGTACCAATAACACTGTTTTACAGCACAATAAACCACTCCCATGCCTGATAAAAAGTATATTTAGAAAGCTTGAGGAAATTACTCTGTTTTACTTGGATCGCTTGTCTGTGTACTTAAAGGATTTTTGACTGGAAACAGACTGCCTGCCTTGCTTGGATTACTTTCGAATACTTAGTAATGCTGTAGAATTATATATTTTCTATGATTACTTTTTGACTTGACGAGTTTACGTTCGCTACTTCTACTACTATTGTCTGATCTGATTATATAGTGATTAACTAGAAATATATGGACTGAAAATCTTCCACACAGAGGAGTTTCTTGCACTGTTTTGTTTTTAGACCCACTATACTTTAGTGGGTTGTTTAGAGACTTCGGGGATACAATGGAGATTACTTGTTTTTTTGACTTGAGTGGCCATACATGCAGAGAATGAATGTTTATCCTCGGCCAAAATGGACTCAGAGGGAGACTCTGTACTCTTTCACAAGGTCGCACTAAAGTCTGATCTCGTGGGCCATGTAGTTCAGTGCCCTTATGGCAAAGGTAGCTGAAACATACGTCCGCTTTCAGAGTCAATCCATTGACCTAAACTCCTAGTCTGGAGGATGGACTGAGGAACTGAGCCAGTTCCTTTTTAGTGGCCACCTCCACGGTGGCATCAACTGGGGAAAGTACAGTTGTGTATACTTACCATAAATGTAGATGTTAGAGTGTATTCACTGTTGCAGTCATTACATTTGGGTTATCTGCTTGCAGGTAGCCCTCAGTCGGCCTGATTAACAAAGTCTTGGGTCCTGCATCGGCTGCTGTTCCTTCTTTCCATGATGTCAAGTCGTCAGGGGTATAAAACATGCAACCGACACCATCAGTGTTTCTTGCCCCAGAGGTCAGGTGCCCCCCTAATTGGGAGCAATTAAATATAAAAGTACAATGATATACCTCCAACAAAAAAAACAAATACACCAAAAAGGCTGTTAAGCATAGTAAAAGAAAGTAGAGATACAACCAAAAGTAGTTAGGAGGCTGGAGGAAGGGTAACCAGGACTGCAACAGTAAATACACTCGAACATCTACATTTATGGTAAGTGTACACAACTGTACTATGTTTGTTTCACTGTTGCAGTCATAACATTTGGGTACATTCCCAAAGCTAAGGTTGGGATGAGGAATTTAGATAGCATTAGGAGCAGCTACAAGGCCCTGCAAGACTGCAGTGGCAAAACCAGCTCTGGATTTAGAGAAAATTGGCAGATGATAATTCTTGGTGAAAGTATGTATAGAACTCCAGGTAGCAGCTTCTAGAATGTCCCTGGTAGGGACGCCTCTGAGAAAGGCTGTAGAGATAGATGCAGCCCTGGTGGCGTGAGGTCTGATCCCCTTGGGGATAGGTTTTCCATGGTGCATATAGCAGAAATTAATGCAATGGCCTATCCATTTAGAAATGGTTTGCTTTGAAATAGCCTTCCCCTCTGCCCCTGCAGCAAATGCTACCAGTTCAGATTTCCTTTGAGGCTTAGTCCTGTCCAAGTAGAATCTGAGTTGCCTGCGCACATCTAAGGAATGCAGTATCCGTTCCCCTTCGTTCCGTGGATTGGGAAAGGTGGTTAGCAAATGAATGGACTGATTAAAAGCCACACTGGATTCCACCTTGGGCATGAAGGATGGATTGGTTCTGAGGGACACCCTGTCCGCATGAAAGAGGATGAAAGGCTCCACTGCCATAAGGGCCAGTAATTCAGATACCCTTTCTAGCTGAAGTGATTGCTAAAAGGAAAACGGTTTTCCAAGAAATAAATTTTAAGTCTGCAGTAGCAGCTGGCCCGAAAGGAGGTAGAGTGAGTTTCTCCAAAACAAAGTTAAGGTCCCAGGCTGGGGTTGGAGGTTTCCTGGGTGTCTCAAATTTTTGGCCCCTCTGAGGAACTGCTTGAGCAGTGGATGAGAGAAGAGGGGAGGTTCTGTGTTACAATAAGCCGAAATAGCTGAGGCGTGGATCTTAATTGAAGAAAAAGACAGGCCCTTGTGAAGCATCTCAGTTAAGTATTGTAGAATTTGAGGTAAACTGGGCGCTCTTGTGCTCATCCATTGAGACTGGTTCCAGCACAGAATCTTTTCTATTTTTCAGCACAAGGTTTTCTAGTACTAGGCCTCCTTGCCTCTAAAATGATATCCATCACAGGTTTACTGAGTGATGGTAGCGGAGAGAGATTATGTAATTAGCCTGGCTGCAAGGTTCAGCGTTAGAAGCAGAGGGTGCAGAATCTGGTTCTCTTGCTGAGACAACAGGGAAGGAGTCTGAGGCAGGTGCCATGGGGATAACCATGGCACACTGTGTAGGAGTGGGTACCAGTGTTGGCGTGGCCAGTCTGGAGCAATCAAAATCATCCTTAGTTTGTCCTGTTTGATTTTTTAGTAGTACTTTGGAGAGCAGAGGCGGGGGGGGGGGCATAAACTGATAGGACAAAGCATCCACTTTCCAGGCTTGCTTGTGGGGTGTCCTTGTGCAAAATTTGTCCAATTGGTGGTTCTGGGGAGAAGCAGACAGGTCTATATCTGGGTTCCCCCATTTGCTTGTCAACATGCTGAAAATTCTTGGTTCCAGTTTCCACTCGTGTGGGTCCATGAGGTTTCTGCTTAGTCCGTCTGCCAGTGTACTTAATTTTCTTGGCAGGAATTGACCTTGTAGGTGCACTTGGTAGCTCAAGGCTGCGTTCCACAATGCCATGGCTAGTCTGCAGAGGGGGTAAGAATGTGTTCCCCCCTGCTTGTTTATGTACCACATAACAGTTTTGTTGTCAGTCTTTACCACAAGTTGTCCTGGAAGAATGTGGCCCTTGAAGGCTGTCAGATCATTCTGCACAGCTAACATTTCTTTTTGATTGATATGCAGGTGCATTTGACTTGGGTTCCATCTGCCCTGAATGCACTTCTCTACCAGGTGAGCCCCCCATGCTTAGTCTGGTGCGTCTGTTAGGGTTTGGGCAGCAGTGGGTGGTGTGAAGGGTAATCCTTTGTTTTGGTGGCAGGCCTCTGACCCCACCAAAGGAATGCTAGGCATAGGCAAGGTATGATAGGAATCATTGCTTCTAGATCCTGAAAATGTTGACACCAGAAGCTTTTTAAATACCACTGTAGTTTCCTCACATGCAGTCATGCATATGTAATTAGAAGAATGCAGAAGGCCATGAACCCAAAGGCTTGCAGTATTTGTCTTGCAGATAAGAGTTTTTGTGGCCACTTGTTTGAAGGTTGTCAAATGAATTTCTCTGGCGTGAGGTAAGCCATCAGGAATATAATTTGTTGACAGGGTACTAGGTGTGATTTCTTTTCGTTTATGGTGTACCCCAGACAAGTTAGAACCCTTTGTACAAAGGCCAGATGCGTCAAACGTATGTCCTGGCTTTCTGCCTGAATTAGACAATTGTCCAAGTATGGGTATATTTGAATATTTCTTTGCCTGCAAAATGCAAGGACAGGAGCCAGGCACTTTGAATACCCTGGGCGCAGTAGATAAGCAAAGCGGCAGTGCAGAGAACTGATAGTGTGTGTAGCCTGCTTTGAAGTGTAGGTAGCTTCTGCAAGATTTCACTGATTGGGATGTGCAGGCATGCTTCTTTTAAATCTAGTCTTGCCAACCAGGCATCCTTGCTCTAGCATAGGAAGTAATTTGTGAAGAGTCTGCATCTATTTTGGAATTTCCAAAACTGTGTTTAGAGAAGACAGGTCCAGGATAAGACGTCATGAATTGGCTTTTCTGGGTACCAGGAAAAGTCTAGAGAGTAGAAACCTTGAACCTTTTCCTCTTCCGGTACCAGTTGAATAGCCCATGCTTGAGAGAAAGTACTTTTTTTTTGAACCTCTGCCCACTGATTTGGGGGTAGGTCCGGCCACCCGCTTGGTGTTGGCAATGTGTGGAAGTGAAATCTGTATCCCTGGACACTATTTAAAACCCATTTGTCCTGGGTAATGAGTTCCCAGTTCTTTGCATGAAGAGCAATCTTTCCCCCCAAAGGGGCAGTCAGTTAAGTGCTTGGAAATTTTAAACGGAAGTCATTGAGACAGTTTGTCATAAGGGGAGTCTTATTGCTCCCAGATTTGGAAGTGGAGGCCCCCACTGCTTAGTCCTGTGTGTCCCCTGGGACTGACACCTGGGGCTTTTGCTGTGTCTGGGTTTGGCTTGAGAAGACCTGGAAGGGGCTGGAAAGGACCAATTCTTAGAGGACCAGTGCCTACTAAATCTAGGAGGCTGAACTTGTAAGAAATCTTTTAACAGTTAGCATAGATTTAGCTTTACCTTCCATCTTTTTAGGAACTTCCTCAGCCTAGTTGCCAAACAGGCGGTCCTGATTTAAGGGAGCAACCAACAATTTTGCTTTAACATGATCAGGCAAAGATTGCTCCTTTAACCAAGCATGCCTTCTGGGCACAGACCCAGTAACAGCAGCCCTGCAAGAGGCCTCTGATGAATCAAAACCACATTGCAAAGTAGGTTTTCCAATTTGTTCAGCAGAATGCATTAAATCCTGTAATTCTTTATTTTCCACACAGTCAGGAATCATTTTCTGTTTAAGCAATCCAATAACATGCTGCTGCTACGAAACTGGCAGTTTAAAGCCCTAATGGCCAAGGTTGCAGAAGTGTAAACCTTTCCCAATCGATCCAGCGCCCTGGAGTCTCTATCAGAAGGGGTAGGATTTTTAGCAGTAGAAGCCTTAATGCCCTTGGACCCCTGTGAAATAGTCTCTGGATCAGCAATAGGATTTTTAAAAATGAACTCAGGAACCCTGTCATATCGGTCAGGTTTTCTGGGAGCAGGAGGCAAAGAATCAGGGGCCAAACTAGATTCCGTAAAAGCATCAACAATGTCTAGTACAGGAGGAATAGCTAAAGGCCTATGCTGAGGTAGGAGTAAGAAATCCCCAAGCCACTTTTTTTGAATCAGAAAAATCCTGGCTTTCCCAGTGGAAATGTTCCCTTGGAGTATGTAGGGTGTCCCAAAAAGAAAAATCCTCTGGAGGGGAAGCAGAGGGAATGGAGTCCTCTGCATCAGAATCCTCATAAGTAGAGAAGGGCAAATCCAGATCAGAAGAATCAGAAAAAACAGAATCCTGGTCAGAAGATTCATAAACAACTTCAATCCTAGGCCTCTTAGAAAGGGGGGGGGGGGGTTGGCTGCCCCTGATTAGTTTTTTTAAATCTTCAGCCATTCTTATTTGTTTTTAGGCATAGAGGCCAGAGCATGTGGCCTGGGCGTCGTTTTTTTAGGCATGGTCTGAGATTTAGACCCAAGTGAAGAAAGGAGGCCTCTGTTTAATATGCAAGTCCATAGGCCTGAATACACCCTCAGAAGACAGTGCCTGCACAGCGGCTCTGGACCCATCCAAGGTAGAGACATCCGCAGGTTCCATAGTTGAAGCATCTCACGGCATACCAGACTCCGAATGGGTATCAGAGGCCTGCGAATCAGAGGTAGCCGGTATCATGCGCTGCGAAAGTGCCAGAGTACCGGCGAACTGGCTTAGAAGCGGCGTTGTCGGCAGTTTTGGACCTCGGCAGCCTGTCTCTCTGCGTTTTTTCGGAATCCCAGTAGTCAAGATGGCCAACAGACATTTCTGGATAATTAAAATAATAACTGAAATAGAGGCGAAAATATATCGATAGTGCGCTGATTAAATAAAGCACAAAACCTACAGCAAGGTACATCGTGGTCAGGGCTTAGGCAAGGAATACAGTCTGAATGAAAATCTTTGATATATTTGCTTTCCACAAGTAATGCAGTTATTAACTTTTACTGATATCGGGTAAGGAGCAAGAAAGTTTCCCCAGCGGGGTACTTAGCTTTAGTTGGACTTCAGTTCTGAAACTCGAAAACGAAAATTTCAGGAGTCAGCCGACCAGCACTTGCGAACTGCTTCTGCTACCACTCGGCAAAAAAGACTAATGTAATGGCGTCAGCTGCATGTTTTATGCCCCTGACGTCATGGAAGAAGGGACAGCAACCAACACAGGACCCAAGACTTTTAATCAGGCAGACTGAGGGCTACTGCAAGCAGAAAACCCCAAATGTAATGACTGCAACAGTGAAATACGAAAAACATACCTTACTCCATGCAGGCTTATCCATAGGAGGGTCAAAATCTTGTCTGGCCTTTTTAGAATAGGTTCTACAGTGTCCGGCTCCTTCCAAGCTCTGGTGGCAATGAGGTCTACCAGAGGATCAGCTGGGGGGGGGGGGGGGGCACCCAA
Source organism: Protopterus annectens (assembly GCF_019279795.1). Classification (NCBI taxonomy): domain Eukaryota; kingdom Metazoa; phylum Chordata; order Ceratodontiformes; family Protopteridae; genus Protopterus; species Protopterus annectens. Next base: position 472,500,897 of record NC_056741.1, read on the forward strand.
GAGGTAGATGGGCCTACGAACACTTCCAAGAATACAGACTTGCCAGAGGAAGGCTTTTGGGTGGAACAACCTCCCCAGAGGATTTAGATTATGTCTGCAAATGAGACATCCTCAGGAGGTGATCTGGGGGAGCCTTCCCCTTCCTCAAGTTCGTATCCTCTGTGAGGGACTCGGGGGGGGGGGGGGGGGATGTCCAGGTGCCTCTTGCACTTGTGAGAAATCTCCTTGGGAAGGGCTCACAAACAGCTTCATATTCCTAAAGGGGAACAGTCTGGGGCATATCAGACACTGGCAGTCCCCAAGAGGACAGGATGACAGAAAACATTCAGCAGCGAGGGAGAGCAGGGACGGACTCGGAGGAAAGAGTGAATGGTCTCTATCCTCCACAACGAAGGCCAAAAGGGAAATGGCTTCTCTAAAACTAGAAGAATGAGAAACTGTGCCTCTCAGATCCGACTAACGGATCTGAGCCGAACCCGGAACAGACTTACCCAGAGGAATGGTATGTCCTGCCCATAACTGAGCCGATGACGCTCATCCCCCCGGATCAGATACCCAAATCACGGCTCAGAGCTCGAATCCGAATCCATAGATCAGACATACTGTAGGGCATGGCCGGCGTCGAGGTTGGGGGAATCATCGGTGCAGATCCCCTGACTCCGGGGCTCCTCGAATCCAGGGACTTTGAAACCCGGGGATGGATTGGAAAAGGAGCTATCAGTGCAAACATTGGTGCTGAACTCCCACTCCAGTGGAAGAGGGAGCCAGCAACACTCCCATCTGCAACTGAGTCTGTATAAACCTTATCATCCGGTCCATGTCAGCCTCAGAGAGGTTTCTTGTAGATCTGGAGGACGCCACAGACACTGGCCGAGAAGGCCGATGTATGGATGACCTCAAAGCAGGCCAAACCTCCTCCGACTCCGGAGAAAATCTAGATCATCGAAGCAGAGGTGAAGACTGCTTAGAAATCTTAACTGGAGTGACAACTTTAATAGGAGGATCAGATAGAGCAGACTGATCAGCTGGTCTCTTACTACCCCCATCTTTTTCTCTTGTCTCTCTCTCTCTCTCTATACTTTTCCTTCCTGGCCTCTGTCGCCCTGTTTTGATCCAGGAGTGAGAGTCCAGGACAGGGGAAGAGGACCAGAAGCGGATACAGCCACAGCCATGGCCATAGAGGAAGAAACAGCTTCTGCCGGGAGAAGCCCAGCCAAAAAAATAACTTAGTCCTGCGGTCCCAGAGGGCACATGGATTAAAGGCTGCACAGATTTTGCAGCATGAAGAAAGGTGGGGAACCCCCAAACACAAAATGCAGAGTGTGACCATCAGCCAGAGACAACTTATGGTCACACTGTGCATTTTGAGAAAGTCTGCTTTTGTGGGTCTGACATCTCAATCCCCACAACAAAAAATAAGGCTAACTAAAGCCCTACCCACAGTCACACCACACACAGCAAAGGCAGGAAAGGGAGGCCTACACTAACCAAACCACAAAGTTTACTTTTATTTGGTACTTTTCTCAGCGGAAAACCACCCTACTCTACCTGCCTGGAGATCAGAGATAATGTCCTGGCGAAATTGCTGCAAACAAGATCTGAGGGTTGGAAGGAGGTTGCAGTGTGGCATGGGTAAGGGGAGGAGCTTGGAGCACAGATCTTAGCTTGGAAAGCTGCCGGCTCAGATCCATGTCAGATCCAAAACCCACAGGTTGATGATCAAATGAAGTTAACTACTTTAGATTTAAATTTTTACCCCCCCCCCCCTTCAGAGAATTACAACCAACAAAACTCAGCAATGAAATCCGAGAGGATAGAGGGTGCTATAGTGCTGGCTCCAAACTGATTTAAGGAACCACTGAATTTTTCTTGTACGTAGTTCAGCTAGCAGAACCATGACAATTGTAAAGGTTATGAATTCTAATATTTTTAATTTTATTTTTACATTTAACTGGGATTGTCTGACTGAGCAAAAGCTCTTTCAGCAGAGGCCCGGGGAGAAAAGCTCCAAAACAAAAAATACAACAGTTACAAACACAGTTAACATAATAAATCATTCATAATAAAACTTCTAGGACAGTCATATATATATCTATATATCTATATATATATCTATATATCTATATATATATATATATATATCTATATATATATATATATATATATATATATATATATATATATATATATATATATATATACACACACATAAATCCTACCTTAACACACATTGGCTATGCACCTGTCTTAACCCAGACTAACAACTCTTGTCTTTTCACTAAATTTCTAAATCTTAATGTCTGCATAATCTACCTGCATACTGGATTCCAGAAGCTTAACTTGTCTTTCAACTAATTTGGACTATCTCTTATATCTTAATATCTCTCTTTGTCACTCTAGTATCTTATGTTAACACACCTCTTTCTAGCATGTTCCTTCCTGTACTGTACTTATTTACTTATTTTTTACCCAACTATTTATTTCAATATGTTCTTTTTTGCATAAAATAGCTAAATTGTATATAGTACTTCTATTTGTTAAACTGTGAATTTATTTACTGTTTTTATTTGATTAACGTCATACATTGTTTTGTACTCTCGAGGAGCTTTTCTCCCCGGGCCTCTGCTGAAAATGGATATGTATCCAGGCTGGACTAGCCCGGTCAACAAAGATGAAGTACACTAGTTTAAGTTGTAAATGTTTTGGTATAGAGAAGAAATGATGGCAAGACAGAGGAAGTTAGGTTTGTTACTTAGTGAAGGTATATTCAAGAAGGCTAAGAACAGATACAAATCCAGTGATTTTTTAAGTACTTTTTAGTGGCTAGTCTGAATACTTTAGGATGTTAAAGTGATTTAACTTCTTGTGGGAGTTTGTCCCAAGCAAGAGAGGGATGGTAGCTGTATGTAATGGCTCCTATTTTGGACTTGGGCTTGTAAATTTGTAAAAGGTCTTGGGTGGAGCTGGTTGTTGAGAAAAATTGCTTGGAAAATGTTAGAAAGTGTCTTTGTAAAATTCCACTTTGTGCTGAAGGAAGGCAGGCCATCATGAGAGATGCATCTAGGAGGCAATTTAAACACTACCCAGTCAGAAAGAATGAGGGATGATTTTTCTACATTTACTTGAAAAGCCATGTTGAGAAAAAGGTTGTTGACAAAGATTCTTAACATCTTAGAAATGAGTCTGCAAAAATAAGGCAATCAAATATCTAAAAAAGGAAAATGTGAATACCCTGTAACCCAATATTTAAGTACTGCCAGACACTTCCTAAACACTTGGTGTTGACAACCTAAATAGTAAAGCAGGAAACTGAAGGTGTGAATCTGACACAGAAATTCTTATCTGAAGCCTTTGAGAAATACAACATAAGCATCTTTTAAGTCTACAGTTATTAAACTGGAACGAGAAATGAGAGGTACTGTAGAGAAAGCTTTAAGAGTTTCAATGTGCAGGTTTAGAAATGAGAGGTCTAGCCTTCTTATGCCCTCCTTTGGCATAAGAAAATTTTCAAGTAGAAACCTATTTAGTCTGGTGGGACAGGCTTTATCCCCGGAAACAGCATTTGATCCAGAATAGCAGGAAACAGGGAGGTCTGACCCTTTTTAATTTCTCCAAATCTTTTGGTATTCTAATACCATGACATGAATGGACCCCATTCCTAAGTCAAAGTATGATTAAAGTTCATGAAATTAGCATGGTTTCAATCTTTGATATCAGCCAGAAGTGCTCTCCGCAACACCCACAATGTGCCCTGTAGTGAAGACTCCTGCAATTCTTATGGGGTTACATGAATCGATAGCATATCTAAATAAGATTGCAGATTCTTTTACGCAACACCCTTTTGCTCCTACTAAACTGTCTTGGTATCCTATATTGCTCTTATTTCTGGGATCAAATCCAGATATTTTATGACCATCTCTGTAAGTAAGACACTAGTCACTGGCTGTGGCGATTTTAATGATCAATGCTACTTTTGTCTTTTCATGGACTACTATATCTGGTTTTCTTGCATCTATTTTTTGAACTGTTGGTAATGGGTAATCTCATATGATAACTTCATTTTCTATGTTTTGTGGCTCATGTTTCCAGTGTTTCAGCTACTTCAGTCTTCCAGTGTTTGCACAATCTCCAGTGCAACAGTCTTGCCACATTACTATGTCTTTCGATATACAGTCCTCCTGCCATTAGTAGGTCACAACCAGCAACAAGCTGGGCAACTGTTTCCAATTCTGTTTCACAAAACCTGCATTTATCAGTTTCTCTCACCTGTGCAATTTACTTTGTAAACCAACATGTATGTAATCAACTATCTTGGGTCACCAATATTAACCTTTCATCTTTTGGTTTGAATTCCCCTCTCCTTAACCATTCCTGCATTTGTTCCTGATCAACAAGAGGTTGTTCCAGGAGTTTTCTGTACTTGCAAATACATTTATGCATTTTCCACATTTCTTGCTGTCTCATCGGATCCTTCACCTTGTATTCTTTTGTTTTTTGGCACATTCAGTTGCTGCCCGATTTTTATAATCTACCTGTGGTATGATTTCCATTCCTGCTTAACGCAGTTATTCTTCTTGACTAAGTAGGGAAGTCATCTTAGATTTATTCTCCTCACGTTTCAAAACTTTTACTATGTTTGGGTCTTGAGGTCAGCAGATATGTATGCAGGCCCACACCTGCTTCGGAACAGGGGAGGCCCACACCTGCTTCGGAACAGGGGAGGCCCACACCTGCTTCGGAACAGGGGAGGCCCACACCTGCTTCGGAACAGGGGAGGCCCACACCTGCTTCGAACAGGAGGCCCACACCTGCTTCGGAACAGGGGAGGCCCACACCTGCTTCGGAACAGGGGAGGCCCACACCTGCTTCGGAACAGGGGAGGCCCACACCTGCTTCGGAACAGGGGAGGCCCACACCTGCTTCGAACAGGGGAGGCCCACACCTGCTTCGGAACAGGGGAGGCCCACACCTGCTTCGGAACAGGGGAGGCCCACACCTGCTTCGGAACAGGGGAGGCCCACACCTGCTTCGGAACAGGGAATATATAATCTAGGTATGCACAGATTTTTAAAAGTCATTTGATGAGCACGAAGCATCCTTGTTTTCCTATCTATCCAACACCTTTTGGGGCCAATCACTCCAAAACTAAGTTAGGACAGGAACAGCAAACTGGTTTATAGCTTGAACTGTGTTCCTAGATGTCAAAGTTGTTTTAAAGATTAATTTAAGCCTTTCTAAAATATCCCTTACTGAGTTTTCACATTTGTTCATATTTTATTTTTGATCCTTCATCAATTTCCCAAATATTTATACACTCTCAAGTTCTTTTAAATCACATTCTAGTCCCAAACTTGTTTTTTTGGTGCTGCATCTTTCCTGCTTAAAAGGTTGTTTTGCACATTTACCAAGACCAAATGACATTCTTGTATCATCTGAAAAAGTTTTGACTACTTGCAGTTGTGCTTTTAGTTCCTCATCTGATCAGCTATACCGTTTTAAATCTACAAAGAGAAGATGAGAAGTCTTAACACTTTGTTGCTTTCTAGGAGCCAAATTATAGCCATAACCTAATGTGCTAAGCAGACAGCTTAATGGGTTATAGGCAAGGCAAAAGAGCTGCAGTAGCAGTCACTCTGGAATATCCCCCCTTTGGATTTTTATCCCTGGAATAATTTGTTCTTTATCATAGCTTAACTGTAAAGTGGCTTATTGTTGCTGTGATGTAGTTTATCAATGTAGGGTGCATCTTCTACATTTTTAAGCACTCAACCATGAATGTGGGATACTGTCAAATGCTTTTTTGTAGTCTACCCATGCCATACGTAGATTCTTACAAATGATCCTTTGTTCCATATGACTCTTATTACTCTTTTCTTCTATTGCTATAATTGAGTTTTTTTTTCTAAATGACTATAAACTCTGTTGACATCAATTTCAGTGTATAGTTTATATGTCATCGGAAGGCAAGTTATTGGTCTACAGTTTTTCAGGGTAGCTTATAGGTTCACTCTTAAGTCGGAGCATGGTTTTTCCTCTTAGCCAGGCTGGTGTCTGCTTGAGGTGCACATGTAAACAGTTCTCACCTCATGGCTAAATCTTCGTGTAAAGATGTCAATACTTTTAGCCAGAAATCTGGTACTGCATCTGGGCTTGGGGTTTTCCAGTTAGAGGCTTTTCTTAACTTTGTTTCAATCTCTCTGGCCATTACTTCATCCCATTTCATAGCCTGTACATTGGAAATTATTTTACTTCTATCCATTTATCACCTTTATGTTCCACAGGAACATCATAAATATTTCTCCAAAATGCATCCATTTTTTTTTTTTTTTATGGTCTTTCAATTCATTTTACCTTGTTTCCCAGATCCCTATAAAACTTTTTTGGATCATAAATTGCTTACTTCATACTTTTCCTTTATCATCTTCTTTCGGCTGTTCCTGTTAGGGGTCGCCACAGCAGATCACCCGTTTCCATTTCTTCCTGTCCTCTGCATCAAGCTCTGTCACACCAACCACCTGCATGTCCTCTCTCACCACATCCATAAACCTTATCTTAGGCCTTCCTCTTTTCCTGTTACCTGGTAGCTTCATCTTTAGCATCTTTTTCCCAATATACTCAGCATTACTCCTCAGCACATGTCCAAACCAACGTAATCTTGCCTCTCTGGCTTTGTTTCAAAACCTTCCAACCTGGGCTGACCCTCTAATATACTTATTCCTAAATCCTGTCCACCCTCGTCACACCCAGTGCAAATCTTAACATCTTTAACTCTGCCACATCTAGCTCAAACTCCTGCCTTTTTGTCAATGCCACTGTCTCCAACCAATATAACATAGCTGGTCTCACTACCCTCTTGTAGACCTTCCCTTTCACTCTTACAGGTACTAGTCTGTCACAAATCACTCCTGACACTTCTCCACCCACTCCATCCTGCCTGTACTCTCCTTCACCTCTCTTCCACACTTACTGTTACTCTGAACTACTGACCAAGTATTTAAACTAGTCCACCTTCGCCACCTCTACTCCTTGCATCCTCACCATTCTTCTATCCTCCCTCTCATTCACAGATATATTCTCTGTCTTAGTCCTGCTGACCTTCATTCCTCCTCTCTAGAGCATACTTCCACCTCTCCAGGGTCTCCACCTGTTCCCTACTCTCACTACAGATCACAATGTCATCTGCAAACATCTTAGTCCATTGGGACTCTTGTCTGATCTAGTCTGTCAACCTGTCCATCACCATTGCAAATAAGAAAGGGCTCAGATCCTTGATGTAACCCCACCTCCACCTTAAATGCATCCGTCACTCCCACTGCAGAACTCACCACTGTCACACTACCCTCATACATATCCTATACCACTCTTACATACTTCTGACACTCCTGACTTCCTTATACAATACCACAACTCCTCTCTAGGCACCCTATCATATGCTTTCTCCAAGTCTACAAAAACACAATGCAACTTCTTCTAACATTCTCTGTACTTCAACACACACCGAGCAAACATCGCATGTGTAGTGCTCTTTCCCGGCATTAAACCATACTGCTGTTCACTAATCACGTTCCTTATCATCCTAGCTTCCACTACTCTTTCCCATAACTTCATGCTGTGACTGATCAATTCAATCCCTCTGTAGTTACTATAGCTCTGCACATCACCGTTATTTTTCCTTTATAATTATATTTATTGCATTTGTTAACAGGGAAAGTCCACTGGGCCTGGTATGAGCCCATTTTCAGTGGAGATCCGGAGGAAAAAGCTCCACAAAATTACATAAAAGATAAATATTAATACATTTCACAGAAAGGTTCACAAAATTACTTACAAAGAATGTATTGATTCACATAGCAGACAGGCACTATAGTGGAAAAAAAGTTACAATCCAGGAAAAGTAATAAATGACATTCACAACACATGAATGAAAAATAAATCGACGAGGTTCATAGTGTGCATTCAAACACCTGAATGTAGTATAGCTGCTACGCTAATTGCCATGGGGAGTTAATTTTTATAATCCATTAAAATTTCAGCCAAATGAAAATAAAAACACTAGAATAATTTCTTCATTCTGTCAATGATGCCAGAAAATAACTCGTCAGCTGGAAAATCTGAAGATATTTTCCTTAGTTTCAGGTCCCTAGTTACCTGGTGTAGAAACTTAGGAGATGCAATCCATGCCTACTTCCTGGACATCGGACTCCAAATCAGGATCTGAATGGGAAAGGGGATCTTTGTATGCCTTTTTACATTGCTGAGAAGATTCAGACTAATGACTAAAAGGCTTCAAAATAAGCCGTTGCAAAGACAGACCACACTTCCTTCACTACCTTAACTAAAGCAATTAAAATGAGCGTGTCTTTTTCCTGCGAGTGTCTATTGAAAAGGAGCACTCTTTATATACAGTCAGCTCCCCATCAATCAAAATTCAGTCAGTATGGCTCTAACGGAAAATAAGGGAAAAATAACCACTCTCTCCTCTCCTCCATAAATGGCAAGGGTAGTTTCCCTTGTATGAAGCAGACATACAAATGGCCCTGGAAGACATGCCTGGTTCCCTGCTCTTAGCAGCTTCATGAGAATCAATACCATAAAAGTCAAAAGAAGCCAACAGATTTATCTGACGGCTCTGATATAGCCGCAGCAGATATGCATGCTGAAAGCAAAGATAAGCTAGAACAACAACCTCAGCCTTTCCAGATACTTTTTGATTCTCAGGGATTGGAGGGAGAAATGTCTGCGGAACTAGAACTCTACCCCATGACTCTACAGGCAAGGACCCTTAAAGGATGGTTTATTAAAAGTAATAGGAGAATTACATCTGCTTCTAAGAGTAAAAGGCATACAAATTGAGCAGTAGTGGATACAGTGTTCCTCTCCTAAGCATAATCTGAAAGCAAAAAAGACAGGATGTGTGGTTGCCATATTTCATATAAACACTTTTAATCAAAGTAGAACAGACATTTCTCACAAAAAAGGAAAGCCCACAATGGGATTCTTATCTGCCCACTGACAAAATCTAGCTGACCACCAAACCCAAAGAATTAAACAAATATTTTGTTGATGCTTCAACAGCAACGAAGTTCTGACTTTTGACTGCTATTGGTTTTTCATAGCAGTTTGTATGAGTTCTAGCTGTCGTACAGGTATGTAGAAGCACCTTACAGCTTTAGAAGCTGGCCAAATGTCCAATCCTGGAAAGGACACATCTCATAAGCTAGAGTACAGCAACAATGATCTAATGACAGACAGCTTTATATACTCCCAAATGCCATTCTAGATTAAACTTTAAATGCACTAATTTTTCACAGGAAGCAGAATCTCTGCTGGTTATTGTATCCAAGCAAAGTAAAAGAAATGCAAAAAGTGAAGTGCTATTCATCTACTATACCTTATTGACCTTTACAGCAGGAATCCTCTACATGGCATGCATGGGCTCCAACATATTACTGGGATCATGGCTGACGACACTGTTCACATGTGGAAGTAAGCCCACAAAGTAGCATGCAACTGTCTCCTTGCATACAAATAGGAGGTGGCTTGACAATACACAAAAGCATTCATACCATTTCAATGCAAGAAACACAAACATTAAATGACTATGTCCAGCACACTAAGTCAGGTTTGGAACATTAAGCACAAGGATTATTTTTCTGACCACTTGGATTTACCAGCTGTCAAGTACCAAAGTTCAAGCTCCACTTTCCCACCATCCCCCCACTGTTTACCTTCAGGTATCCAGTTCTTCGATCTAGGTTCAAGTGGAGGTTTTTTATTTCACCATGCTCAGCAAACTTGTCATGGATATCTTCTTCAGTGGCTTCTTCATGGACACCAGTCACAAAAAGAATCCAGCCTTCTACAGCTGTGACATTTCAAGACGGGGAAAAAAAAAGAAATGGAGAAAAAATGTAAGTGTGTGTGTGTTGGGTCCAGACAGAACTAAATAGGCACAGAAGAGATCACCTCTTAACCATCTGCAACATCTTTCACTTACTCTATAGTCTTTAGATTTTTGACATATCCCTTAAAGATTCAACATTTTATAGTCCATCGGCCATTTCTAGCTTATCCCTGTAGCTTACCTCCTAACACATGCCACATACCGCCAATAAAAGTTTAAGTGAATCTGCCTAGCAAACAGCTGCAAGCATTTTGCCAAATTAAGGGAATAATAAAACCAAGACAAGTAAATAAAGCTTTGTATCACAAAAACACGCACAACTGCTGAAAGGTACTTGGAATTAATGCTCCTCAAAATACCTTATAAAATTGATTCCAATTTGACTAGCATTACTGCAGCCAAACACTATGTCTGATAAATGTACTACTTCAAATTTTTATTCCACAGATTTAAACGCTGCATTAGCTGCCTACAGTCATGTTTCCATTTAATTCTACCAGTCATTTGCTTGTATCTACATGGATAATTGCATTTTCCACACCGAGCTTTACTGGCTTTATGTCATTTACTTGAATATATATTTTCTAGCAATCTTGCCTGTTCAGTTGACTGCAGATTATGAAACTGCCAACGTGTTTTAAAAAAAATATGCAAAATTCCCATAGGTTCATAGGTAGGTACTAGGCTACCGGCCTAAGTAAGCCTAGCCAACAAGGTTCCCTGGCTTGTGCCACCCAAGAAAGTTAATTTCCTGTGCCCCTGTCGAGCACAGCCACAGAAGTGATCCCCAGGGTGTATTTCCTATTTCCCATCCACTCAAGATTTTTCTTGAAGAGTGCTAATGAGGAACTTTGCTTGACATAGATGGGTAGCTTGTTCCAGAGTATAGGAAGTCTCTGGGACAGGAATCAGCATGCCCCTGCTTATTGTGGTGACAAGGTTTAGGTCATTACAGCGTGTAGCTCGCAAGGATTGGAATTTCTTTAGGTGTAGCCTGTCCAACAGCTCTGGGTTTAACATAGCTTTATATGTTAGGCAGAGATCTCCTCTGAGTAGGCAGTATGCTACAGAGTAAAGCTGGAGTTTTGAGACGGTCAGTGTAGGGCATCTGTTTGAGGCCAGTAATCCTCTTTGTGAGGTACTTCTGTGGCCTTTCCAGCTGCTGCAGATGTCTTGTGAGGTACATTCCAAAAGGGGCGTTAATGAGTGCTGAGTAGAAGGGAACGATGACCTCTTTTTTCCTGGATAAGAACCCTTTTGTGATGAGATGTACCACATAGGATTTCCTGACTACTGTGGCGATGTGATTATCAAAGGAGACTACTGTCCACCTGGGTCCCAAGGTCATGAGAAATGCACAAAGTTTTCTTGTACTGCCTTGGTTTAAAAAGGGCCAAAACATTCACCTCACTTACTGTTACCAAGCAAATAAAAATAGAAATTAAGCTGCCAATGAAGTACAGGAAGGAAGTGTCACTATGTATGCAATAAGTGACATTATGAATGTGATCATACAAAGATGCAGAGTGAGGGTGACAGGGATGTGGAAGCCCCGACCATCTGATGCAGCTGCTTTTCCCAAACCCTCATCTGGTCTTTCTGCTCTGAATATCACACACTTGATAAGAATCCCAGCATCCTAGCAACCGTGTCCCCAAAGGACAATTCCTCAAAAGGAGACTCAAGGCTAACAGACTTCTCTTCACCAAAGCCATAAACCAAAGACGAAGGCATCTGTGAAGAATAGGACAAAGATTCCTCAGACAGGGAATCCTCATCCAAGGAATCTGGTTCCCTGAGCCATACAGGAGTAGTAGAGGCCCAAGTGAGAGCAGGTACTTAAATCCCCTGAAGTGGCTTTAGGGCCAATAAGACGGAAAACAAGCAGAGTAATCTTTCACCATTCCCTTTGAGGTTCAACAAGACAAACTTGCTTCAGTTTTTTGCCATTTCTTATAAGGGAAATCAACCCCAACAAACACCAGAGGTTCTGACCCCTGGCAGTATTTGAGAGACAACCCAGAACTTCCTCCAGACCATTATCTGCAGAATATCTCTAGGACCTTCAGAGATGATCAACTGCAGCTGCCCCTCAACGTCCACAGCCGATGCCTGCAAAGCCTCAAAAGATACGAGGAAAGAAGGATTCATGCCTGCCTCCAGCAAGGTCACGGCAGAGGAATCCAACAAACACTGAATGACTTACAGAGCTGCGACCCACTTCTAGAGGGATGTCTAGTGGAGACTGGACATCTAAAGAACCCAGCCAAGATTTCTTGGCCTTCTTTCCTAGTGGCAGTATCTCAGGATTAAAGGATTCTGCCATGGTACCCTGGGTTAACTGTCTAAGCCACTGGGTTTTCAAGATAAATGGCCAGGGTCAACAAACTGCTCGAGTGTCTTAGGAACAAATCCCTTAGATACACGAGATATGGTCATGGGAAGTGCGCAAACAAAAGACACTGCTCCTGACTATCCAAATAGGGAATCGGCCTCCTACACTGACTTTTCCCCCTCTTGGATGACATCAACTCTAAACAGCAATATAAAATACAAGACCAAGAAAGTACAACAAATATAAAAATATCCCCAACATGGCACTTGTCCGGTGTTGCAAAATATTAAGTACAGCAACAAAGTGTTCAAACCAACTGGCAAAAGGCGGTTCCAGACAGTTGCGTCCGTACACAACTTTCATGCCTCATGTTTTGTGCAGGGAGCATAAATGTGACGTATAATGCAAACTGTGAAACAATACTTTCTCAGCTGTGAAATGAGAAGTACTGCTTCAAGCCACTATCTGTTTCATGAGAAGTACTGCTTCAAGCCACCGTTTCAGCTTACTCATCCATTTTTCCTTTTCAAAGTTACCCCTTTCATTCTTCGCCCAAGCAATGCGATATACCCAAATTATAAACGCGATTCTTTTCTATAAAGTAGGCCATGTGTAATGTTCCAGGTCTGTATTGTATGCTTGCTAGTTGAGGACTAACCAAGTACTTGTATAACATCCAAAAATGTATAAATAAATCAGATGAAATTTTACCATTATCCTAAGCACTGGGAAGATGATTAGGCAATCTTTGGAGTCTACTCCGCAGAGTTATGACCACTAGCATCTTACTGACTTTTTCCAATGTCCTTTCACACCACAGGACTATTCAGATGTGTGTATGGGTGTGCATCTGTGGTGCACATAGAAGTGGGAGTTCTATTATCCTCTATTTCCTCCTCCTCTGTCCTACTGCAGTTCAGCTCAGAGAGTGCACAATTTGCTATATTTATACAACCTCTAGACATCCTCTATCCACCTCCACTCATGACAGTAGTATAAACTGTTGCATCAGAAAGAACTCCGTTTTCCTCTCAAAACCTACATCTAAATATTTAGATTAGGGTCTATACAAACCTAGCCATAATTCCCCGGGGTGAATTTCCTATATCCAATCAAGGTTCCTTTTGAAGAGGGCCAAAGAGACGCTCTGCTTGATATGTATGGGCAGTTTATTCCAGAGTATGGGGAGTCTCTGGGTCAGGAACCTATCCCTTCAGCATGTTTTGTTCATTGTGATGACAAGGTTTAGATCCCAGAGCGTGTCCGAGGGATTGGGATTTTTTTTTAAGTGTAGCATGTCCAACAGCTCAGGGTTTGACATGGCCTTGTATGTTAAGTATGGACAGCCTCTGAGTAGACGATATGAGACAGAGTATAGGAGTTTTTTTTAGATGGTCAGCATAGGGCATCTGCTTCAGGACTGATTCTTTTAGTGAGGTATTTCTCCGGCCTTTCCAGTTGTTGCAGATGTCTTGAGAGGTACATACCATACGGGGCGTTGTATTCTATAATGGGTCTAATGAGAGATGAGTACAGTGGGATAATGACCTTTTTGTCTGGATGAAAAGCCCTTAGTGATGAGGTGTGCCACATAGGATTTCCTGACTGTTGAGGCGAAGTGATTACTGAAGGCGAGACCACTGTCCACCTGTGTCCCAAGTCTCATCACACTTCTGTTGAGGCGAAGTGATTATTGAAGGCGAGACCAATGTCCACCTGTGTCCCAAGTCTCATCACACTTCCGGTGTTTAGTGTACTGCCACCTATGTGGTAATTCACGGTTATGTTCTTTCCCCGAAGGGAATAACTACATTTCTTGGCATTAAGCTGGAGCCCATGACTCTGGCACAAAGCACGTTTCTGTAAGGCCTTTTTGCAGAAAATCCACATAATTTGGTGATTCAATAATGGCTCCCAGTTTGCAGTCATCTGCAAACTTTGTTAGCCAGAGTCCCTTAGTGTTGGCTTGTACTTCAGAGAAGTAGATGCCAAACAAGAGTGGACCCAGGACTGAAAGTACAGTTTTGTACCTACCATAAACGTACATGCTAGAGTGTATACACTGCTGCAGTCATTACACTTGGGTAGAATCCCAAAGCTGAGGTAGGGTGGCTGGTTCTATAAGGCATTAGGGGTAGCTATGAGACCCTGCAGCACTGCAGTGGCAAAGCCAGCTCTGGATTTACAGTAAAGAGGCAGATGGTAATGCTTGGTAAAGGTATGTACAGAACTCCAAGTTGCTGCTTCCAAATCGTCCTTGGTAGGTACTTCTCTGAGGTAGGCAGTTGAAGTGGCTGTTGCCCTGGTGGAATGAGGCCTAATGTTGTTAGGTACAGGTTTCCCATGGTGTGTATAGCAGAAACGTATACAGTGTCCTACACATTTTGAAATGGTCCGTTTTGAAATGGCTTTTCCCTGAGAACCTGCAGCATACACTACAAACAATTGCTCAGTTTTCCTGAAAGCTTTGGTTTTGTCCAAGTAGAAGTGTAACTGCCTGTGTATGTCCAAAGAATGCAGAAGTCTCTCCCCTTTATTCTGTGGGTTTGGATAAAAAGTTGGCAAGTGAATAGTTTGGTTTAGAGCCACACTTGATACCACTTTTGGCATGAAAATAGGGTTTGTTCTTAAAGACACCCTGTCTTGGTGGAAAATGATGAAGGGTTCCACTGCCATTAGCGCCTGTAATTCTGAAACTCTTCGTGCTGAGGTTAATGCCAGGAGCAGAGCAGTTTTCCAAGAGATACATTTTAAATCTGCTGAGTTAGCTGGCACAAAAGGAGGTAGTTATTTTCCAACACGAAGTTGAGGTCCCAAGTTGGTGCTGGAGCTCTACGGGGCGGTCTTAGGTTTTTAGCCCCTCTGAGGTAATGCTTTAGCAAAGGATTAGAGAAAATGGGAGGATTTGTGTTTTAATGAGCAGAGATGGCAGAGGCGTGGATCTTGATGGATTAAAAGGACAGGCCTTGGTCCAGCATCTCAGTTAAATATTGTAGTAACTGAGGAATATGTTTGACAAGTGGGTCAAGGCCATGAGCCTGGTTCCAGGCGCAGAATCTCTTCAATTTTCCTGAATAGGCTTTCCTGGTGCTAGGCCTTCTGGCCTCTAGAATGACATCCATTACAGCTTTGGAGAGAGGCACTGCCTGCTTGACTAAGGGATCTGCCATGCAGCCAGGTTTAAAGTCTTTAGCTGGCTGCGAAGAATCTGATTGTTGAGCTGGGTCAGAAGATGTGGTATTTGAGGCAAAATCCAAGGAGGACCCTGTGCTAAGTTCTTTAAGATTGGGTACCAGTGCGGGCGTGGCCAGTCTGGGGCAATTAGGATCATCTTTGTTTTTTCTTGCCTGGCTTTTAGGAGTACCTTTGGAAGGAGAGGTAGTGGTGGGAAAGCATATACTTGGTTTTTCCAGCTGAATGAGAGGGCATCCACTTTCTATGCTTGTGGGTGGTAAGTCCTTGTGCAGAATTTCTGTAGCTGGCAATTCATTGGGGAAGCAAACAGATCTATGTCTGGGCTCCACCATTTTTGAGTTATCATTCTGAATACATGTGGATGTATTTTCCACTTGTGCGGGTCCATTATGTTTCTGCTCAAGTCATCTGCCAGTGTGTTTCTTTCCTGGCAGGAATTGTGCTTGCAGATGTACTCGATAGGATAGAGCTGTGTTCCACAAGGTCATGGCCTGTCTGCAGAGGGGGTAAGAATGAGTGCCCCCTTGCTTATGTACCACATAACTGTGGTGTTGTCCATTTTAGTAGTAGTTGCCCTGGATGCAGAAAATCCTTAAAAGCTATGAGGGCATTTTGTACAGCTAGCATCTCTTTTTGATTGATGTGTAGATGCCTTTGCTCTGTGGTCCACTTGCCCTGAATACATTTTCCTGCCATGTGCGCTCCCCAGGCGTAATCCGATGCATCTGTTGTCAGTGTTTGCCTGGCTGTGGGTTGAGTGAAAGGCTGTCCCTTGTTGATGTGACATGCTTGAGCCCACCATTGAAACTCCTGTTGAAGGCAAGGAATTAGTCGTATTACTGTTTCCAAACTGACAGTGTTGAGACTAGACACTCTTTAGGTACCAGTGTAGTTTCCTCATATGCAGTCTGGCATATGGAATTAGTAGTATGCAAGATGCTATATAACCAAAGGCCTGCAGAATTTTTCTTGCAGGGAGTTGGGTCTGTTGCCATCAATTGAAAATATGGAGTTAGATGTCTACTTGTCTGGCATGAGATAAGCCATCTGGGCAGTTGTACTCAAGCTGGCACCCAGGAAAATTCTCTCGTGAGGGCACTAGTTTAGACTTCTTTTCATTTACTGTGTACCCTAGGCAATAACTTTTTTACAAACGCCAGATGCTTTAGAAGAATGTCCTTGCTCTCTGCTTGAATCAGGCAGTTGCCCAGGTACGGACAAATTTGAATTCCTTTTTGTCTGCAAAATGCAATTACTGGTGCCAGGCACTTGAAGACTCTGGGCGCAGTAGATAAGCCAAAGGGCAGTGCAGAGAATTGGTAGTGCATTGAACCTGCTATGAATCTGAGGTATCTTCTGCAGTTTTGTCCGATAGGGACATGCAGATATGCCTCTCTGAGGTCCACGTAACGAGCCAAGCTTTCTTGGGCTGCATGGAAAGTAGTTGTTGTAGTGTCAACATTTTGACTTTTGGGACATCCAGGTAAGTATTTAGAGAAGAAAGATCCAGAATGGGCCTCCAGGCTTTGTCCTTTCTGGGAACCGGAAAGAGTCTTGAGTAAAATCCTTGGCCTTGCTCCTGTGTTGGTACCTTTTGAATAGCTCTCATGTCCATGAGTGCTGATATGTCTGAGCCTCTACCCATTGATGTGGTGGCAGATCTGGCATTCCTTTTAGTCCTGGCAGAGTGTGAAAGTGGAATCTGTAACCTTGTGATACAATGTTGAGAACCCATTTGTCTTTGGTAATCATATGCCAATTGTGACAAAGTATCAGTTTTCCTCCGAAGGGGGCTGTCAGGTGGGAATTGTTTGGCAGCTGTAGGGGGAAGTCATCGGGGCTGATTTTTGTAAGGTTGAGGCCTGACTTCCCCTTTTTTGGGTTGATGCACCAGATTGTCGAGGCCTGTATGGACCTTGTGGTTGACCTGTTCCTCTTGGACGTCTGTATCTGCCCCTCTGAGGTCTGTCTGTAGCTGGAAAGGACCAATTCTTTGCTGGCCACTTTCTGCTAAAGCGAGGAGGCTGAACCTGTAAGAAATATTTCACTGTTTGCATAGATTTTGCCTTATCTTCCATTTTCTTTAATACCTCTTCAGCCTTAACTCCAAATAAAACATCCTGTTGCAATGGTGCATCCAATAATTTTGCTTTAACGTGTTCTGGTAATGTCTGATCTTTCAACCAAGCATATCTTCTAATGACAGAGCCTGTAACTGCTGCTCTACAAGAAACCTCTAACGAATCAAAACCACATTGCAAAGTACTTTTTCCCACTTGTTCAGCTGCATGTAATAAATCCTGCATTTCTTTATAATTAGGAAGATCTGAGTTTGGATGCATTTTTTGTTTTAACGGAGACATCAAATATTGCCGACACTTTAGCATGTGAAACTGGCAGTTTAAGGCCATAATTGCTAAAGTTGCAGATGTATATATTTCTTCCCCCATCTGTCTAATGCTCTAGAATCTCTGTCAGAGGGGACTGGGTTCTTTGCTGTAGAGGCCTTTACCC
This sequence comes from Protopterus annectens, assembly GCF_019279795.1. NCBI lineage: Eukaryota > Metazoa > Chordata > Ceratodontiformes > Protopteridae > Protopterus > Protopterus annectens. The sequence continues at coordinate 472,518,845 of NC_056741.1, forward strand.
CTTTGGGGCCCTGAGAAATAGTTTCAGGATCAGCAGTAGGGCTTTTATAAAGAAATTTATGAGAGTAAGGGACTCTAATATCCATCTGGCTTGACTGGGGCAGGAGGTAAGGAATCAGGGTTTAAGCTGGATTCAGAGTACACATCATCCACAATATCTAACACTGGCGGAATAGCAAGGGGTCTGTGTTGTGGCAATAAAAGGAAATCTGAGCCTTTTCTTGGAATCTGAATATTCCTGGCCATCCCAATGGAAATGCTCCCTCATGGTATGCAAGGTTTTCCCAAAGGAGTAGTCCTTGGGCGGAGAGGCTGAAGGAATAGATTCCTCAGCTTAGGAATCCTCATAAGGGGGTAAAGAATATCCTAGGTCTGAGGAAGAAACAGAGGAGATGGATACCTGGTTGGAGTCTGCATCCTGTCTAGGCCTTTTATCATGAGGGGGATGGGATCCCCTGATTAGAGTGATTAAGTCTTCGGCCATTTTGAGCATTTACCTCTTAGGCATGCAGGCCTGTGCTGGAGAAGATTGAGTTTCTTTGTTTTTAAGGAAGTTTGAGATTTTGCAGAAGATTTAATGGTTAACTGGGTAGGTCTGTAAACACCCTCTGAAGCTACTGGTTGTTCAGCTACTCCGGATCCCTCTGAAGGGTAAGTCTCGGTAGGCTGTAAGACTGATGCGTCCGAAGGCCCAGCCATCTCCACATGGGAGTCAGACGGCCTGAGGTTCAAAAGTAGCGGTTGACAGGGGCTGCGAAGGCGCCTCGCTGACAACCGGAAAACCGGCGACTAGCCTAGATGAGGTTGTCAGATTTGGGCCTGGGACGCCTGTCCTTGTCTTTGCGTTTTTTGTGTAGTCCAGTCGTTGGTAGTACGGCATGGTGTAATTGAATTTTCTGCCAAAATAATGTCGGTCAAAATCAAACAGACGTTTAATAGTGCGCTTGTTAAACCTAGCACAAAACTGACAACCAGTGACGTTGTGGTCTGGGCCTAGGCATGGGATGCAATAAGAATGAAAATCCTTATGAGGTATTTGCTTCCCACAAGAAATACAGTTATTGACTTTTACTGACATCGGTCTGAGGCAAGAAAAAGTTTCCCCAATGGGGTACTTAGCTTTGTAGAAGACTTCGGTTCTGGATTCGGAATAGAAATCTCAGGAGTCGGCCGACCGGCAACTGCGAACTGCTTTTGCTTCGGGCACCGTGCGGCAAGAAAGACCAAAGAAAATGGCGTTGGCTGCATCTAATATACCCCGTCACACTGACGTCAGGGAAGAGGCGACAGCAACTGACACCGGACCAAGACTTTGGAACTCAGGCAGACTGCGACACAGTCTGACAGCAGGATAACCCAAGTGTAATGACTGCAGCAGTATAACACGATAAACATTCCAGAGATACTCCACTTGTCTGGAGCTGGATTTGGAGTTGGCTACTTTTACAGTGTGGGCTCTGACAGTAAGCCAGTTGGCAACCCATATAGTGCTGTAGGAATTGATGCCCAGCTAAGTTTATTTATGATTCCAGAGTGGGGGTGGTGTCGAAGGCCTTGGCGAGGTCCAGACAGGCTGTGTGGACCACCTTACCCTTGTCCACGGCGCTGGAAACTAATTTGAAGAAATCAAATCAGGTTCAGGAGACCAGATCAGCCCTTCAAGAACCCAAACTAGTGGGGTCCAGTGTTTGAAGGTTGCCAATGTCCATTTACAAGTTTCATAATATGTTCCATGGCCTTGCAAATCAGACTAAACAGACTGATGGGGCAGTAGTTCCCGGGATCCAAGGTGGATCCCCCCCCACTCAGTGGGCATAAAGCCTGAGGTAGGCTATGATTAAACATGACACTTGGGTGAGGTGCCAGTTCATTTTGTAGTTCATGTAGTACACAGCTTGGGAGGTCATCTGGTCCTATAGATGCTGCATTCTTAGCTTCTAGATGATCTGGAAGAATCCACTGAAGAAGGTCGTAAGTGCCTAAGGGTCTGTAGAATCTGTCTGCACCATGGGACACACTATGACAGACCTTCTGGGCAACCGAATCCTAGACTCCGGATCTGCGGATTTCTGGAGCTGATTGATGGCCCAGATCTGATCTTTTACGATCCAACGAAGCAGTCAAGGTAATTAGGCAAGATGGAAAAGTCAGAGAAAACTTGGAAAACTGAGGTCCAGAAGAAAGTTTGCTCTGAGCAGTCAAGTCTGTCAGACCTGAAGCAGACATGGATCTCGGCACCAACATTTTCGGATTAGATTCTGGGAAGTTTTACAGGAGGCTCTGAAAATGCCCTAGCCTCCTTATGGTGGGGCGTCTTAGCCTCGAAACTCTGCAAATCTTTGGGGGGGGGGGGGTTTGAGCCCCTGGAGAAGATAAAGGAGCAGACAGAAATGCATTCAGAATCAGCTTAGTTTTCCTTTTGAACAGCCCGAGGACTGAAACCTTCACAAATCTTGCAAGAGGAATCCAAGTGGCCGCTCCTAAACAACCACACTTATGCACAATCCGCCTGTTACACTCAGCACACCATTTGAATTCTGTTGGCTTATCAATCTGTAAGAGAAAACATGAAAACTACTAAAAGAAAAAGAATGGCCAAGGCCCGAAGGGAGAGGAAAGGTGGAGGAAAGACCCAACTATCCTGCATACAAAAAAAAGGGAGAAAATTATATAGCAATATTTCATTTTGTATTATTTTTAAATTTGGCGGTAGTTAAGAATAAAAAGTTGAAAACCACTTATCTGCATGGCACACTGGACTCATGTCTGTACCTACAAGCAGCAAACAAGATCTGGGGTGGTTAAGCTAAGAGCAGAGGATTATGGGTAAAGGAGGAGCTCAAGCCTGGAAGCTTAAGTTTATAGAACGTGGCTGAGTCGGATCCAAAGGATTGGATCTGTAACCCATCAGTGAAGCAGAATGAGGACATCAGATAGATTTACTGTACACCTGGCAGAAGAGAAAAACTTATTCCAGTGACGAGAGAATGTTGACAGGTAAGTGCAAGACAGAAGCTGCTATATCCAGCTGTCTTCTGGATTTTTCCTGGAGGATCAAAGCAATTTTTGATGCAGAACAGGCTACAGAGGAAATGCAAAAGTTTGTCAAACAAAAAATGAGCCATCAAGCAGAACAGGACTCTGCTTCTCATTTTTCTGAAAAGCGCATAGACTGCCAGTGAAGCATTTTCCACTGTCAAAGAAAAAAATGCTAGGGGGATGCACAAAAGCACAGGAGCAGACTAAAAGAATCAGAGTACCTTGGAATTAAATCAGAAAAAAAGAGTTGGGAGATTCGAATGAACAAGACCACCAGTACCGGAAATAAATAAATGTGGGGCTGAAAAGTAGCACATATGTGAAATAAGGTTGAACAAGAATCAATGGAAAGACTGGACTTGTTGACTTTGTTAAACTTGAGAAGAAATGAAATGCATTTGCCTCTCATGTCATTAATGTTTAGGGCAACTGAGTGGAGGGTAAGAAAAGGTAACAACTAAGTAAAAACTTACTTTAGCATCACGATGAACATTTTCATTACATAAATTTCATATTTTCATAGATTCATAGATTAGTACTAAGCTAACTGCCCTTGCGAGCCATTTTAAGCCTAGCCAATTATTTCATGTGAGACTCAAACCCTGCACCTTGTGTTTGTAAGGTAAACACCTTAACCATTAGGCCACCCTCCCAACCCAGGAGTCTTGCATGTGATAGAATTATTAAAGTAAATGGATGCCTTTCCTTCCCTCTCTCTACTTTGCATTAAGAAATGCAACAAAGTGAAAAAACAGAAAAGCTAAACAAAAGCATGTTTAGGTTAATAGGCTGTAATCGTGCATTTGAGTTGTGGAATGGAGGTATGCAAGTACACAGGTCAAAAAAAACTTATATATATATATATATATATATACACACATACATATATATATATATATATATATATATATATATATATATATATATATACACACACACATACATACATATATATATATATATATATATATATATATATATACATATATATATATATATATATATATATATATATATATATACATATATATATATATATATATATATATATATATATATATATATATATATATATATATATATATATATATATATATATATATATATATATATATATATATATATATATATATATATATATATATATATATATATATATATATATATATATATATATATATATATATATATATATATATATATATATATATATATATATATATATATATATATATATATATATATATATATATATATATATATATATATATATATATATATATATATATATATATATATATATGTGTATATATATGTATATGTAGACACACACACACACACACACACACACACACACACACACACACACACACACACACACACACACACACACACACACACACACACACACACTATATGCTCTTACTTTTGCAAAGGTAAATGTCTGGATGAAGACCCTTGGCTTAAACACATTAAGTATAAACAAGTAAATATGAGAATGCAGAATATAATGAAAAGCTTTCCTTTAGCAATAAATGTTTTAGCTCATCTTTCAGGCTGCAGCACAGGATTCAATTTTCTTTTTTTTCCTCTTACATTTCCATGGAGACCAGTTCATAATAGGGCAATAAAACAGACAACACTGGTTTCAAGGATAAAACTTAACGACTTCTGAAGGCATGCAAGTTGTTTTCACATCTGAGAAGATTAATAAAGAAAAAACACAGACCCTAATTAGAAGTTGAAGCAATAACAAGCATCTTAGCGTGGATAACCTTAATTTCAGGTTAATTAGGGCTCAGTTAGCGGTAGTCTATTTGGCACAAATATTTCTATTAGGAGGATTAAACTTCATTTGAAGATGCATAGTAACACGGTTTACTATGACATTCACGAAGTGCAGGGTATCAACTGACAGATGGTCGAATCTCCGTTTTCAAAACTGCAGTGAAATTAACCAAAAGTGATCGTATTTGAATGATCGTGTGACATGTTGCACTATCGTCCCTGATTCGATGTACTGGGAAATCACGGCTCAGTGAGGAACAAGGAATTAGCCCATTTCTACACTGCAGTGTGGTCTCAAGAGTTGGTATACTTAACGTGCAAGGGGTGCGAGATGCAGCCCCCCTGTAAATTTGTAGCATTAACACACTGTTGACTGTAGAGTAATGGTACTTTAATGTGCATAGCATGGGCGACTGGCTTCACCTCCAGCTAGGTTGAATACATCAAACCGCGGTTGTCTATGTATTCGCTTTGGTTTCCTTTTCGGCATTCCAGATTCAGCATTTTGGGTTTACATTCTAAACGGTCGACAGAAACAGATTCGGAATGCTGATAGCAAACTTACTAACATGTGTTTGTATTAAGTTAAATGTCACAAGTCATGAAAAATGTGACAGGCTCCAATACTGATAAGATTAACCTGCCAAACATTAATGGCTGCATGCATCACAAAAGCAGTAAATTGACATTTAACTTATTACAGCAGACTGATGCTTCTAAGTTCTTTTGCAGTTGCATCCTACTCATGTCTCTAGGAGTCAAATATTGCATCAGTAATTCCAAAACCATGCTACATACAAAGGGTATTAAAAGATTTCATCTTTAAGCTTACATATTAGCAAATGGCAGAGATATTGGTCCTCTGTCTAGTACAGGTAAAAAGATTAACTGTCGTTCATATAATTTTTATACAGTTATAACTTTCATGTTTTTGTATAAGTCTCAACAGCCAAGAAACAGACAGTACTGCTTAGCTTCATATGAATGCTCAGACAGATCAAAAAATGATGCAGATGTGTGAAACTTGAGTGGTTTGAAATAATGTAAATAGTTTACAAATGTAATAATTACTGTGTTTACTGCGACTTTAGTTTAAGACCTAGAACCTAAAGAATATTACCATTATAAAATATAGTTTGTACTGAAGAGTTTGCCATTTAAACTTGAATATGAGAGACCACCCATTGGAAGTTAGTCCAAAACTTCCTGAGCTCCATTAGAGGTAATGGGTTAAAGCTGCTGTATATATATACACAGACTGTCTGTCTATATCTATATGGGTCCATGTCAGATGGACGAAAACCCATATCACAGACTACCACATCGCCGACAAAATGCATCCCCGACAACGGTGAGTAGTGCAGAATAGGAATTATTCCCATTTCCCTCACTGCAGTGGGATCTTGGAGTTGGCATATTTAAGTAGGGGGGTGTGGGGGGCACAGTCCCCCACATGGGGGGTTGCAGGGGGGCTTGTCCCCCTGCTAAACACATTTTACTGTTTAATGTACTACAGGAATGGGAATGTATTCAGTTCCATAATACATTGACTTACAGTTGTCTGGGATGCATGTTGTCTGATCTGGGTTTCCGATCTGACATGGACCTCTAGCCACCTTTACCCCCTCTATACCTAAATATCTATATACACACACATTATATGTGCATATATCTAGAGAATAGTTGTGTAAAAACTTACCATAACCTTAGATGTCCTTCTCTTCCATGTTCAGTATTTATAACAGTAGGGAGTTGCTGCCTGCAGCGCCACCATCCGGCCACTATACCAAAGTGTTTCAGTAGAGAGCATGTGATGTCCCTTACCAGGGTCAAACTGACATGGGTATAAAAGTGACACCTGCACGCACCCTCATCAGAATGTTTTGCCACAGAGTAGAACTCCTATGGGTTTAAAGGTGGGCTCTACTTGACCCTTACGACGTACATGTCGGCCAGACCCAGGGTAGTAGGTATGCTGTGTTGAGCGTGGTGACTGGGGAGAGGAATAACTGTCCCCACAGGTAGGGCATGGTGCGATAGGGGAGAAAGAGGGGGTGGGTGGGTTGGAATGAATACTACAACATGGAAGAAAAGGACCTCTAAGGTTATGGTAAGTTCTTGCACAACTATTCTACGTCCTTCTAGTCTCATATTCTACGTCCTTCTAGTCTCATGTTGCAGTACTTATAACAGTAGGGAGAGTACCAGAGCTTTAGGTATGAAACTGGGTGGAGGAGTGGTTTCCATGGTCAACCAGGCCTTCGAGGATTAACCTGGCAACCCCTGCTCTTGTTATGGATGCCATGTCAAGCTTGTAGTTGGTGAAGGTGTGGGCCAAGGTCCAAGTGGCTGCTTCTAAAATGGAGAAGTCAATGCCTTTGAAAACAGCAGAAGAGGAAGCAGGTGCCCTGGTAGAGTGAGGCTTAACATGGCCCTGCAAGGATTTTTCATGATGGAAGTAGCACAAGGTGATGGATTTAGAGATCCATGAGGAAATGGTCTGTTTGGAGACGGCCTTCCCTAGGGCTCTGGGATGGAAGGAGATGAATTGGTCAAATTTTCTAATAGATTTGGTTTTGTCCAAGAAGAACCAGAGTTGCTTGTGTACATTTAAGGAATGAAGAGTCCTCGCTGAGATGTTTTGTGGAGGAGGGTAGAAAACTGGTAGGTTAATGGTTTGATTTAATGAAAGTTCATTAACTACTTTGGGCATGAAGGAAGGGTTGGTCCTGAGAGCAACTCTGTTCTTGTGGAAAACAAGATAGAGAGGTAGCCAGGGCTTGCATCTCAAACCCCCCTGGCAGAGGTGAAGGACACTAGCAGAACTGTTTTCAGGGTGCATAATTTCTGGGAAACTGAGTGAGCTGGTTCAAAAGGAGGTAAAGTTAGTTTTCGAGAAATTGAGGTCCAAAGGACGGGGAATAGGTCTCCTGGGGGGGCTGATATGAAGGACTCCCTTCAGAAACAGCTAGACTTCTAACCTGGATGCCAGAGGAAGTGAAATGGGCAGACAAAGCAGAAATAGCAGATAAGTGGACTTTGAAGAATAAGTTAGCACTGAGTGGAGTAGCTTACACAAATAGGATAGGACCACTGGTATAGGAATAAGCGGTCCTGAGTTTTCCTTTGACACCACTTGATGAATCTGCACCACTTTGCTACAAAGTTTTTTCTGGTACTAGGTTTTCTGGCCTCCTGCAGAACACTGAGTACGTCCTTTGAACAGAGGTGTCTAAGGGATTAGAACCCTTTCACCCATGAGGTCAATTTCAGGTTGTTCACCTGTAGGTGGAGTAGGGATCCCTTGCCTTGTGTGAGCAGGTCTAGTCAGTGGGGTAACCTGTGGTGGTTGCCCTTGGCCAGTAAGTGCAGGAGGGAAAAAATACAGTTTTGTACCTACCATAAATGTAGATGTCCGATAGATATGCAACTGCAGTCCTGACATATGGGTTGTCCTGCCTCAGGCAGCCCTTCGGTCGGCCGGATTCCAAAGTCTGGGTCCGGCGTCGGCTGATGTCGCCTCCTCCCCGACGTCAGAGCGGCTGGGGTATAAAAGCATCAGCCGGCACCATCTTCTTCAGTGTTTCTTGCCCCAGATGCCAGGTGCCCTCCAAGGAAGGCTAAATTTTGTGTATGGATAAACAAAAAATCCAGAAATGCACAACAGTAATCAACAGATACACCATAACAGATAACCCCAGCTTATAGGGGAAAAAGGGGGAAAATGGACCCAAGGGAAAAAACAGAGGGGTAGGAGGGAGGGAAAACCTGACTGCAGTTGCATATCTATCGGACATCTACATTTATGGTAGGTACAAAACTGTACTATGTCCTTCAAGAATGCAACTGCAGTCATGACATATGGGTTGAATACCATAGCCAAGCTGGGTGTGGTAGGACTAAGCAAGAGATAGTGTAGCTAGAAGGCCCTGCAGGACTGCCGAAGCAAAGCCTGCTCGGGATCTGGAGTATAATGGCAGGTTGTATTGTTTGGTAAATGTATGCACGGAGCTCCATGTAGCAGCCTCTAGAATATCTTTTGTAGCCACTCCTCTTAGAAAGGCTGTGGATGTGGCCATTGCTCTGGTGGAGTGTGGTCTAATATTGACTGGCACACTTTTTCCATGGAATGAATAACAATCTGATGCAGTGTCCAATCCATTTTGAGATAGTTTGCTTGGTGACTGCCTTTCCTTGTGCCCCAGGTGCATAGGCTACGAACAGTTGGTCAGACTTCCTGGTAGACTTGGTTCTGTCCAAGTAGTAGCGTAGTTGTCTGTGAATGTCTAAAGTATGCAACAGCTTTTCCCCTTTGTTTTGAGGGTTAGGAAAGAAAGTAGGCAGGTGAATTGCTTGGTTTAGAGACACCCTGGATATCACCTTAGGCATGAATGAAAGATTGGTCCCAAGAGAAACTCTGTCCTAATGAAAGGAGGAACTGCCATGAGGGCCTGTATCTCGGACACTCTTCTTGCTGAGGTGACTGCCAACAGGAAAACCGTTTTCCAAGATAGGAATTGCATTTCTGAAGATGCTGCTGGTTCAAAAGGAGGAAGAGTTAATTTTTCCAAGACGTAGTTGAGGTCCCATGCAGGGATTGGTTGTTTCCTTGGAGGTTTGATATTCTTTATACCCCTTAGAAACTGTCTTAGCAAAGGGTGCGAAAACACTGGCGGTTCACAGTTGTAATGTGCTGAGATAGCTGAAGCGTGGATTTTGATGGAAGAGTATGAAAGGCCACTACGAAACATTTCTGCCAAGTATTCCAATATCAGAGGTATGCTCATCAGGGATGCATCCTGGCCCTCGTTGACATTCCAGATGGTGAATCTCTTCCATTTAGCCGAATATGTTTTTCTGGTGGAAGGTCTGCGTGCTTCCAACACAATTTCCTGAACTTCTTTGGAGAGGGAGTCATGGATCCCAGTCATTGAACTCTCCAAGCTGTCAGCTTTAAGGTTTGCAGCTTCGGATGAACAGTTTTGTAGCTGTGCTGAGTCAGGAGCTGAGGCCATGGAGGCAAGGGCCACGGTTTGGTGCGAGTAATGCTCAGTAGCAGTGGGTACCAGTGTTGCCTTGGCCAGTCTGGAGCTATCAAGATTCCTCTTGGTTCTTCTGCCTTGATCTTCAGTAACACCTTGCTGATTAAAGGCAAGGGAGGAAATGCATAAATTGTTAGGGTATTCCAACTGAAGGAAAGAGCATCCGTTTTCCAGGCTAGAGGACGGTAAATCCTTGTGCAAAACCTTTCCAGATGATGATTGAGAGGAGATGCAAAGATGTCTATGTCTGGCCTTCCCCATGCAGTTGCTATTTGTGAGAAAATGCGTGGGTGCAGCATCCATTCGTGTGGATCCAAGAAATTTCTGCTTAACGTGTCTGCCAGAACATTGTCCTTGCCCGGAACAAACTGGGATTGCAAGCAGATCTTCAGTTTCAGGGACTTTTCCCAAAGAGTCATTGTTAGTCTGCAGAAGGGGTAGGAATGAGTGCCCCCTTGTTTGTTTATGTACCACATGACAGTGATGTTGTCTGTCCTTATTAGCAGATCGCCTTGCTGAAGAGATTTTCCAAAGGCTTCTATTGCATGTATCACTGCCAACATCTCTTTTTGATTTATGTGCTGATGCCTTTCCATGGGAGTCCATTGCCCTTGAATGCATCTGCCGTCCATGTGCGCCCCCCATCCATGGTCTGAGGAGTCTGTTGTAATAGTTTGACTTGTTGGAGCTTTGTTGAAAGGCATACCTTCGTTTAAGTGACTTGCTTGAGCCCACCATAAAAATTCCCTTTGTAGGCATGGTATGAGAGGAATTGTGTTCCAGGTTGTGGCTGTGTTGAGTCCTCAAGCTTTTGAGGTACCATTGCAGTTCTCATGTGTAGTCTTGCCAGAGGTATTAGAAGAATGCAAGATGCCATGAACCCCAGGGCCTGCAGGGTCTTCCTTGCGGTAAGGTGGGTTAGTTTTGCTAGGCTTTTGAAGTAGCCTGTCAAATGCTCTTGTTTCTCCTCTGTGAGAGATGCCATTTGTAGCTGTGTGTTCAACTTTGCTCCTAGAAAAATAATCTCTTGGGATGGCAGCAGTCTTGATTTTTGAATGCTGACTGTGTATACCAAAGCCTGTAGCAACTGAATGACATAATCCAAATGTTTTGTCAAGGTTTGTTTGCTGTCTGCTTGTATGAGGCAGTCGTCCAGATAGGGTTATATTTGAATTCCCTGGAGTCTGCAGTGTGTCACTACTGATGCCAGGCATTTCGTGAATACTCTGGGCGCAGTAGATAAGCCAAACGGCAATGCTGAGAATTGATAATGCTCTGTTCCTGCAAGAAATCTGAGGTATCTTCTGCAACTGTGTCTGATAGGGACATGCAGGTATGCGCCTCCTTGAGGTCCAGAGTAACCAGCCACGACCCCTTGCCCAACATGGGAAGAAGTTGCTGTTAAGGTCAGCATCTTGAATTTTGGCACCATGAGAAAAGTATTTAGTACGGACAAGTCCAAAATAGGTCTCCATTGCTTTTCTTTTCTTGGAACAAGGAACAGTCTTGAGTAAAATCCCTGGCCTTGTTCCTGAGGAGGAACCTTCTCTATTGCTTTTATTTGCAACAGCTTTGAGACTTCTCTGAGTGCCTCTGCCCTTTGATTTTGTGGCAGGTTTGGCATGCCTTGTCCTGTTGGTAAAGTATGGAAGTGGAACTTGTAACCTCTGTCTATTATGTCCAGAATCCAATTGTCCTTTGTTATAATGTGCCAGTTTTTTGAGAAGAGAGATAATTTTCTGCCTAAAGGTGCTTCTCTGAGCCTTGGTAGGTGGAGTGATATGCAAGTCATTGTGATTGTCCCTGTGGTGCAGGTGAAGTACCTGTGCCACTTCTTTGATTTTGAGGTTGCCACTGGCGGCCCCTGTAGGAGCCTCGGTATTGCCTTCTACCTCGTGCACGCCTGTTCTTTCCCCTTTGAAACTTGTCTGAGTCTGGAAAGGACCAATTCTTTGAAGGCCAATTCCTGCTGAATCTGGGTGGCTGAACCTGGAGGAAATCTTTTACTGTCTGTACTGACTTTGCCTTCTCCTCAACAGACTAACACATCCTGAGCATTAGCACCAAAAAGCTTCTGTTTATCCAGAGGTGCATCCAGGAGCTTTACTTTAACATGATCTGGCAGTGGCTGTTCTTTTAACCAAGCATGTCTACGTATAACAGCCCCTGTCATAGCTGCCCTACATGAAGCCTCCAATGCATCATAACCACACTGAAGAAAATGGTTACTAACCTGCTGAGAATTATGAACCAAATCCTGCAAAGCCTTTCTATCTATAGGCTCAGGAGAGGCTAGCTTTTTCTGCAAATCATCCAGCAAATAATCCTGGTACTTAAACATATGAAAAAGGCAGTCAAGTGACCTCATAGCAAGGGTGGTAGAGGTATAAACTTTTTTACCCCATCTCTCCAGGGACCTTGCTTCCCTGTCAGCTGGTAGTGGATTTCTGGCAGAGGAAGAAGCCACTCCTTTGGGGCCCTGTGAAACAGTTTCTAGATCCACAGTTTGGGCCTTAAAGAAATGCTTGTGAGTGTCAGGGACCCTGTAATATCTGTCTGGCTTGACAGGAGCAGGAGGGAGGGAATCAGGGGAAGCACTGGAATCTGAAAATACATCATCCAGGACATCCAAAACTGGAGGGATAGCCAAAGGCCTGTGCTGGGGTAACTTGAGGAAGGTACGGAGCCTTTTCCTAGAACCAGAAAATTCCTGACCCTGCCACTTAAAATGTTCCCTCATGGAGTGGAGGACTTCACCGAAAGAAAAATCCTCCGGAGGGGAGGCAGAGGGAAATGATTCCTCAGCATCAGAGTCTTCATAGGCTTGGAAGGATTCTTCTTGGGTGTCTGGATGCTCTGAAACCCCAGAGGCTTCATCTGAAGAGAGGTCATCAGCCTGCTCAGTTCTAGGCCTTTTTTCTGAAGGTGGTTGAGAACCTCTGTCTGGAAGGGACTGAGACCCCCTAATAAGAGAGATTAAATCTGCAGCAAGAGAAATGATCTGTCTATCAGAGGAAGGGGCCTGTGAGGCAGGCTTAGGATGGGCCTTGGCCTGGCTGGTGGCCTTAGCACGTGCAAAGGCCTTAATGGACATGGATACAGGAGGCCTAGCTGCCCCACGTGCAGGGGTAACCTTATCAACAGGAATGGTGTCGGGTAGATCGAGAACTTCGGTTTCTGGAGGAAAATCAACAACCGGCACCGGTGTAGGCTCAGAGACCGAAGAACGTGTTAATGCGGTGTCAGCCTGGAGCGGTTCACTAACCGCTTCCAAAGGGGCCGAAGCACTCGCGGAGGGCTTAGGAGTAGTATCGGTAGAAGACGCGGGCAGAGGGAGTCTGTCCCGGTCCTTACGTTTTTTGGTAGTTGGTGCTGTCGGTTGTTCTGACGGCATGGTATAAGCGAAGGATTCACCAAAAAAGTTTTCGGCAAATTCTGCCCGGCGCCTGAGAGTGCGCTTATTAAAGCAAGCACAAGCGGCACAGGCCAAGACGTCGTGGTCTGGGCCCAGGCAAGGGAGGCAGTAAGAATGGAAGTCCTTATGAGGTATTTGTTTACCACAAGACAAATAATTATTAACTTTCTCAATTTGTTCTGACATCGGCTGAGGCAAGAAAAAATGTTCCCCAACGGGGTACTTAGCTTTTCGGTAACTGAAAACACAGGAGCTGACCGACCGGCACTTGCGAACTGCTTCGGGCACCACGCGGCAAGAAAGACTGAAGATGGCACCGGCTGATGCTTTTATACCCAGCCGCTCTGACGTCGGGGAGGAGGCGACATCAGCAGACACCGGACCCAGACTTTGGAATCCGGCCGACCGAAGGGCTGCCTGAGGCAGGACAACCCATATGTCAGGACTGCAGTTGCATTCTTGAAGGACATCCAATGCAGTCTTGGCCAAAACGGGGTCACCAGTAGGAATTTGGGTTTGTCCTTCTGAATTTTCAGAAAGATTTTCTGAATTAGTGTGAAAGGAGGGAAGGTGTAGAGGTGGATGCATCCACTTTCCAAGCTTGTGGATATGGATCCCTTGTACAAAAGTTGGGCATCTGTTTGTTCTGTGGGGAGGCAAAGAGATCTGCTTGGGGAATACCCCATCTGTGTGCATCAGGTCCAGGAAAACCTCTCTGTGAAGCATCCATTCGTGAGAGGGGGCCGAGGTTCTGCAGAGTTTGTCTGACATAACATTCTCTGTTGAAGGGATGTACAACACTGCTGGCAGGATGGTAGACTGGAAGGTTAGAAGAGCTAGTAATAATGCCCTCATTTCCTTGATGTGGTCCTTTTGCCTTGCACTGAAAATTGTTGCTGGTTTGTTAGGAGTACTGCAACTCACCCCACGTCTGAGGCATCTGTGGAGAGCTGTTGTTGGGGGGCTGGAACCTGTAGGTGGGTTCCTAGGTTGAGGCACAGTGGTGACACCCACCTCTATTTCCTTTTTTAGGCACAGTAGTGGAAGGGACGAGTCCATAGGTTGGGAGTGTTGGCGCCATAGGTTTTTTAGGATCCACTGGATTTTGCGCACATGGGGTCTTGCCAGGGGTAACATGGGTATCAGAGATGCCATGTGGCCTAACATTCTCAGGAATTCTTGAACTGTCAAGGAGTGGGTGAGGATCTATGTAAAGTACAGACAAAGGTCTCTGATCCTTTGGTGTGGGATGAAGGCTTTCATGCTGTCTATTCTGATCCTGCAACCCAAAAAAACTAAGTCCTGAGAGGGGGTCAGATAACATTTTTTCTAGATTTATGGTGTACTCTAGTTGAATTAGGGTGGAAGACACCTGATGTAAGTGCAGTTGAAGCACTTGGTAGTCCTGATTAAGGATGAGCAGGTTGTCTAGGTATGGGTATATCTGTATACCCTCAGTCCTGCAGTGAGCAATGAAGGGGGCTAGCCACTTTGTGAACACTCTAGGGGCAGAAAGGGGAAGGCAGAAAATTGAAAATGGCAGGAGCCTATAGCAAAGCGGAGGTATTTCCTGTAACTGGGGTGGACAGGAATGTGGAGGTAGGCATCCTTCAAATCCAGGGCTACCATGAATGTTTGTTGGGGTAAGTGTAGTAATAGGAGTAAGGTAATCATTTTGAAGCTAGGAACTTTGAGGAAGAGGTTTAAGATAGATAAGTCTAGGATTGGCCTCCAAGGGCCATCTTTCCTTAGTACAAGAAGCATCCTGGAGTAAAAGCCTGTTTCTTTGTGGGGCATGTACCTGTTCTATGGTACCGTGAGTCAGAAGTTGCTCAATGATGGTTGGAAATTGGTGGGTCTGTTTTTTTTAAGGTTGTGGAATAACTTGGAAAGGTGGAAGCATCCACCAAGTCATGAAATATCCTCTCTAAATGATAGAGGGGACCCATTGCTCTGCTGGGACTATCCGCCAGGAGGGTAGGGAAAGGGTAAGATGAAGGGATAAGGGTGTGTTTGGGTCTAAAGGAGGTGAGTCACAGTGGTGGTGGTCTGGATTGGTCAGACTGACTCCGAAAGGATGTACAGGAAGAGCTGGTGGGAAACCTGGGAGTAGAATTTTTCCTGGGTTGTCTACGTTCCCTTGGTTGAGGAGCTGTGCAAAAAGGACAGTCTTCTACCAAAGGAGGGCTTCTGTGGGTAGTGTCTATGGTATCTGGGAATAGGAGATATCAGAAGATGTTTGACATTTTGTAGTTCCTTTCCCCTTTTCTTGAAGGGATTTGAGCAGCTCAGCAGAAGCCTGTCCAAAAAGGGCCTTATTGTTTAAGGGTACATCCAGTAACTGTCTTCACATCCATGGGTACAGGCTGAAGAGCCTTGCACAGGAACATCGCCTTAGGACCAATCCTGACGCAGTTGATTTACATAAAAGCATCCACAGCATCATAACTACACTTAATGAAGTGCCTCATTACTTGTGATGCTGTGGGAAGCAGAGCGTTGAGCTGAGCTTTTATGGGAGAATATTGCACCTCTACCAGGAGGATAGAGGCTCTGAATATGGTATGTAGGACATACCTAGCCATATGCGTTTGATAGTGGAGGGCCCTATAGCCATGTGTTTGATAGCTGAGAGCCCTTATAGCCAGAGTAGAAGAGGTATACACTATCCTCCCTACTCTGTCCATGCATTTGCTCTCTTTATCCGTTAGGTAAAGACCAGTAGAAGGTAATTGTCTGGGTCTGCTGGAGGATTTCTAAAGAGGAAATGGGTGTCTTGGGAGACCTTATAAAAACGGTCTTGGGTGTTTGGAGGCTGGTGGTTGTGAGTCAGGAGACTGAGAAGCAACCAATACACTATCCTGGAAGGCAGGTAAAAGGGGGGCAGCAGAAGGAGACTGTTGTTCCATTTGTAAAAGGTCAAAGTACCTTTTCTTGGAATCAGAAACCTAAGAAGCCTGCCACTTGTCCCCAAAGGTGAATTCTTCTTCTGGTGACTCGGGAGAAATGGAATCATCCTCCTCTGGGGCAATGAAATCCTTGGGAAAGTCTATTTGGGTTTCATAAGAAAAGGATTCCTCAGAAGAGGAGTAACCTTCCTCAGATACCTGTAAGGGTGGCTGAGGTGAGAGATTAGGGGGAAGGTGTTGAGTCTGCAACGCCTGAAATGCCTTAGAGAGAGACTTTGTGAAAACACTTCCCAGCCAGGAACTGGTTAGGTTCAGGGTGCTTAGTTTGTTTTCTCTTCAAAGGTGTAGCTGGTGGAGAAAGCATAGAGGTGGACGTTGGTTTAGTAAGAAGAGAAGGAGTAGGGCCTTCCGACAGAGTCATGGCTCCCCTCCATCAGGGCCTGATGGCCGATTAGCCTCAGGGGACGTACAAGTGGTTTCTGGCATCCCAGCTTCTATTAAGGCTCCAAGGCCCGCTTCTGAAACCCCCGTCTGAGAGGATTCCGGCCTTTCAAGTGCCTCAAGAACTTGCTCAGACACCTGAGGTGCAGCTTGGGATTCTGGCCTAATTTTCTTAGCCTTCTTCCTCAGGGGCTAGTCGGACGGGCCTACCCCTCTACCCCCCTCCTTCCATACAGAGTGCTAAGCGACGCAGCGTTTGATTCTCTAAATATAACTTCAGCGCCGTGAGGCAGCTGCAAAGAGTTTTGGGGACAAAAGATTTGCAAATGGGCAGGATGTATGGTCGTGGGCCTCACCGAAGCAAAATACGCACTTCTTGTGCATGTCCTTGTGAGGAAAGTGTCTCCCACAAGCACACTTCCCCTTTCTAGCTGACATACAAGTCTAAGCTGTAATCAAAAAACAAGGAAAAAACCCAACAGGGCACTTATCTGTATCGGTCGAAGTGGTTGTCTGATCTTGAATGGACCGGTCTGAAGAAATGTAATCTTCTTACGGAACTGGCAAACAGGAGTCAGACATTCACTGCAACAGAAAAATTCTGATGAGGGTGCATGCAGACATCACTTTTATAACAGTTTATGGCCCTGGTAAAGGATGTACCCTCCTGAAACTGTCTTTGGTATACTGGCAGGACAGTGGCGCTGTAGGCAGCAACTCCTTACCGTTATGAATACTGCAACATGAGAATATGACATTATATATATATATATATATATATATATATATATATATATATATATATATATATATATATATATAGTTGGGAATAATGACATTCTATATTATCTTGCAATGTGAATGGTTTAACATGTATAGACAAAAAAGAAAATACTTAAATTATATTACATTAAGAAAGGTAGAGTGCAAACTGCAATGCTACAGGAGACACATTTGGAAAGAAGCAGCCACCATCATCCCTCTGCACAAAGGTGGAGCGTCCACCGACCTAGGCAATTATTGGCCCATCAGCCTAACTAGCCTAATCTGCAAAGCCATGAAATGCATTATATCATGGACCTTATAAAAAAGGGCAAATGGCAACCTCCAAACGCTTGATCCCACAGTTTGGCTTTGTCAAAGGGAGATCATGCCTGTTCACCTTCTTTGAAATAGTCAAAGTCATGGATGAGGGCAAGACTGTGCAAACCACCTACCTGACGTAGCCAAAGCCTTCGACACTATTCCCCACTCGGGCATAATAGATAAACTCTCCAGCTAGACATCAACCCATGTGTTACCAGATGGGTAAGCTAACTGGCTCACTGATGGAACCTACTCAGTCAAAACAGGGGAAGCCACCTCTAGTAGAAGACCGTAACAAGCTGCATACCCCAAGGATCAGTCTTGGGGCCTCTGTCTGGGATATATTTTTCTGAGTGCAAGCCAAAACCAGTGGTCTGTGGCTGAGCAAGTTTACAGATGACTGTAAGCTGGGCACTGTCAAATTCCCCAAGTGATGTGAGCATCCTCCAAGAGGGTCTTAACCAAACTGCGGCATGGCCTCAAACTGCGGCATGGCCTCAAACTGCGGCATGGCCTCAAACTGCGGCATGGCCTCAAACTGCGGCATGGCCTCAAACTGAAATGCATCATCACATTAATAACGTACCAAGCATGCCATCAGTCATGAGGGACTTTGGCCACAGGTTGACAGCAACCTGACTTTTGACCATCATGTTGCCTCCGTTGTACGGGCGGCTTTCTACATGGCCCACCTCATAAGTGAGGGTATTTCATCCAGGAATAAGGTGGTCATAATATCCCTGTAACTCCTCCCTTTTCAGACCCATTATATAGAGTACAATGCCCCCTTTGGCATGTAACTTGCCAAGCACATGCAGCAGTTGGAGACCACAGAGGTTCTTGACCATGAAAGTCCAGGGTCTTGAACACCTATCCTATACAGATAGACTAAAATCCCCGACCTGTCCCTCTACTCAGTCTTTTACAGATTGCTCAGAGGTGACCTGTGTTTGGCATACAAGGCTGTGTCAGACTCAACCTTGATGGAGTTGCTGCACTTCCGTAAGTCAAATTACACTCACTAAACCCGCACGCAAGGTCTCAACCTGGTCTGTGAAATTAATAGAACTTGTTGGGAGAGGTAGATGTGTCCCAACAACTCCCCCCATCTGTGGAATAGACTTCCTCTCCATGTCAAGCAGTGTACCTCACTAGCTCTCTAAGAGGAACCTGGACAACTGGATGGGAAACAGAAAATATACCCCTGGAATCCCACCTGTGTCCCTGTGGACAGGGAAAACATGTGCAGACTTTGTGGGAACATGGGTGAAACTCTTGGCTAGGCTTATAAGGGCCTCTGGGCCAATAGCCTAGTATCATCCTATGAACCCAAGTGAATTTGACACACAGGATTTCAGGATGAATACTCTGCAGAACATCAGGGACAAAAAGATGGTGGTACTGCAGTAGTGTTGTCGCCTCACAGAAAGACGCTGTCCTGTTAGATTCTCAGCTAGAGAGTCTTGTGTGGAGACATGCGTGAATGGGCGTACTTTCGTTGAAGGTTGTGCGTCGGAGCTGGAAACTCTGCACGTAAAAATCTACTGCCAATCATTAGCGGACTGGAGTTCCACTGTGGCGACCCCTAACCGGGAAAAGCCGAAAGACACAACAATCAGGGACAAAAAGAAAGGTGGAGTATTTATATCAACTACTAGAGGAGTTCCAGTATTGACAGAAGAGGAAAAGAGTGACAGATTTGTGGTACTAAGGAGCTACTATCAAGTAATGATTATGGTGATGGCAGTATTTATATTCCACCTAAAACCTATTATACAGCTTAAGAAATTTTGGGGAGAAATAATCAGCTTCTAGGAGGCAATATTACTTACAGGTGGGGACTAGAATTTAATTTTCATGAATGGAGGATGTACCTGGGGGGGCCTAGAAGGGAAAATATAATGAGAGGGTAGATTTCTGAAGAAATTTATGAAAATAATTGGTATGAAAGACAAATTCAGTAGTAGGAACTCAGCATTTACATATTCCCCAAGGAACAATAACTGGGCTAAACCAGACAGAAATTATATTTCACAGAAACATGTACATTTAATTGACAACTGTGATACACATCAAAATTACTATTTCAGATCATACACCAATAATTAAGTTAAATTTGCAGGATAATAAAGTAAAGATGAGACACTGGTACTTCACCTACCTATTGAGAATTGAAGGTACGAGAAATTATCCAGGAGTTATGTAAAAGAGGATGTACTCCCAAAGTTACAGCTAGTGAGTGGGATAAAATGAAAGTGGAGTTTAAAACAGGATAGACATAAAAGAAAAAGTGATCTGGTTAAGTAGTAGTCATTATTTAGAGGTGCTGACAAATTTAAAGCAATACAAGATGAGGAATCCCACAAAAAATACAGTTGTGCAAAATCTTAACAGTAGATATCCTTCTCTTCACTGTTGCAGTATTCATTACAATAGGGATCCCCTGCCAAGGGCAGGCAGACGTCCGGCCAACATACCCACGCCTTTAGGTTGCTTTAAGGTACGCCACACATGCTCATGTAGAGTATACCATAAACGTGACATCCAGATACACCATCCTCAGTATAGAGAGCCCCAGTAGGAATGCCAGTCCAAGGAAGAGAAAAGTAATCAGTAAATCCAGAAGAGGAATGGACCAGGGAGGGAGTGAATACTGTAACAGTGAAGAGGGCATTGTTATGATACGATCTTACACAACTGTACTAGGTCCTTCCATTTCACTGTTGCAGCATTAGTCACAATAGGGACAGTGCCAAAGCTCAGGAAGAGAGGGAGGAGGAAGGACCAGCAGAGCTCTCTAGGAAGCCATGAAGGATGGCTCTAGCAAAACCATCTGTAGTTCTGGAAATTCTAACATGTAGTGCTAGGTAAATATACCCACAGAAGTCCAAGTAGCTGCCTCAAGAATAAAGTTAGTACCTAAACCATTGAAAAAAGCTGCACCAAAAAAAGCCACAGCTCTAGAAGACAGTCTTAACATAAGGAAGCCTCTTACCCTGAAAGGAACAAAAAGAAATGGTTGTAAAAATCCAAGAAGAAATAGTTTGCTTGGACAGAGCCAGTCCTAAGGAACTAGACTGAAAGGAAAAGAGCTGATCAGATTTATGAAGCATCTTAGTCTTATGCACAAATGTGTACAGCACCTTCTCAATGGCAGATTGCGGAAAAGGGAAAAAAGTGGGCAAATGAACAGAATTGATCAAGGGACAGCTCATTCACCCCCTTGGGCATAAGAGGATTAGCACGCATGGATGTCCTGTCCTTATGAAACACCAAAAACGGACAATCCATAAGGGCCTGAAGCTCACACACCCATCTGAAAGTAGTAAGGTTTAACAAAAATGTAGTCTTCCAAGAGCAATGTTGGAAGGAATCTGAAGTTGCAGGCAGAAAAGGAGCTAAAGTCAATTTTCCCAAAACAAAATTAGGATTCCAGGGAGGAGGAACAGGCTTCCTGGGAAGCCTAACATGTTCACTTTTAAGGAATTGCTCTTACCTTAAAATCTAAAAGCTAAAGGAGGAGATAAAGGCAGACAGCAGAGATAAATAAGTGGGTCTTAACAGAAAAAAATAAGCCAAACCAGCATTGAGCAATTCAGCGATGAGAGAGAACCAAGGCACAGAAGTCTGAGTAGCCTTTGCAGGAGAAGACCACTTTGCCATCCTTTTTACCCTTTGTTCACAGGCAATCACGCCCTCATAATGAGGCTGCTTGCTGGGGCAGTTTCTTTGAAATTTAGGCACACAAGAAACAAACACATTTAAGTTCCTGTAAAGCCTTGCCCTTATCCAAAGGGACAAAAATCAGCAGCAGCTTTGCCAAACAAGTGTTTATTTTCTAAAGGAGCATGCATCAATTTAGTCTTAATATCAGACAAAAGGTTGAAGCTGAAGTCAACAATATCACTGACCCTGAAGCAGCAGCCCTAGAAGAAGCATCTGCTGCATCATAACTACTCTACAAGGATGAGTCACCTGGAAGGAAATCCTTAAAAGGTAAACAGCAAAAGTTTTACTTAGAGTCTGGAAGATCAAAAATTACCCAACAGGCCTGGGAAAACACAGCCAACAAGTACCTGGACGTATGGGTCTGATAATAAACGGCCCTAAAAGCCACGGTAGCAGAGATATAGACCACCTTGCCTAGCCTTTCCATAGCTCTATCTTTATCAGAAGGCAGTAACTTAGGAGAATGAAGCAATTGAGATGGTTTGTCAAAAGCTACTACCACCACCAAGGAGTCAGCAGAAGGACACTTGCACAAGAACTTAAGAGTCCTCAGGTACCCTAGAGAACCTATCAGGTTACTTGCAGGCCGGGGCTGAGAATCTGCAGCCTTGGAGACATTAGGAATGGCATCCAACAAAGCATCCAAAGCAGGAAGGACAGCAGAAGGTCTGGGAGAATCCATCTACAATAGCATACAATACCTTTTTTGTATCTCAGAAGCTTGAGCACCACCCCATTTAAAAACTCCATCATCCTAAAAATATAGTGTCCCCAAGGATGGTAAATGCCAGTGTGGGAGACCAATCCCCCATAAAAACCATCACAAAGTGTCTGTTTTTTCTTGATGCTTCGCATGATTGGCTGCTTTCACACAGAACTTGGACCGAAGCTCCAAAGGCGGTGGTGTTTCCATATTCATAAAGGATGCGCACATCTTCAGACTAGTAGCCAACATAACTCATCTGATATACTTCAGATGTAGCTAACATTGGTAAGACAGCAATTCAGGTCACAGCCTGCTATAGGTCCCCAACCATGTCCCAAAACTCACTCCATGTTCCTAAGCACCCTGGAGAATATTAGGGTCCAACCTAACACTCATACTGGGCAACTTCAACTACCCCTCCATTAACTGGGAAAACTACTAGTGTACCAATACACTCCAACATTTCCTGGAATTCATTTAATTCCAATGCCCTGGACCAGCTCATTCTTATCCCTACTAGAGGAAGCAAAATCCTGACTTGGTCATTACTAACATGAGTGACCACTGCTGTATATCAATAGTCAACTCCTCCCTGGTTAGATCAGACCACAAACCAGTCACCTTGGAAATCCACCCCCCCCCCCCCCCCCCCCACTGCAAAGGTAACCACCAAGAAAAACTTCTCCAAAGCCCAAAGCTAACTTTGGGCTCCTAAAACAGAGGTGGCTAACTTCACGGCACCCATGCAAATGGAGATCAGTTGCATGACAGCCGAATCATACACCAATGCATTGCATGAACACGTACACAAATGCATGGATATCGCCATTCCCAACAGAACCAAGACGCTCACACCAAAAAGGAAGCCAATCTGGTGGTCCCCTGCCATGAACAAACTCTACAAGAGAAGGACGAAACTGATGGGGAATAAGGTGAAGTCCCAAGACTGGAAAAACTCCCTCATCAGCCTCAAGAAAAAAGTAGAGATCCCTCATCAAATCCCCTAAAGCTAGCTATGAAAACAGAATTGCAGCAGATAGTAAAGAAAACCAGAAGGCCTTCTATAGTTGTGAAGAATCTCCACAGCAATACCCAGATTTGCTCTAAGCTACTGCACAAAGGTACCTTCTATACACAGCCAACAGATATTGCCAATATACTGGCAGACAGATTCAATGCCAACCACATTAGTAGATTGCCAGGCACCCAGTATTACTGCTGCACAGGTTAAAACAGCACTGTCCAAGGCCAATAATACAGCTTCTACGGGACCTGACAATATCCCTGGCTGTATTCTACATGAACAATAGAGTGAACTGGCACCTCACCTGTGCGCCTTTCAGTCACAGCCTCACCTCAGGCTTTGTCCCTACCAAATGGCACACTGCTACAGTCATCCCTGTCCACAAAGGAGGAGCGACTACAGACCCTGGGAACTATCGCCC
>NC_056741.1:472552443-472574943 GCF_019279795.1 Protopterus annectens
TCTTTGCTATGGTAATTCCTTTCTTCACCAACCAGTATTTCTTCCTAGCCTGGTCAGTTTTCTCCCACTTTTTCCTGCACTCCTTTCTTTTGAATACTTTCTGGACTTCTGTATTCCACCACCAGGTTTCCTTATGTACCTTATTTCTATACTTGCCTTGGCCACATACCTGTTCTGTAGTCCTAACATTTTCAGATGCTGCCATTCTTCTTCAACTCCACCAGTTTCCTCCTCTTCTTGTGGTGCATGAATCCAGAGTAATTCCTTGAAGTGTTAAAGCTGTCTCTGCAGTCAACTTCCAGGTCTTCAGTCTGATCTCTATTGACCTTAGAGCCTTCACAGACTACTGCTTGAAGCTAATTGTGGCAAGCAATGGTTTATGCTGTGAGCTGACTGATTCAGAGTTCCATACTCATTAAATGAATGATAAGACCAAGACAACCTGACTGACAACTTGTGATCATGGAGAACAGGGGACTGCAGTAGCATGTTTGCATACTAAGACCATTTGCTAGCATAATTTGACAGCTGCGCACTAAAGACCTACCACATTTTTCTAACAATGTCAAGAAAGTACAGTTGTGTACACTTAACATAAATGTAGATGTTAGAGTGTATTCACTGTTGCAGGCATTACACTTGGGTTATCCTGCTGGCAGGCTACCCTCAGTCGGCCTGAATTCCAAAGTCTAGGTCCGGCGTCAGTTGCAGTCGCCTCTTCCCTGAGGACAGTGCACCAGACGCCATTTTCCTCAGTGTTTCTTGCCCCAGATGTCAGGTGACCCCAAAAGGGTAGGCTAAAAATATACCAATAGAACATGCATGCACCAAAACATACAATACCTTCATCTACAAGCAAATACACCACATAGGTTGTATAGATTAGAGAAGTGCAGATAAGTTGCGGAAAAGATATGGGGGATGGTGGGTGGGTAACCTGGACTGCAACAGTGAATACACTAACATCTACATTTATGGCAAGTGTACACAACTGTATTATGTTCGTGTTTCACTGTTGCAGTCATTACACTTGGGTTGAATCCCAAAGCTATGGTTGGAAGGCTGGAGCTAAATAGCATTAGGAGTGGCGATGAGGCCCTGCAGAAATGCAGTGGCAAAGCCTGTCCTGGATTTAGAGTAGAGTGGTAAATGATGGTGCTTTGTAAAGGTCTGCACTGAACTCCCGGTAGCAGTCTCTAAAATGTCTTTGGTTAGTACTCCTCTGAGGAAGGCTGCTGCTCTGGTAGAATGCGGCCTAATGCCCTTAGGTACTGGTTTGCCATGTTATGAATAGCAGAAACTAATGCAGTGGCCTATCCACTTTAGTCTGCTTTGAGATAGCCTTTCCTTGTGATCCTGCAGCATATGCCACTAGTAGTTGCTCTGTCTTTCTGAAAGTTTTGGTTCTGTCCAAGTAGAAGCGTAGCAGTCTGTGTATGTTCAAAGAATGCAGAATTCTCTCCCCCTTATTCTGTGGGTTTGGATAAAAAGTAGGCAGATGAATAGCTTGGTTAAGGGCCACACTGGACACTACCTTAGGCATAAATGTCGGGTTTGTCCTCTAGAGAAACCCTGTCTGGATAAAAAATAAAAGGTTCCACAGCCATGAGTGCCTGTAGCTCTGAGACTCTTCTTGCAGAGGTTATTGCTAGGAGCACAGCTGTTTTCCAGGATAAAAACTTTATGTCAGCTGTAGCAGCTGGCTCAAAAGGAGGCAGGGTGAGTTTTTCCAAAACATAATTGAGGTCCCATGCTGGTATTGGTGATCTCCTTGGAGACCATAAGTTTTTGGCTCCTCTGAGGTACTGCCTTAACAAGGGGTGAGAAAAGATTGGTGGCTCTGTATTGTAATGAGCCGAAATGGCAGACGCATGAATTTTAATTTATGAAAAGGATAGGCCTTTGTCCAGCATCTCAGTTAAGTATTGCAAAATAGGGAATATTTGGTACAGCTGTGTCAATTCCTTGTGCCTGGTTCCAAGCACAGAATCTCTTCCATTTTCCAGCATATGATTTTCTGGTACTAGGCCTTCTGGCCTCCAAAATGACATCCATTACAGCTTTAATAAGAGGTGCATTTTGAATCACTACATTATCCGCCATGCTGCCAGATTTAAGGTCTTTAGTTGGCTGTGCAGGATCTGATTGTTTTGTTGGGATAGATGATGAGGTATTTGAGGCAAGGTCCAAGTAGGGCATTGAGACAAGTTCCTTAGGATTGGATACCAGTGCTGACGGGGCCAGTCTGGGGCAATCAGTATCATCTTTGGCTTCTCTTGTCTGACATTTAGGAGTACCTTGGGGAGGACAGGCAGTGGAGGAAAGGCATATACTTCTAAGCTTTTCCAGCTGAAAGATAGGGTGTCCACTTTCCATGCTCGTCTGTGATGAGTCCTTGCGCAGAATCTTTAGTTGTTAGTTGTGAGGAGAGGCAAATAGATCTATATCCGGGCATCCCCATTTCCTTGTTCTGCTGAAGACTTGTGGATCCAACTTCCACTCATGGGGATCCATGAGGTTTCTGCTTAGTTTGTCTGCCAGAGTATTTATCTTTTCTGGCAGGAATTGTGCCTGCAGATGTACTTGTAAGTCAATGCTGTGTCCCACAAAGTCAAGGCTAGTCTGCAAAGGAGGTAAGAATGAGTGCCTCCCTACTTGTTTATATACCACATGACCGTGGTGTTGTCTCTGTCTTTATCAGTAGTTGTCCAGGATGAAGTAGGTCCTTGAAGGCTGTCAGGGCATTCTTAACAGCTAGCATCTCTTTTTGGTGGTTATGTAGATGCATTTGGTTTGTAGATGCATTTGGTTTGCGGACCATGTGCCTTGAATACATCTTCCTGCCATGTGGGCCCCCCAGGCATAATCTGATGCATCCGTTGTCAATGTCTGCCTGGCTGGGGGTAAACTAAATGGCTGTCCCTTGTTCTGGTGACAAGCCTTCGCCCAACGAAACTCCTGTTGCAGGCAGGGAAGGAGGATAATTATTGTTTCCAGGCTGTGGCAATGTTAGTCCAAACACTTTTTAGGTACCACTGAAGTTTCCATATATGCAGTCTCGCATATGAAATTAGTAGAATGCAGGATGCCATGAAGCCCAGAGCCTGCAGAATTTTTATTGCAGATAACTAGGCCTTTGTTGCCAAAAGGTTGAAATAGGTAGTCAGTTGCCTTAGTTTGTCTGGCGTGAGATAAGCCATCTGGGCAGTTGTATTTAAGCTTGCACCCAGGAATATTATCTCTTGAGAGGGTACTAGTTTTGATTTCTTTTTCGTTGATTGTGTACCCTAGGCCCATTAGAAATCTATTTACAAATGCCAGATGCTGTAGTAGAATGTCCTTGTTCTCTGCTTGAATGAGGCAGTCCAAGTAAGGATACATTTGTATTCCTCTTTGCCTGCAGAAAGCAATTACTGGTGCCAGGTACTTTGTGAAGACCCTGGGCGCAGTAGATAAGCCAAAGGGCAGTGCAGAGAATTGGTAATGCATTGAGCCAGCTTTGAATCTGAGGTATCTTCTGCATGTTTGTCTGATTTAGACATGCAGGTATGCCTCTTAGGTCTAACGTCACAAGCCAAGCCTTCTTGCCCAGCATAGGCAGAAGTTGCTGTACAGTCAACAGTTTGAATTTTGGTATATCCAGAAATGTATTCAGAATAGATAGGTCCAGTATTGGTCTCCAGGTCTTGTCCTTTCTTGGCACCAAGAACAGTCTTGAATAAAATCCTTGCCCCTGCTCTTGCTCTGGTACTTGAATGGCCCTCATGTCCATGAGGGACGACTTGCTTTTGTGCCTCTGCCCTTTGATGTTTTGGCAGGTCTAGCCAACCGTTTTTGTCCTTGGCAGGGTATGGAAGTGAAACTTGTAGCCCTGTGACACTGTCTAGGACCCATTTGTCCTGGGTTAAGTGCCAGTTGAGAAAAAAGTGCTAGTTTTCCCCCTTAAGGTGCTGCCAGAAGTTAAGTGCTTTGTGCAAGTATGGGGAAGTCATTGGGACCGTTTCCTGTATGGCTGTGATTTGTCTTCTCCACTTTTGGAGATAGAAGCACCCCATTGTTTAGACCTGTATGAGCCTTGGGGCTGGGATCTGCCTCTTGGGCGTCTATATCTGCCCCTTTGTGGTCTGACACTGGAAAGGAGCAATTCTTTGTAGGCCAGTGTCTGCTAAATCTTGGAGGCTGAACCTTTCCTTAACCGTTTGCATAGATTTAGCTTTGTCCTCCATTTTCTTTAACACCTCTTCTGCTTCAACACCAAACAAAGTATCATGCTGTAATGGGGCATCTAATAATTTTTCTTTGACATGATTAGGCAGACTTTGTTCCTTTAACCAAGCATGCCTCCTGATGATAGAACCCGTAACAGCGGCTCTGCAGGAGGCCTCCAAAGAAACAAAACCACATTACAAAGTATGCTTTCCAACTTGTTCAGCTACATGCAATAAATCCTGCATTTGTTTTCTGCACATTCAGAATTTGTCAATATTTTCTATTTAAGCAGTGACATAATATATTGCGGATATTTGAGCATATGAAACTGATAATTTAAAGCCCTTATAGCCAAAGTGGCAGAAGTATAAATCTTTTTCCCCATCTGTCCAATGCCCTAGAATCCCTGTCAGAGGGGGTAGGGTTTTTTGCAGCAGATGCCTTGACCCCTTTGGGACCCTGAGAGATGGTTTCTGGGTCAGCAGCAGGGTTTTTGAAAAGGAATTTATGAGAGTCAGGAACCCTGTAGTACCTGTTCAGCTTGACAGGAGCTGGAGGTAAGGAGTCAGGGGTCAGACTGGACTCTGAAAATTTATCAACAATGTCTAACAGGTGGAATAGCTAGGGGCCTGTGTTGTGGTAGTAAAAAGGAAATCTCAGCCTTTTCTTAGATTCTGAAAAATCTTGGCTCTCCCAGTGGAAATGCTCCCTCATGATATGCAAGGTTTCCCCAAAAGAGTAATCCTCAGGAGGAGAGGCTGAAGGGATAGATTCTCCTGCATCAGAATCATCATGGGGAGGAAGAGTATTCCTGATCAGAAGAGGAATCAGATGAAATGGAAACCTGATAAGAAAATGTATATTCAGTCTCTTGCCTAGACCTTCCATCAGGTGGGGGATGGGGACCCCTGATCAAAATAATCAAGTCTTCGGCCATTTTGAGCATCTCTTTTTTGGGCATGGAGGCCTGTCCATGAGGCTGTTGTACTTGTTTCTTTGTCTTTAAGGGTGCTTTAGTCTTTGCCCTTGAAGCTGAAGTTGTTTTAACTTATAATTGAGTTGGTCTGAAAACACCCTCAGAAGCAGATGCCTGCTCAGCAGCACCGGACCCATCTGAGAGAATAGTTTCCGAAGGTCCAATACCTTGAGCCTTCAGCGGCCTAGGAGACTCCACGTGGGAGTCTGTAGCGGCCTGAGGGTCTAAACTAGCATGCAGAGGCAGCGACGGAGCCTCATTGAGAATCGGCGAACTGGCTTATAAGCCTAGTCGGTTTTGGACCACTGATGCCTGTCGTTTTCTTTGCGCTTCTTGTGAATTCCGGTAGTCGGATGACTATCCATTGACATCGTATAATTAAATCTTCTGCCAAAATAGTGTAATGCAAAATCGTACAGACGCTTAATAGTGCGTTGGTTAAATCTAGCACAAAACCAACAACGAGCAACGTCGTGGTTAGGCCTAGGCAAGGAATACAGTAAGAATGAAAGTCCTTATGAGGTATTTGCTTCCCACAAGAAATACAATTAACTTTTTCTGACATTGGTCTGGAGCAAGAAAAAAAAAAAGTTTCCCCAATGGGGTACTTTGCTTTTAATAGAGACTTCGGATCTGAAATTCTAACAAGAAAATCTCAGGAGTCGGCCGACTGGCACTCATCACGCCGTGCCCGAAGCATAAGCAATTAGCAAGAAAGACTGAGGAAAATGGCGTCTGCTGGATCCTTTATACCCCTGGCGCACTGACGTCAGGGAAGAGGCGACTGCAACAGATGCCGGACCTAGACTTTGGAATTCAGGCCGACTGAGGGTAGCCTGCCAGCAGGATAACCCAAGTGTAATGACTGCAACAGTGAAACACTAAGAACATCAAGTACAAGTAAAACACATTAACAGTTGTACAGTTGTACTCTGTTACAGGGTAGCACACCTGCAAAGCTTGCTTCTTAAAATGTA
Organism: Protopterus annectens; assembly: GCF_019279795.1. Lineage (NCBI taxonomy): Eukaryota > Metazoa > Chordata > Ceratodontiformes > Protopteridae > Protopterus > Protopterus annectens. The sequence goes on from NC_056741.1 coordinate 472,558,606, forward strand.
CTCTCTATTACAATAAAGCAGAACACAATCATATCCCTCTTATTTTGCGCTGTCACTCAGTTGATTTTTCTTTTTAATAAATCACTGCAGATTACCAATGCCAGACAGTGTTATACTTAGTTTGGAAAATACATGTGTATACAAACATTTCATGCTGTTAACAAAGTGACAGAGTAATGGTTAAAAATAGTCCTAGACTCTATACTCTTACACTTCTGGGTTAGCCTTGTTTACGAAGTTGAGAGGTAAAGAGCTACTACTGTTATACAGAAACCAAGTAAAACGATAAACCACAAACGAGCAAAGTGCAAGTACGTAATATTCCCTCTAAGCAAATTCCGGTTAACACCAATAAAATCATTGAAAAATTGGAGTGGAAGGTCACTGCTACAGCCAAAAACAATCCTTTTATTTACACACAAAAGGATTTCGTCCTATTAAAACTGGAACTTCATCAGAAAATACATTTCAAAAAGTGGAATCTTAAAAGTTTAAACCAATAAAATTTCATAAACCAGCACACACTTGCAATATAACCAATAAGGTTATTAGATTAAACATAGGCTAAATACATACACACATCCAATCCACGTTTAACAAAAATAAACCAACAGAAACGTGCATCACGCAATAACCAATAATCATTCAATTAAATTCAGGTCAGCATAACCCACAACGAACACGCCTATTCCAATGTGTCCGTAATTACAGAGTATATATGAAAAAGTTACGACATTTTAATATCAGTCATTCCTCTCATATTTACAACCTTAAAAAATGTATTAGTTTTCAAGTTAAATTCATTAAAATGCTTTCTGTAAAATTAAAGTTAGTTAAAATTAACTTACATTTTATGACCCAAACTGTGTATAAACAAACCCTTTCTCATACACATCCAAAGATGGCTACTATTAAATAGCCTTATATTAAGGCGCAAAGGATCAAAAACTTTCATATTCTAATAATGATATGTCACAGACTAAATGTGCCCACGCTCTCTCAAGTCTTTATGTTGTTTGACCAATGAAATTGCGTACAAGAGCGCAAATGCCAATATCCTTTTAGACACTCACTAGGTCTACAGCAAACCACGCCCATATTTCACAAGCCCATGTCTATTATCACTTAATTCCCCTATATTAAATATTGTATATACAAAAGTATTATCTACATATCGCAACACTAAAGGGTATAAGTTTATATTTAATAAACCTTATTTAAATTTGCTTACACATCTTATAATTTATAACTGAAATAAAATTAGGTAAAATAACTTGAGCTGAAAAAGTAAACCCGCTCTTGTTTGTATATTTAATAACCTTGCATCAATAAAAGTTAAAAAACATAAATATTTGTAGCTTAATTACCATCAAAAAGCATAAAAGCTTACTTCTAATTCATTTAATGCAAAGTTACTATTCAACCTAGGAGACTGCATATTAAAATGCTACCACCAATAACCTTGAGTAAGGGATGTGTACACCATATCCTAGCCATACTGCAAATGGTTGCAGTTAAACCTATAGAATCTTGTGTTAAAACTCAATAGCCAATACAACTGATGCTAAACTAAGAACCATGATTAGACATCTCTAAACACGCCTCTTCATACCTACATTTAAGTGGTTGATATTAACCAACTGAATTGCAAATTTAAACCCAACTACCAATGGCTTTTATGTTGTACATCAATACTCTATACAAAGGGTGAACACACCCCTTGCACAGAATGTGTCTAAATGGTTACTGATAAACCATTAGAAATCGCACATTGCAACTTAAAGACCAATAGCCTTTTAGCAAGCACTTAACCATGATGGCTAATGCTATTATAGCACAAAGTATAGTTGTGTAAAATCTTAACATAATAGTAGATGTCCTTGCCTTCACTGCTGCAGGGATTCCTTACTAATGGGGATTCCCTGCCGTGCAACCCTCCGTCCTGCCAGTTTACAAAAGATTTCTGTTGCTCTAAGGTATGAATGTCACCTGCTTACTCCTTGCATAAGGTAGGGCATAAAGGTGACATTCAGGCGCACCATCCTCGGAATTAAGTTCCAGGAACAGCAGTCCAAGGAAAACCAAGGAGAATCTGCACAGCCAGAAGGGAAAAAGACCAGGGTGATGGAGGGAGAGTGAATACTGCAGCGGTGAAGGCAAGGACATCTACTGTTATGGGAAGATTTTACACAACTGTACTACTTCCTTACATTCACCAGTGCAGTATTCCTTACTAATGGGAGAGTGCAAAGGCTCAAGAAGAAACCTGGGAGGAGGAAGCAGCAGAGCCCTCCAAGAAGCCATGAAGAATGGCAGCAGCAAAACCAGCTCTAGCCCTGGAGATACCATCCAACTGGTAATGTTTGGTAAAGGTATGGACAAAGTCCAGGTAGCAGCTTCAAAAATGGAATTAACATCTAAGCCTTTGAAAAAAAGCACCAGAAGAAGCCACAGCTCTAATGGAATGAGCCTTTATAGAAGGAAGACACTCGTCATGAAAAGGGTAACAAAAGGAAATAGCCTTTGAAATCCAAGTGGAAATAGTTTGCTTGGAAACTGCCAAACCTAAAGACCTAGAAATCAAAGGAAACAACTTGTCAGACTTCCGGACAGCTTTAGTTTTATCCAAATAAAATCTGAGCTGTCTATGCACATCTAAGGTATGTAGCACCCACTCCATGTCAGATTGCAGAGAGGGAAAAAAGGTAGGTAATTAATAGACTGATTAAGTGACAACTCGTTAACCACCTTGGGCATTAAAAAGGACTAGTATGCATTAAAAAGGACTAGTACGCAAGGACACCCTGTCCTCAAGAAATATCAAAAGGTGGACAAGCCATAAGGGCTCGCAAGTGACACTCATTTGGCAGAAGTAAGAGATAAAAGAACAGTCTTCCAAGAACAATGCTGAAAGGAAGCTGCAACAGCAGGCGCAAAAGGAGCCAGAATCAATTTTTCCAGAACAAAATTAAAATCCCAGGGAGGAGGAACATGCTTCCTGGGAGGTCTAATATTAAGGATGACTTTAAAAACAGCTTAGCCTCCAATCTAGAGGCTAACATGGAAGTTAAAGGCAGACAAGCAGAAAGAACCAATAAGTGGGCCTTAACAGAATAGGCCAAACCAGCATTGAGCAACTCACACAAATAAGAACCAAAGGAACATCCACCGAAAGTGGGTCCAGGTCACGAAAAAGACACCAAATAGAACATTTCTTCAATTTAGATAAGTAGGATTGCCTAGTGGGTTTCCTGGCATCCTCAGAAAAAAAAGGGGTCTGAGAAATCAAAACCCTATCACCCACAGTGTCAGTTGACGCATGGACAGGTGGGGATGGAGGAGACCCCTCGCCTTGCGTGAGAAGATCCACCCTGTGACGTAACTTGTGATGATTACCCCTGGCGAGATGCAGAACTAGAGGGAACCAGCGCTGTCGCAGCCAAAAGGGAATCGCCAATAAGATTTTGGGAGCATCCTGTTGAATTCTGAACAGACTCTCGGAATGAGAGGAATGGGCGAGAATGCATAAAGAAACATCCCCTTCCAGGCCAGAGGACCTGGGACTTGCACAAAACAGAGGAAGTTGACTGTTCAAAGGGGAGGCAAAGAGATCAACTTGAGGAGTACACCCCAATGGTGAATGTCCAGAAACACATCCCTGAGAAGCATCCATTTGTGGGATTGAATGAAGGATCTGCTCAGACTGCCTGCCAAAACATTCTGATCTGAAGGAATGTAAACTACCTGAAGAGTCACGATATTGGATAGCCAGATCCCATACCAGAACAGTCAGCAAAAGTCAGTAGGGATCTCGTACTCCCATTTGTTGATATACCACATGACTGGAATATTATCCATGAATACCTTGAGAGGCCCTGCAGAGAAGAGAGGATGAAAGGCCTTAAAAGCCAGCATAAGAGCCCTCATCCCTCCGATATGGATGTGCTCCTTCTGCTGATGAGGCAACCACACTCCCTGAACCTTCAGGGAGCCAAACGTTGCTCCCCATCCCACATCTGAAGTGCCTGTGAACAGATCCTGAGAGGGAAGCAGAGGCTGAAATGGGGGACCTGGATTCAGAGAAAACTGCTGAATCCACCACAGAAGTTCAACCTTGAGACACGGGAGAAGACAAACAGGAAATTCTAGTGGATGCAAGACTTCAGAAACCACTGGAACTTCCTCATGTGAAGTCTGGCCACAGGAAGCATCAGAATGGTGGACGCCATGAACCCCACAGCTCTCAAGACTCCCTGGCTGAAATGGAGGCCAGGGGAAGAAGAGTTTGAAAAAAATGAGAGTTGATCCCTTTGGAGGAGACAGGGATGCCAGATTTGGCACCATCATCTGAAACCTGCAAACCAGAAAGACATGATCCTGAGGAGGAGTCAGGGAAGACCACGTTTATCGTGAACCCCAGGCTCTGAAGAGAAATGGTAAGATGACGAATTTGCAAAAGACCTCTGGAGAAGCCAACTGAATCAGCAGGTCGTTCAAATAAGGAAAAATTTGGATCCCTTGAAGCCTGCAAAAGGCAATCACAGGAGCATTTTGTGAAAACCCTTGGGGCAGTAGAAAGGCCAAAGGGCAAGACACAGAACTGAAAATGCCAGGAAGCAGAGAAATGCAAAAGTTTCCTGAAAAAGAGGATGGATCGGAATGTGAAGATAAGCATCCTTGAAATCCAGAGACACCAGAAAGGCCTGAGGGAGGAAAAAGGGACTGAAGGGACAACATCTGAAAGGAAGGCACCTTCAGAAATGTGTTTAGATGAAAGAGGTCTAGAATAGGTCAACAAGTACCTTATTTTCTGGGCACTAGAAACACGAATAAAACCCTTTCCCACTTTGGGACACACACTTCTTGAATAGTACTCAGACAAGAGGTCCCAAAGAACTGCGGGGGAAAAAAGGTTGTTCCAGAGGAGACTGAAGAATACCCATAAGAGGAGGATGGGAAATCCAGACCATTAAGTACTCTTGATGAATGACCGACAAAACCCAAGAATCTTGTGTGATCCAGAGCAACACAGGAAGAGAAAGGCGAAGACAGAGGAAAGTGGCTGGGAATGGGTGGATATTCAGATAGTAAAGGAAAGATTAAGAATCCCTGCAATCTGAGTGGCCTTGGCTGGAGGAGTCAGTTTTACTACCCCTTTTTACCTTCAGGAGGGCGAGACTGCCTACGAACAAAGGTTGGCTTAGAAGGGTAGTTCTGTTGAAGTTTAGGCACATGAGAAAGACATGCTCAAACTCCTGTAATGCCTTCCCCTTGTCCTGAAGGCACTATAAAACTAGTAGCCACTTCAAAAAGTACAGTTTTGTACCTACCATAAATGTAGATGTCCGATAGATATGCAACTGCAGTCATAACATATGGGTTGTCCTGCCTCAGGCAGCCCTCGGTCGGCCGGATTCCAAAGTCTGGGTCCGACGTCGGCTGATGTCGCATTTCTCTCGGACGTCAGAGCGGCTGGAGTATATAAGCATCAGCCGACGCCATTTTCTTCAGTGTTTCTTGCCCCAGATGCCAGGTGCCCTCCAAGGAAGGCTGTAATCAAATTGGAAGACAAAAACAGGATTCCAGACAAATAAGTAAGCAATAAACAGATACACCATAACAGATATCCCCAGCTAAGAGAAACAGGGATAGGAGTGGACCCAAGGCATAGAGGGGTATGGAGGAGGGAAAATCGACTGCAGTTGCATATCTATCGGACATCTACATTTACGGTAGGTACAAAACTGTACTATGTCCTTCAAGAATGCAACTGCAGTCATAACATATGGGTAGAATACCATAGCTTAGCTGGGGGAGGAGGAATGCTCTAGGGAAGAGATGGTGTGGCAATCAAACCCTGCAGGACTGCCGAAGCAAAGCCTGCTCTGGATCTGGAGTATAAAGGGAGATTGTAGTGTGTTTGGAGAATGTATGCACGGAGCTCCATGTAGCAGCTTCTAGAATGTCCTTTGTAGGCACCCCTCTTAAGAATGCTGTAGAGGTGGCTGTAGCTCTGGTGGAGTGTGGTCTGACATAGGCTGGAACATTCTTCCCATGGAAGGAATAAAAATCTGATGCAATGTCCAATCCATTTTGAAATAGTCTGTTTTGAAATTGCTTTTCCTTGTACTCCAGGGGCGTAAGCTACAAAAAGTTGATCAGACTTCCTACTGGTCTTGGTTCTGTCCAGGTAGTAGCGAAGTTGTCTGTGAATGTCCAAGGTATGCAACAGTCTTTCCCCTTTGTTCTCAGGATTGGGGAAGAAAGCAGGCAGGTGAATAGCTTGATTTAAAGAAACCCTAGATACCACCTTTGGCATAAAAGTAGGGTTGGTTCTTAAGGAGACCCTGTCTGTGAAAGATTATGAATGGTGGTATTGCCATTAGGGCCTGTAGTTCCGAAAACCTTCTTGCCGAGGTAATTGTCAACAGGAAAGCTGTCTTCCATGAGAGAAATTGTAAGTCCATTCTGTAGCATATCTGCCAAATACTCCAGGATGAGTGGGATATTCAATAATGATGCATCATGTCCCTTGCTGGTATTCCAAATGCTGAATCTCTTCCATTTTGCTAAGTAAACCTTTCTGGTGGATGGTCTTCGAGCTTCTGTTAATATCCGCTGAACTTCCTTGGAGAGAGATAGGTTGAGGTTATTCATGGGATCTCCCAGGCTGTTAGCTGCAGTGTCTGAAGGTTTGGATGCACTGTTTTGAAGTTGTGTTGAGACAAAAGTAGGGGCCATTGGGGAAGGGCCCACTTCTTGTTGTGACATATGCTCCGTAGTAGTGGGTACCAGTGTTGTCTTGACCAGTCTGGAGCTATTAGGATCCCCTTGGGTGTCTCTGCTTTGATCTTTAGTAATACTGTGGTCATCAGTGGCAGAGGTGGGAATGCAGAGATTTTTAGGAAGTTCCAGCTGAATGAAAGAGCATCTATTTTCCAAGCTTGTGGATGGTATGTCCTTGAACAGAATTTTTGTAGAGGATGGTTGAGGTGAGAGGCAAATAGGTCTACTTCTGGCCTGCCCCATGTCGAGGTGAGTTGTGCGAAGATCTTCGGAAGTAACCTCCACTCGTGTGGATCTATGAAATTCCTGCTTAGGCTGTCCGCCAGCACATTGTCTTTGCCTGGAACAAACTGGGATTGTAACTGTATGTTTAGGCTCAGTGATTTTTCCCAAAGATTCATTGTCAGTCTGCAAAGGGGGTAAGAATGGGTGCCCCCTTGCTTGTTTATATACCACATCACAGTGGTGTTGTCTGTCCGTATCAGTAAATGGCCTTGCTGAAGTTGTTGTCGAAAGGCCTCGATGGCATGCATTACTGCCAGCATTTCCTTTTTGTTTATATGCAGATGTGTTTCCTTTGGAGACCATTTCCCTTGTATACATCTGCCTTCCATGTGCGCCCCCCATCCAAGGTCTGAGGCGTCTGTGGTCATGGTCTGTGTTATCTGAGGTTTTTTGAATGACATACCTGTGTTTGCCTGGCTTACCGAGGCCCACCATAGGAATTCCTTTTGTAGGCATGGAATGAGCGGTATGGTTGTCTCTAATTTGTTGCTGTGCTGAGACCAAAGGCTTTTTAGGTACCATTGAAGCTTTCTCATGTGTAGTCTTGCTAATGGAACCAGGAGAATGCAGGATGCCATGTAACCCAGGGCCTGTAGGAATCTCCTTGCAGTCATCTGGGTGAGTTTTGCCAAACCTTTGAAATAATGAGTTAACTTCTCTTGCTTGTCTTCTGTCAGGTAAGCCATTTGAGAGGCTGTGTCTAGATTGGCTCCTAAGAAGGTTATTTGCTGGGATGGTTGAAGTCTTGACTTTTGGAAGTTGACTGTGTATCCCAGAGCCTGAAGTAATTGTAGGACATAGTTCAAGTTTTTTGTCAAAATCAATTTGTCGTCCGCTTGTATGAGGCAGTCGTCCAGGTACGGGTAAATTTGGATCCCCTGGAGCCTGCAATGAGCAATTACTGAAGCCAGGCATTTTGTGAATACTCTGGGCGCAGTAGATAAGCCAAATGGCAATGCTGAGAATTGATAATGCTCTGGCCCTGCAAGAAATCGGAGGTATCTTCTGCAGCTGTGTCTGATAGAGACATGCAGGTATGCCTCCTTGAGGTCCAAAGTAATCAGCAAAGACCCCTTGCCCAGCATGGGAAGGAGTTGCTGTAGAGTCAGCATTTTGAACTTTGGTACTATGAGAAAAGTGTTTAATGCGGACAAGTCCAGTATTGGTCTCCATTGAGTTTCTTTTCTTGGAACAAGGAACAGTCTTGAGTAAAACCCCTGGCCTTGTTCTTGTTGTGGAACTCTTTCTACTGCTTTGATCTGAGCAAGCAGAGAAATTTGCTCGATAGCCTCTGCCCTCTGGTTTTGTGGTAGGTTTGGCATGCCTTGTTTTCTTGGTAAGGTATGAAAATGGAACCTGTAACCTTGGTCTATAATGTCCAAAATCCATTTGTCCTTTGTCAATCTGTGCCAATTGTCTGAAAACAGAGATAATTTTCCGCCCAAGGGAGCTTCTATTTGCTCCTTGGTCAGCGGATGTAGAGGAAAGTCATTGAGATTGTCCCTGTGGGGCAGGAGACCCTGTGTCACTTCTTTGGTTTGCTGGCTGCCATTGTCGCCCCTGTAAGGACCTCTGTATTGTCCTCTTCCTCGCCACGCCTGTTTTTACCCCTTTGAAATCTTTCAGGATTAGGAAAGGACCAGTTTTTTGAAGGCCAATTCCTGCTGAATCTGGGGGGCTGAACCTGGAGGAAATCTTTGACCGTCTGAACTGATTTTGCTTTTTCCTCGATGGACTTTAACACATCTTTAGCATTAGCACCAAAAAGCTTGTTCTTTTCCAAGGGTGCATCCAGAAGTTTTGCCTTAACATGATCTGGTAGAGGTTGTTCTTTTAACCATGCATGCTTACGAATGACTGCCCCTGTCATAGCTGCCCTACATGAAGCTTCCAATGCATTATATCCACACTGCAGAAAGTGATTGCTGACTTGCTGAGAATTATGTACAGCTTCCTGCAAAGACTTCCTGTCTAAAGGATCAGGAGAGGCCAATGTTTTCTGTAAATCATCTAACAGGTAATCCTGATATTGTAACATATGAAAAAGGCAATTCAGAGCTCTCATAGATAAAGTAGTGGAGGTGTAGACCTTTTCCCCCCATCTCTCTAATGACCTAGCTTCCCTGTTGGAAGGCAAGGGATTTTTAGAGGTGGATGCTGAAACACCTTTAGGTCCCTTAGAAACAGTTTCTAAATCAACAGCATGGGCCCTAAATAAATGAGAAGGTGTTTCTGGGACCCTGTAATATCTGTCTGGCTTGGCTGGAGCAGGAGGAAGAGTATCAGGGGTAACACTGGAGTCAGAATATAGATCATCCAAAACATCAAGCACAGGAGGAATAGCTAAGGGCCTGTGCTGGGGCTTTTTAAGGAAGGTTCAAAGGCGCTTTCTGGAATCAGAATATTCCTGGCCTTGCCACTTGAAATGTTCCCTCATGGTATGCAGAACTTCCCCAAAAGAAATATCCTCAGGACGGGAGGCCGAGGGGATGGAATCCTCTGCATCAGAGTCCTCATAGGTCTGGAAGAGCTCTGCCTGGACATCGGAGTGGACAGAGTCCTCAGAATCTTCATCTGAAGGGATAGGGTCAGAGGGTTCAACCCGGGGCCTCTTATCAGAAGGAGGCTGGGATCCTCTCTCAGGATGGGCCTGTGAACCTCTAATCATGGAAATTAAGTCTGCAGCCATAGTCATGATTTGTGTCTCAGGAGTAGGCTGAGGTAAGGCTTTAGCAGTAAGGTGCTTGGTCTTGCTGGCTGCCTTAGCACGTGTGTAGGCCTTAATAGACATGGCCATAGGAGACATAGCAGCTCCACGTGCAGGAGTGACCTTATCTACAGCAATGGTCTCGGGCATTTCCTTGGTTTCAGTATCCGGAGGAAAATCTATAACTGGCGGAGTGGCATCCGGTATCGGAGTCGTCGGTAATGCGGTGTCTTCGGTTCGGAGCGGTGGAATAACCGTCTCAGGGGGAACCGGAGCACTCGCGGTAGGTTTTGGCATGGAGTCGGTGGTACACGGGCCGAGGATGTCGGTCCTGGTCTTTTCGTTTCTTTGGAGTCTGCGATGTCGGAAGTTCCGACGGCATTGTATAAGTAAATTTTTTGCCGAAAAAGTCTTCAGCGAACTCCGCCCGGCACCTGAGAGTGCGCTTATTGAAGCGAGCACAGGCGACACAGGCCGAGACGTCGTGGTCTGGGCCAAAGCAAGGAAGACAGTAAGAGTGGAAATCCTTATGAGGTATTTGTTTACCACAAGACAGACAACTTTTTCAGTAATTTCTGACATCGGCTGAGGCAAGAAAAGGTCCCCAACGGGGTACTTAGCTTTTTTGATGACTTCGGATTCGAAGAATACAGGAGCTGACCGACCGGCACTTGCGAACTGCTTCTGCTTCGGGCACCGCGCGGCAAGAAAGACTGAAGAAAATGGCGTCGGCTGATGCTTATATACTCCAGCCGCTCTGACGTCGGAGAGAAATGCGATCAGCCGACGTCGGACCCAGACTTTGGAATCTGGCCGACAGAGGGCTGCCTGAGGCAGGGCAACCCATATGTTATGACTGCAGTTGCATTCTTGAAGGACATCAGAGCATTATCCAGAGGAGCAACCAGCAACTTAGCCTTAATATCATCAGGCAAAGGTTGAAGCCGTAGACATGAATATCTCCTCAGAAATGAACCAGAAGCAGCAGACCTTGAAGAGACATCTGCAGCTACATTTGATAGAATGTCGAACTACCCGAGAGGAAGTCCCAAGCAAGGAAAGAGAAGATGATTTGATAATCAGCAAGTGTAGTACCTCACAGGATGCGCAGTAATAAATCCTGCCCCAAACAAGCCTGTAGCCACATGGACGCCACACCCGCATGAACATTCACATCGCCGCTGCCATGGCAAGGCAGCATCGGTATGAATATTCAAAGAATACAACTATGTAGTTTAGTTGAAAAAAGTCAGAACACGTTTATTCACACAACTAAAATTAGTAGTTATGTACTCACCATAACGTTCCATCTGAGTAGGTAGTTCATTTGTCTGCAACCTGTGGGTTACGGATCCGAGCTGGCAACTTGTTTCAAGCTAATGGATCCGAGCTCCTAGCTCCTCCCTTCACCCATAATCCCCTGCTAACCCTCCGTGACCTCAGATCGAGTTTGCCTCTCAATATATATCCAACAAAGGATATCTAACAACTAATAGATCCAAAGAAGGTCAGGGGGAAGGAGGGGGGGATGGTTGCAGACAAATGAACTACCTACTTAGATGGAACGTTATGGTGAGTACATAACTTCTAAATCTGGAGTAGGATGTTCATTTGTTAGCAACCTGTGGGACAGAGTACCCAGCTACCTGCACACTTGGTGGCCATCATGGAAGGATATTACGAAGCACCACAGAGCCAAAGGATGCTCTCCCTCTAGAAAGCAGGTCTAGCTTGTAGTGGTTGATAAAGGTACGAGATGAAGCCCAAGTGGCTGCAGAACAAATATCATCCAAAGGAACTCTAGACTTGAAAGCCGCAGAAGTAGAAATGGAGCGGGTGGAATGAGCACGAACTCCTTCTGGTGCGGGTCTACCCGAGGCTTGATAAGCCAAGTAGGATACATTGGGAAATCCAGCGAGATAAAGATACTTTAGAGATGGCTTTTCCCAAGTTAAATTTGGCAAAGGAAACGAACAGCTGGTGAGATTGTCTGTGGCCAGCTGTTCTATGAGTATGAAAACGAAGCTGCCTATGAACATCCAATGAGTGCAGCTTGTATTCACCCTTATTTTGATATTTAGGGAAGAAAACCGGTAAATTTATAGATTGGTTTATGTTGGTTTCTGATGCTATCTTGGGAAGAAAGGAGGGTTTCTGATGCTATCTTCGGAAGAAAGGAGGGATTGATCCTGAGGTACACTCTATCAGGGTGAAAAATCAGGTATGGAGGCTTCACAGAGAGAGCCTGAAGTTCCAACACTTTTCGCTGACGTAATGGCTACAAGGAATGCTGTTTTCCATGACAGGAATTTGAGATCCACTGAAGCAGCGGGTTCAAAGGGTGGAGCAGTCAAGGCTTGAAGAACTAAAGTAAGATCCCATGGTGGTACAGCTTCTTTTACAGGGGGTCTAAGTAAAAAGGTACCCTTGAGAAAGGGTTTACACAATTTGGCTGACATCAAGGGCCCTGTATCATGTCCCACATGATAATGAGAAATAGCTGCCAATTGCACTTTGACAGTTAAACTAGCGCCTTCCTGAAAGAGTGCAGTTAGGAAGTCTAAAATGGATGGAAGAGGAGCCGTAAAGGGATCTAGATCACGGCACTCTGCCCAGATGGAAAAACGTTTCCATTTACTGTGATACACTTTCGTGGTGGAGGGCTTATGCGCTGCCACGAGGATGGCTTTGACTGGTGAAGAGATACCGGGAGTCCTAACTAGGAGTGGAACTGGAGCAACCAAGCTGTCAGTTTCAGATTGTCAAGGTTTGGAGTTGGCAAGTCCAACGGATGTGAGATGAGATCCGGAATGGGATCTAGAATCCAAGGGCGATTCACAAGGTGAGACCACAGATAAGGGAACCAAATTTGTCGAGGCCAGAATGGGGCAATGAGAATCATCTTGCTCTCCAACCGCGAGGCTTTCTGTAAGAGTTGTATCATCATTGGAAGAGGAGGATAGGCATAGAGTAGACCGGGTGGCCAAGCATGCACCAGAGCGTCTCTTGGAGATTCCCCTGGTGGGGGGATTAGAGCGAAGAAATAGTCGCATTTGGCGTTTGGAGATGCAAAAAGATCACAGCAGGGTTGCCCCCATGTTGCGAATATCTGCTTCGCTACTAGAGGATTGAGAGACCACTCTTAAGGGGTAAGAAGGGTGCGGCTGAGCTTGTCTGCTAGGAAGTTGGTCCTCCCCGGAATGTGCATTGCAATCAAAGCGGTTGGTGGAGATAGACCATTCCCACACTCTTATGGCTTCGCGGCAGAGAGGATAAGATCTGGTTCCCCCCTGTTTGTTGATATACCAGACCACTGACATGTTGTCCGAGTGAACTGCAATCGTTCCTGCAGGGATGAAGCTCTGAAGTGCTTGCAACACCAACAGCACCGCTCTCATCTCCAGAACGCTGATATGCAGGGAGGTCTCTATCGTTCCATGTGCCTTGGACTGTCCTGCCTGAATAATGCCCCCCCCTCCCGAGGAGGGAGGCGTCTGTGGTCACCGTGGCAATAGAGGGAGAGGTGCAGAAGGGACGGCCCGTATGGAAGTTCGATGCTTGGAGCCACCATAGTAGCGCCCTTCTGCAAGCCTTGCTGACAGCAATGGGATGGTGGAGAGGAAGGGATAGGAAGGACCATTACACTAACAGAGTCCATTGCAGGACTCGCATGTTCAAACGGGCGCATGGAAGGAGTGTAATCGCTGCCGCCATGGAGCCTAGTGCCCTCAGGATCAATTCCGCTGGAGAAGCCTCTGAATGAAGGATAGCCCGCAAATGAAGTTGTAGGTTTCTGATTCTCCCGGCAGTTAGGAAGGCTCGCAAATCTCTGGTGTTTATTCTGGCACCTATGAATTCTATGATCTGTGTTGGAGCCAGTAGAGATTTGCCGACATTGATAGTAATGCCTAGTTGTGGGGCTAGATGGAGAAAGAAGTCTCTGGCCGAGCAAAGTAGATGCCTTGTTGGTGCAGTCAGGTACGGGAAGACCTGAATTCCCTGGAGTCTCAGGTGGGCCGCAATCACTGCTAACACTTTGGTGAACACCCTGGGGGCTGTGGTGAGGCCAAAGGGAAGAACCCTGAACTGGTAGTGACTGGCTCCCAGCCAGAAGCAAAGGAACCTCCTGGATCGTTTGTCCATTAAGATGTGGTAATACGCATCCTTGAGGTCTATAGAGCACATCCAATAGTTCTCCCTCAAAAGGGGGAGGATAGATTGAAGAGTGACCATTCGGAATTTTTCCTTGGTTACTGACAGGTTCAAGCGGGAAAGGTCCAGGATGTGTCTCAGATCCCCTGTCTTTTTTGGCACCAAAAAGAACCTGGAGTACAACCCTAATCCGAGTTGGTCTTGGGGGACGGGCTGGATGGCTCTTTTCCTTAGCAGCTGCTGTATTTCTGCGGCCTCCCTCTGATCGGGTGGTACATCGGGGAGGTAATTGGATTGGGGGACACGAAGTATTGGAATTTTGTACCCTCTGGATATGATGTGAAGCACCCAGCGGTCTGTTGTGAGACTCCCATGCCGCTAGAGGTTTCGAAAAACGCCCCTCGACTGCCTCCAGAGTGGAGCAGCCAGGCAACCTCTCAGGGCTGCTGCGCGGGCCGCTCAGAGAAAGGTTCTCTGGAACCAAAATTTCTCGGCGCCCCTCTGCTCCTGGGGCGACGTCCTCCCTGTCCACCTCTGCCACAGTAGGACTGGTTGTCCGGAGCTGGTTGGGAATGTTGTGATTTCCGGAACCACATCTTCTTCTGACCCTTTTGGTTCCTTGAAAAGGACCGCTGGGGAGCAGAGAAGCGGACTCAGACGGCAAACAACGTCTTCCCGTCCTTCTCACTCTAGACAAGCGTCTCGCGAACTGTTTTGGCAAATAGGGCCGAACCAAAGGGGGCGTTCGCGAAGGACGCTTTAAAGGGCTCCGTAAAGTCGCAATGACGGAGCCAGGCCCGACTTCTCAAGACTAGGCCTGCTCCACTAGCCCTAGCGGCTCCCTCTGTGGCGTGGGACAAGAGACGCATAGAGGTGTTTGAAATAGATCTCAGAGTGGCCATTCGGGTGGAGTACAATTGTTTATCCTCCTCCGACATGGACTCAGGGGGGGATGCAGCGTATTCTTTGATAAGATCCCGCTGCATCCTGATGACATGTGCCATATAGTTCAGAGACCTTACTGAGAAGGTCGCTGAACTAAAGACTCCCTTCCCTAAGTGATCCATCAAACGGGACTCTCTGCCCGGTGGATGGACTGAGGGACTCGAGCCAATTCCCTTTGTGGCTGCCGCCGTCAACATGGCATCTACAGGGGGGCCCTTACTCCAATGTGACCAGTGTGAGAGGGGACTAAGAATGCTATCCGGTTGCTTCAGTATTGGCTCCACGGTGTCCGGATCCTTCCACGCCCTGGTGGTAATGAGGTCCACTGGGGGTCGGCTGGAGGGGACACCCAGGAGGTAGACTGGCATGCCTCGAATGCCTCTAGAAACACGGACTCGTCAAGAGGAAGACTTAGGGCAGACCACCCACCTCTGATTCTCAGCATCTCCATGATGTCTCCAAAGGAGACATCCTCAGGGGGCGATCTTGGGGAGCCTTCCCCTTCCTCCAAGTCAGTGTCCTCGGTTAAGGACTCGGGGGAGTCCACGTGCCTCCTTTTGCACTTACGCTTGCGGGGAGATTCCTTCGGGGGACTATCCGAGGAGGCCTCGCCAGCAACATCTTGTTCCAATGGAACTATCTGTGACATTGAAGCAGGCTGTCCCTTTGGCCGGGTGATGGAAGCCTGGCCAAGCAGAGAGGGAGTGCAGGGAGGAGTCGATGCAAGGACCAGGGGTCCAGATGCTCTCAACAGAGCCCTCTCCACAACATCGAATGCCGAGGGAGAGCCACTCTCCAATGGATCCGAATTTCGGCTCCCACTCTGATCCGATGAAGGGATTGGAGCCGGCGCAGAGACTGTCGGATCCGAGGGACCAGTGTGCTCAGACCTGGACGGAGCCGAAGGCACACACTGAATCCCCCGGATCCGAAGCGCGGACCACGGCTCCGAGAGGTCGGATCCAACAGACTTGAGGGCAGGGTTGGATCCGAAGTACCAAGTACTGTCGGCACCAACCCACCCCCGGCTCCAAGGCTGCTCGGCGCAGAGCGCTCCAAACCCAGGTAGCGGGTCGGAGAAGGAGCAATTGGGTGGAAAAAAGGTGTCGAGCTCCCCCCCATGAGGGGGGGGGGGGCAAGAGCACTCCCATCTGCAGCTGGGCCTGGATGAACCTTCGCATCATCCGGTCCAAGTCTGCATCAGATAAACTGAAGGTAGATCTCGAGGAGGCCACCGAGGCAGGCCTGGAATGCCACCTCGATGACCTCGACGGAGATCTGGTCTCCTCCTCCTCGGGCCCCGGGGAGAAAGAAGGGGATCAGAGCCGAGGAGGAGGAGACCTAGAAGCAGTGGAGGGAGAAGCCCGCTTGGCTGGCGGGGCCGAAACGGAGGTCTCGGCCCGCCGCTTGTGGTGCTTCTCCCTCCGTTTCTCCCTCCTGGCCTCCCTGGCCTCCGACACTTT